>NC_081421.1:67221163-67568663 GCF_949786415.1 Peromyscus eremicus
AACACTTTAAAGATTATTAGCATTAACTCCTCTTTGAAGATCTGATAGAATTCTGCACTGAAATCATCTTGTCCTGAGCTTTTTTTGGTTGCAAGAGTTTTAATGAATGATACTATTTCCTTCGGGGTTAATGGACCATTTAAATAGTTTATCTCATCTTGATTTAACTTAGGTATGTGGTACCTATCCAGAAAATTATCCATTTTTTAGATTTTCCAGTTTTGTGGAATAGAGGTTTTTTAAGTGTTACCTGATGATTTTCTGGATTTCCTCAGTGTTATTTTTTTAACGTCACCTTTTCATTTCTCATTTCTTTAATTTGGATGCTCTCTCTCTATCTTTTGGTTAGTTTGGATGAGTGCTTGTTTATCTTGTTGATTTTCTCAAAGAACCAACTCTTTGTTTCATTTTTTTTTGTATTGTTTTCTTTGTTTCTATTATATTGATTTCAGCTCTCAATTTGATTATTTCCTGGCATCTATTCCACCTGGGTGAGTTTGCTTCTTCTTGTTCTAGAGTGTTCAGGTGTGCTGTTAAGTCACTAGTGTGTGATTTCTCCAATTTCTTTATGTGGGCATTTAGTGCCCTGAATTTTTCTTTTAGCACTGCTTTCATAGCATCCCATAAGTTTGGGCATGTGGTATACTCATTTTCATTGATCTCTAGGAAGTCTCTTATTTCTTTCTTTATTTCTTCCTTAACCCATTGGTGATTTAGTTGAGCATTTTTCAGTTTCCATGAGATTTTAGGCTTTCTGCAGATTTTGTTGTTGTTGAATTCTAACTTTAAACCATGGTGCTCTTTCAGAAAGCAGGAGGTTATTCCACTTGTTTTGTATCTGTTGAGATTTGCTTTTGGCCAAGTATGTGGTCAATTTTAGAGAAGGTTCCATGGGGTGCTGAGAAGAAGGTATATTCTTTTTTGTTAGGATAGAATGTTCTGTAGATATCAATTAAGTCCATTTGTGTCATAACATCAGTTAAGTCCTTTATTTCTCTGTTTAGTTTCAATTTTGTAGATCTGCCCAGTGGTGAAAGTTGGGTGTTGAAGTCTCCCACTATTAATGTTTGGGGTTTTATATGTGGTTTAAGCTTTAGCAATGTTTCTTTTACATATGTGGGTGCCCTTGTGTTTGGGGCATAAGTGTTCAGAATTGAAACTTCATCTTGGTGGATCTTTCCTGTGATGAGTATGTAATGCCCTTCTGGATCTCTTTTGATTGATTTTAGTTTGAATCTATTTTGCTGGATATTAGGGTTGGCTACACCCACTTGCTTCTTAAGACCGTTTGATTGGAAAATCTTTTCCCAGCCTTTTATTCTTAGTTAGTGTCTATCTTTGAATTTGAGATGTGTTTCTTGTATGCAGCAGAAAGAAGGGTCCTACTTTTGTATCCATTCTGTTAGCCTGTGTCTTTTTATAGGTGAATTAAGTCCATTGATATTAAGGGATATTAATGACCAGTGATTGTACATTCCTATTATCTTTTGGTGGTAGTATGTGTGTACTTCTCCTCTTTGGGGTTTACTGCTGTGGTGTTATCTATTGCATTTGGTTATTTAATTGCTCTGAGAAGTGGTTTCTTCTACAATGGCAGGAAAGTTCTGAACTGAATTTGCCATGGGGCCTGCATGAGGCCTCCCAGTGAGTTTTTCAGTAGCAGAGGCAAAGGATTACCTCCTCTGACCCTTGCTGATCTACATTCCTTAGTCCCGAGTTTACCCTTACTATACCTTATGCATAATTCAGAAGGTATGGGCAGTCTCTTGACATTGTTCCTTGAAAACATTGTTTCTAGGAATGCCTTGTTTATACTCTCTTTTCAAATGACCTTGTTTACCGCATTTAAAACTTCTGACATTATTACTTTTCCTCAAAGCTTTTGACATCACCCTCCTATCCACATATCATCATGTTCATGGGACTCAATATTAATTGTGTCCCTGTTCCAATCCTCTAAGCATGCTGATCTTGACTTTAATAGCCTAATTATTCTTTTGCATGCTGCATTCATGTTCTCAAAAGCCAAACATTCAATTATTATCTGTCTAGCTTCTGAACTGGCATCATTTTATTACTGCTGAAGACAATCTTTGTAAGAAATCTGTGAAGGATTCTTTGGGGACTTGTATATCTTTCGTAAATGACTCAAAAAAAATTTTTTTTGCTTACTCATTTCTGCCCCATACATTCATGGCTGCCATGTGGCATAGAATTAGGGTTTGGTTATCATATAAAGATTGTCTTTGTATATCAGCATAATTGCCCTCTCCAAGAAGCTGATCCTGGGTAATTTCCACACCTGTAGCCCTGCAACATTGTTCTATTTTTTAGCCTCCTCTTTAAACCATGTTCTGCAATGTAACTGTGGACTAGCCTCTAGGACAGCTATAATTATTTCTGTCTAGTCCTGAGGGCTATATTTATTACAAGTTGACCACAAATTAAACATCTGCTTTATAAGTGGAAAATGCATGCTGTATGATACTATAGCTTCTTTAAATCTCCTTAAATCTAACATTTCCCTTGGAGTCAGGTTAGCTTTCACATGAGCTTTTGGCAGTACCTGTAACGTTGCTGAGTTTGGTTGTTTCAAAACAGGCTGTCGAGATGGGCGGTGGTGGCACACGCCTTTAATCCCAGCACTCTGGGAGGCAGAGCCAGGCAGATCTCTGTGAGTTCAAGGCCAGCCTTTACTACCAAGTGAGTTCCAGGAAAGGCACAAAACTACACAGAGAAACCCTGTCTTAAAGAACAAAAAAGAAAAAAGAAAATAGGCTGTCACTCTGTAACTGTATAATTCAATCCTGATATAATTTAACCTTTAAAGTCTAAATAAAAAGGTTCAAATCTTAATGCAAACAATATACAATAAGAATGATTATCAAGTATTGTTCAGGAAAAACAAAGAGTAATAATATAAACAAAACTAGAATTACAACCAACAAAAATAATATCAAGCAAGAAAGACATGCTAAATTTCAAGAACACGGTTAAATGCCAAATTACAGAGATTACTCCTGTCTTGAATATTCTAACTTGAGTACTAATATGTTATAGCTATGATATGAGAAGATTTTAACCATAACTGTCTAGTCTTCAACTCTATCAAAGACCAGAGAAGGAACATAATAATACCAGAGAAAACAAAAAAATGCAAGCAAGCATTTTCTGAAATTCTTGTGAAAATAGACAAAGACAGCTGGCAGCCTGGACAGTCACCTAAAGTTCCTTGACATCATTATGGCAACCAGTTTGTCTACAGACCTAGAATATCTGACAGACCATTTTCAGAAGCAGGGATTTTTAAAGACAATCTTACCCTGTCTTGGCAAAGTTCAGTAGTCACTTTTTCTTGTTTTCCTTAACTTGTCAGTGGTCTTAGTTTTTAAGATATGGAGACAGGTGAAGAGCTCATACATAATGAGTGGGAAACAGAGCCAGGAACCCCTGAATTGACTCTCTTCTTTGCTGCCTTTTATTCTGTTCAGATCCACAGTACCAGGATGACTCAGCACACTAAAGTGGTGATCTTTCCCACCCATCTCATGTAATTCTACTTGGAAACACTCTTCCAGATGCATCTAACCACTAAGATAAACAAAATCAGCAAGAATAGGTCCCAGTTATTTCCTTCTTGGCCTGTTGGATTAAGGACATCAGGAGCTCAAAGTGGCTTGGGAGAAATCTGAGCTTCCAGGTCAATGAACTGTTTGTTCTGGCTCCAAACAGGAGCACTGCCCCCACCTGACCACTCACACTGGAATCAAAACTTCCAGGCCAGAAAAATTTAAAATCATGGAAATAGATAACAATTTTTTTCCCAAGATGTCACTAGGGGTGATAGTGATTGATTGGTTTCTTTTCTATTTCCTTTTCTAACACCTGGTGCCTACATCCAACTCAGGGCTTTGGAGAAAAATACTTCCTGGTAAATCCTATCCCATGTTGTCCATTCCACAGAGGAAGTAGCCCAATGTAGTCATCCTGTCATGAAGTAGTTGGGTGGCCAGGCTGAGGAAACGGTGATACCTCTGGGCAGATCTGGCATTCAGCATCAACTGTAATCAGGTTAAAAGTGAAGACAACTTTTGTGGACATTTACAGGGGACAAAATGATCTTAACATTCTTTGCTCCTTTACAGATCTCTCCAAATACTTCTTCCCCAAATGTCTTTCTAATATTTTTCTTTTTTGTGTTTTTATTTTTTCTTCTCTCATATAATCCCATCTGAACATAGTCTCCCCTCCCTCCACTCCACATATATGCACTACTCCTCTGTTTCCCTTCAGAAAAGCACAGGTCTCCAGGGCATATCAAATGAACACAAGATAACAAAATGTAATAATAGTAGGCACAAACCCTCTTATCAGGGCTGGAGGAGCAACCCAGAAGGAACAAAAGGTTCCAAGATCAGACAAATAGTTCTGAGACTCCCCATACTCCTGCTGCTAGGACTCCCACAAAACCCATGAGCTAAACAAGCACAGTGTGTACACAGAGGACTTAGTACAGACCCATGCATGCTCTGTGATTGCCTCTTCAGTCTCTTTGAACCTCCATGGACCCTGTTTAGTTGAATCTCTGTGCTCCTTTTATGTGATATCTTTGATTCACCCTACAGTCATGCCTTTTCTTTCTTGAGGTTCCCTGAGCTCTATCTAATCTTTGGCTGTGGACCTCAGTATCTGCTCTTATCAGATGCTGGAGAAAGCCTAACTGATGTTGATTGGGCTAGGTATCAAACTATGAGTATAACAGAATTTCATTAGGGATAATTTCACTGAATTTTGTGTGTGTGTAGGAGTAAGGACTCAGCACAAACTTCCACAGCTGAGCAGAGCTGGATAGACTAAAATAGGATTCTTCAAACAGAAACACCACCAGAATCCACTAACTGATTTTAAAATTTTTATTCATTTGATATTTTATTTGGGTAGGTACTGTCTACAGAGATGGATGTGCCCATGGAGACAAGAGAAGGACTGAAAAAAGGGTCCTCTGCAAGAGCAACAATTGCTATTGCAACTGACTCATCTCTCCAGTCCCACACACAGAGTTTAGAGAAAAAGTCTTCATTCTCTTCTACTTCTCTTGTAAGCAAACATTCATTTTTGTTTGGTCCTTTGCTAAGCCCTTGGTCATATTTTCTTCTCAGTCCAATCCAGAAAGGTTTCTCCAAAGAAGCCCTCTTGGGATGTCCATGGGGCCAGCATCTAAATTGAATTGCAGTTTCCAATTGTTGAGACAAATTATCAAACCACAAAATATACCAGAGTCCAGTCTCTGCCTCTCTCTAACCGGCCATTCAACACATTAACAGGTGTATTAAAGCTTGAACCACAATCTGTCTTTCCCTAGTTTCACTGAAAATGCTCGAAAATCTCATAGTCTACCCAGGTGTCATTGTTAACAACACTGTCTGCTTCTTGGAGACAAGTATAGGTCATAGCTGACCAGGTTCTAGGATCGCTTCATGCGTTTGAGTGGGGGTTCCAGGAAAGTATCCTGTGCAGAAGACAGGGAGCCATATGCTTCAGCCACCAAGTGGGGGTATGAGCCCTCCATTATCTTCCAGCCTGAGGTCTCAGAGACCTCAGAAACATGAGCTGTAATGAAATCCAGTGCCAGGGTTTTCAGCTGCCATGAGCTGTGGAGGTCAGCCAGGAAGAGAGTGTGGGCAGCATTTTCCACAGAGAGCTCCCTGCAGAGGGCATCCTCACACATGACCTTCAAACGTTCCAGGCCATACTTGTCAGCAGCTGCCAGCAGAACATCTGCCATGCTGTCCAGGTCTGGTGCCTTTCCGGTGTAAATGAAGTCCATCATTGTCTTAATGACTTGCGGCTCCAGGTCATGAATCTCGACTCTGCTACTTTTGCTCTCCTTCATGTCATGTTGAAACATGGCTCTGAAAACTGGAGAGTGAGCTGCTAAGATGGCCTTGTGAGCCTGAAATTCCTGGCCAGCTACCACCAGGCAGCAGTCTGTGAAGTGGGAATTCTCCCACAGCTCTCCTAGCTCATCTGCCAATGTGCAGCTTGGAACCTGCATCCCTGCCATTGTGTTCTGTTCTGAGATGCTGAAGGAGTCCTGGACCTCGCTCACCTTGCAGAGAAAGATGAACCCATCGTCTGTGAGAACCAAAGAAGCATGGGATAAGAGGAAATTTCAAAGGATGAACTTTTTGAATCCCCAGTGATAGCATGGCAAGAACCTAAAGCCCTTCTGGCTCCCCAACCTTGGATTTTCTTTCCTTCAGTGTTTAAGACTTTGCCCAAATATGACTCTTTAGACAGCTGAGTAACACTAGGTAAACTGACAGGTAATTTACACTTCCTTCATCCACTCCCTTTGGGTTTACTCTCAAACACCATTTGTCATAGGCACTTATTAAGAAAGTTGGGCTTCTAATGTGTTCCTGAATTTCCTCCAGAATACAACAAAAGTTGCTGATGGTACACCTGTAGGAGAAATTCTGGATGGTGATCTGTGTGTAATCCTAGCTCTGGGCTATCCTGTCCTCTCACATTTCTCCTGGAGGTAGTTTGAAGGTTCAACTGGATCCAAAATGAAGAACTAGCAATTGTGTTATCTCTACCCTGTGGGACACAAGAATACACATAGATTTAGATTTTTAGTTTCTGTTTCTCCTCTGTTCCTTCCTCTATGAGTGTGGAAACTGGAGTCTCTGAAATTTTCTATCCAGATTTCAATAGTAGATTCAGAGAAGACAGTCTAGGCTACTAGGAACTCTTACATCACTCCATTTTTTTTCTAGATTGAATCTTAGTTCAATAGGTAACTAGTTTTGACCATTAAATACAACTTTTGAAAAATTGGATCATTTTATACACTCATATCAAAAATGTACTTCAGTTCTCCAAAGTAACAGCATATGTATACGGAATCTCTCTGGGTATGAAGGAAGTGGATTTATTAGAATGTCTTAAGGCTGTCCCACTAATCCCACATTGGCTATTTGTGAAGAAAAAGTCCAAGAATCAGGTACTTACTCAGTCCAGGAGGTTGGAAGTGTTGGCTGGTCTTCAGTATATGCTAGAATTCCAAAGAGAAATTCTCTAACGTCAGGGAAGGAATGGACTTGTGCAAGGTGAGGGCAAGCAGGCAAAGAGAAAGAGCTTCCTTCCTCCATGTCCTTTTATATGCTTCCAGCAGAGGGTGTGGCCCAATCTAGGGTGTGTTTGCCAGACTCAAGACTGGATTAAAGGTGTGTGTCTTCAGGCCTTGAAATCAGAGTTAAATGTTTGTTTCTTTTACCTCTAAATTCATATTGGAAGTGAATCTACCTATTTCAATTTAAGAAAAAAACTTTCTCACAGGTTTGCCCTCCATGTTCAGATTTTTGTTATTCTGTGTCTAATTAAGTTGGGGACCAAGAGCAACCATCACAAGTGTATTTTGTTTATTGTGCTATATGCAGATCCTAAATACTTCTCAATTCAGTCATGTTGACTGTTTAGATTCAGCTTCTCAATATCTTGTATTTTACATTTTTAATTTGTGAGTTCTGTCCTCTTCAAACTTTGAACATCCATGCTTATTCTGCAGGGCCTTAAAAGCAAGAGAGTATTCTGGTTTCCAGAAGAATAGATTCAACAGTTCCTGAAGTATGAGTTTTGAGACCGTTCCCCTTTGAAATGGGATTTGCAAAATGCTCCCCACATCTATCATCTTTCTCCAGTTCATCATGTTTGGAGGGACTCACTAAGCCTAGAGAACAGGAAAATAACTTCAGTGATTCAATCTACTCAGCAATTCCCAGCCTAGCTCTCCTGAAAGTCTGGATACAGGATAAATCAATCAACTTTTTTTTTCTTGTTGTTGTTGTTTGTTTTTTGTTTTGTTTTTTGTTTTTGTTTTTGTTTTTGTTTTTTTTTGAGACTGGGTTTCTCTGTGTAGTTTTGGTGCCCATTCTGGATCTCGCTCTGTAGACCAGGCTGGCCTTGAACTCACAGAGATCCGCCTGGCTCTGCTTCCCAAGTGCTGGGATTAAAGGCATTTTAATTTAATTGCCACCACAGCCTGGCAATCAACTGGTTTTGACCTCTGAATTTTTGGTTCCTTAGTTAGGATCCTTTCACAGGTGGCTAACTAGTAGCCCCAGTGACTATTCTCTACGTGGGTTTAGGGTCACAGTGGCAGATACCGCTTCCCTCAAATGTGTAATTTGAAATGAATTAGGCAATTCCTGCAAGACCCCTCATTTGCAAAGCAAATGCTTTACATTGCCAGCCCAGAGCTCCCATGAATTTGCTCCTGGAGATTGAGAGCAGCTTCCCATGTGGAAACTGAGAACCACCTGGGGCTCAATTTACAGGCTCTGTTCATATAGCCTCTCATTCCAGGAATGGGGTAGGGAGAACTTTTATTTCGGGTAGGTGGTTCTCTGGGGGACTTGGCACAGCCAAAAGGATTCAGGTCCCCAACAGGAAGAGGCACAAATCTTAATCGGCAGGAGTGTCCTCATACCAGAAAAAGCCACTGGTCCTTAAAAGAACACAAAACTGACAGAAACACATAGAAAGACATAGAAACACACACAAATGCAAACACACAGGCAGAGAGAGAGAGAGAGAGAGAGAGAGAGAGAGAGAGAGAGAGAGAGAGAGAGAGAGAGAGAGAGAGAGAATGAGATAGTGCTTGAACTGGATTTAAGCCAATACAAAATCTATTAGCCAGCTGGCAGAACTACATGAGGTGTTCAAGATTCCAGTGCAGCAACCAGCCTGTCTCAGGGTGAGTTTTTAAGCACAAAAACCATATTCTGGATTGACAAACTTCAGTTAACAAGAACAGTTAGCCAGAAGTGGCACCACAGAAGCCAAAATGTTACTGTATTTCAAGCAAGGTTTGAAAACTTTGAGGTATTCTCAGAACTATGGACTTTGGTGATTAAGCCTTTGTTTTATTCGGGGCAGCGATTGCTGTTTTTTTACACAAGTGTTGCGTTTTACACCCTGAATGGTACTTCCATCATAGAGACAGTTGTACTTAGGTGTGGGAGCCTGCTCACGCCTGGGCCCTGTTACACAGTTGGGTCTGTGCACCATGAGCATATGGTGCCCTCAGAGGCCAGAAGAAGCTGTTGGGTCACCTGGATAACTGGAGTTACCGACTGTTGTCAACTGCCTTGAGCATACAGTGAATTGGATGCCAGTCTTCTGGAAAAGTATCTAACACCTTTTACTGCTGAACCATTTCTCCATTCTATCACAATTACTTTCTTAAAGATGACGAAAAGCTTTGAAAGACCAGTTCATTCTCTAAAGCTTTGGCATCTGAAATATTTTAGCAGGAATTCAAGTGGTAATTTGGTTCATGCATTTTTCTTTTTTCTTTTTTTTTTTTTTTTTACACGAGACAGGGTTTCTCTGTGTAGCTTTGCGCCTTTCCTGGAACTCACTTGGAAGCCCAGGCTGGCCTTGAACTCACAGAGATCCGCCTGGCTCTGCCTCCCAAGTGCTGGAACTAATGGCGTGCGCCACCACCACCTGGCTTTCCTTGTTTCTTTAATTCTTTCTTTTTGACAACTTGTCACTCTCTTAGAAGGTGCTCTATGGACCAAGTTAACTCAGACTCCCAGAGCTGAGTCAGCCTCTGCCTTTAGACTACTGTGATCAAAGCCATAGACTACGACATCAGGCCTGGTTCATGAATTTCTTTTTAATCACAGTAACCACATTATTAGTCTTATAAATGATATTGAAAGTTTGTCTTTAACATTAATTTAAATAAAAGACTTTATTATTATTATTACTAGTGTTATTATAATGTTGTTGTTATTATTATTATTAAGTTGTGATATGATCTCACTAGGTAGTTTTTTTCAAGCATAGAATTATTGATGTAGAGCAGGTTGGCCCCCAAGTCTTATACTCTGGGAATGCTGAGATTAGAGACATGAACCCTCATGCCCTAATACAACAAAGCATGAGTAACATTCACCTCAGAATCTCAGTGTTATTTATTACAAGGTGCAATATTAAGCTGCACTGTTTACTATGTGAGAAAAGCCACAAGGTATGACAAAACCCAATATAAGAGTTTATTAAGGGAAGGGTATAAGAAAGATGTGCATAGGCCTATGGAATGACCGTGTAGGAAGAGGGGAGGAATAAATTGAACCCACTTTTATAGGTCCCTCCCGCCCGCATATGTGCATATGGGCTTAAGTAGCTATGCCATGCATGTGCATAGATTACATGTTCATGCAAATTACATGATCACACAGTGCATGGATTACATATTATGTAAGGCCCTGGGATGACTAAGCATCTTGCCAGGTGCATGTGGTCATGTAGCTAGGGGAGTGGCTAGGCAGTCTAACATTGCAGACTCTTTGTTTTTTTATAAAAAAAAAATGGTGGGTAAATGGGAATGGGGGCGTTGTGTCTCCCGAAACTGCTTCCAATTGACTTGGTTGGCATCAGTTAACTTTTGGGGGTAAGGAAGAGGGCTTTTGGGGTAGCCAGATGTCCTGAGGTAGTGGATTATCCTCTGCTGCTTTGGGAAAAGTTCATTGCCTTCTACTGCTTCAAGTTCTGTGACTGTTTGGGTTTGACAAGGTGCTGGCAAGGCAGAAGAGGAAGTTTAGAATTTTTTTTAACCTTGGTTGGGGTCCTATGGGGTCCCAGGGTGAGGGAGGAGGGTCTAAGGATCAGAAAAGTTTGAATTATACTTATCTGAAGTGGATCTGACTTGTCCAGGTGGATTCAAGCTGGCTCTGGAGCTTGAAAAAAATTTTAAGCATATTAAGAAGCAGCCACAGGGAATTTAAAATCTTGAGCTGGTAGTCATGATATTATAATGTTTAGTACTCTGCTATCAGAATTTTATTGGTTCATGTGGGGGGGGGGAGCTGGAACATGCTTTTTTCTGAGAAGGTCAAAAATGCCAGACTTAAGTCCCCTAAGGCTCTGGAGTGAGAGAGGGTACTGAACTTGGGTAACTTACCTGGTAGGGGCCTGCAACTAGATAATACAGTAGGGTTCTGAGTGTCCCAGACTTTGGGGTCCACCTGAGAGGCTGGCAAGGGAAATGAAATGTTAGAGCTAGTAGGATGGGTGGCTAGTAGGAGGAGGAGAGGAGCTTCTGACAAGTCTGAGGTAAGTCAAATTGGAGGAGCAAACAAAATAAAAGGTCCTACCTTAGCTAGAAAATCTCTTCCCGTTAGGGGCACAGGGCAGATTAGAACAACTAAAAATGTGTGGGTGAAAGGGATACCCCTGAAAACACAACTAAATGGTAGGGTCTGGTTAGGTAGGTAAGGCTATCTTCCTACCTTGACATAGGGAGACGAGGAGAGTTGGGACCCCAAAAATCCCTTAGGATTGAGTGAGTGGCTCCAGTGCCAAAAGGAAGGAAATGGATCACCCCGATACCGTAATGGCTACCCTAGGTTCCCTGTGAGAGATGGCTGTGGTTGGGCAGGGAACAGGGCACCTTCAGTCCTTGCAAATGGCCAAACCTAGGAGATGGGCTGGCAGGTGGTCTCTGTTTGATGTCCCTATGCCACGAGGTGTACACGGGCAGTCAGTTGACCAGTGTCCCTCATGGGGGCACTTTGGACAAGGTGGCCCGCATGGGGCACGGCAGGCATGAGCCCAGTGGCTTTCTCTACCACACTTAATACAGGGACCCGGAGGCCTTCAGGCAGCTGGTTAGAAAGCTTCTGTCAGCATTTGGCAGTCACGTCTATGGGCTTTTTCATCTCTCCCATGGTACACCTTAAATGCTACCACTAAGACTTCTGCGTGTGGGGTCAGAGGCCCTCTCTCCAGATGCTTAAGTTAGCCCTGATGTCAGGGAAGCTCTGGGAGACAAAGTGGGTCATAAGGAGCTGTCTGCCCTCTCGACTCTCAGGATTAAGACTCGTATATGTAAGAGAGCCTTTGTAAGCAGTTCTAAAAAGTGAGACGGATTTTTTTTTTATTATCTTGAACTACATTTTTTAGCTTTTCATAATTTACTGGTTGAGGACAGCTTTATGAAGACCTGCCAGGAGCGAGGTTGTAAACCAATCCCTAACTAGAGAACCACCTAGGGTATTGTAATTCCAATGAGTCCTGATCGGGAACCACCTTGGCCCCAGGTGGATGGGCAGCATTAGTTTGATGAAACTCGTCTGCATGTATCTTTGCCTGCTCCCAAACTTGTCTGCACTCCTCAGGAAGCAGGTTATTAGAAAGTATTGGGGCATATGGAAAGGAGAGAAGGAATCAAGAAGGGAGGGTTTAGAACTCAGGTAAGAAAAGATTGGATATAAGGTAACTCTTTCCATCTGCCCATTCTCTGGTAGAAGTTAGATAATTCTTGTAAAATATCGGGGTCTAAGGAGCCATTAGGTGGCCATTTTTTATTGTTATCTAAGGGATATTTAGACCTTTTCTTAGTACAAAGGCAGACAAGCTTAGAGGTCTTTAAGTAAGGCATTAAGCTGAGAGGCTTAAGAATTTCCAGAAGACAGCCAGGTGTTGGTGGCACATGCCTTTAATCCCAGCACTCGGGAGGCAGAGGCAGGTGGATCTCTGTGAGTTCCAGGACAGGCTCCAAAGCTACACCGAGAAACCCTGTCTTGAAAAACTATATATAAAAAAAAAAAAATTCCAGAAGACATCCCAGGGGAGAGGTAGGGCTAATAGAGTGGGAAGTTTTATTTCCCATGACCACGGCAGAGAGAAAAAATAAATAAAAAATAAGAAAGCAGACGTGATCCAAGACTACAATCTCAGGTGTCCCCTAGATCAAGTGAGTATTGAGGATTGACTCAAGTCATTAAATTCTTCGTGAAGCCAGAGAATGAGGGCCAGGGCATAGCCCAAGGAGATGGGGCCAACAGTGACAGGCACAATTCATTCAATGCTTTGTCAAGTGAGAGAATGAGGCTGGGGCTTACACAGCCTAGGGACGGGGGTCCCACACTGAGAACGATGTCTCAGACCGCAGCTGTGGGAAATGGCAAGAGACTGAAGCCTGCAATGGGGGCCAGCCATAGCCAATGAAGGCTGAGGACAGGGGCATAACAGCTTTGTAGGAATGGACACCATCACTTATTTTATGGAAGATGAACCACAGTAAGCAAAATACACTTGAGGTGGTTATTATTGGTTTTCAACTTAACAAGACATGGAATTAACTAAAACTCTAAAATGGAGGTCACAACAGTGAGAAATGCTGTGCTTAAGTTAAGTAGGTAGATCCACTTCAAATACAGACTTTGGAGGTAACATTTTACTGGGATTTCAAGGCCTGAAGACAAACACTTTTAATCCAGATCTTGAAGATGGAGACACACTCTAAATTCAGGCTCGCCCTCTGCTGGAAGTTTATAGAAGGACATGGAAGAAGGAAACTCTTGCTCTATGCTGACTTGCCCTCACCTTGCAGCAAGTCCATCCTTTCCCTGGCATTAGAGAATACTTCTTCAGAATTGCAGCTTATACTGAAGAGCAGCTGACATGTCCAACCTCCTGGACTGAGTAAGTACTGGATCCTTGGACTTTCTCTTCACAGCTAGCCATTGTGAGATTAGTAGGACTGCAGCCCTAAGTCATCCTATTAAATCCCCTTTGTTAAGACAGAGGAATTTCCTTGTATATGTTCTGTTCCTCTAGAGAACCCTAGTTCAACATTTTTGATATGAGTGTATAAAATGTTCCAAAATTTCAAAAGTTGTCTATAATTGTCAAATCTAGTTACCTATTGACCTTTGATCCAACTGGAATGATGTAACAGTCCTTAGTAGCCTGTCTTCTCTGAAACTAATATTGAAATCTGGATAGAAAATTTCAGAGACCCAAATTTCCAGCCTTATAGAAGAGCGAACAGAGGAGAAACAGAAAGTAAAAAAATCTAAATCATGTCTATTATTGAGTCCTACAGGGTGAAGAGTAAACAATTCCTAGTTCTTCATTTTGGATCCAGTTTAACCTTCAAACTACCTCCAGGAGAAATGTCAGGGACCTTTCTGGATCCTGGGACTACACAGAGGTCAGCATCCAGAAATTCTCTTCAGTCTTTGCCCATCTTCTCCAGGGCAAAGCCTCCCCTGGGGATTGAGTTCAACCTGGTAGAGTCAGTTCAGGCAGGTCCAGTCCCCTCCTCCAAGGCTGAGCTAAGCGTTGCTGCATAAGCCCCAGGTTCCAAACAGCCAGCTCATACACTAAGGACAGGTCCTGGTCCCACTGCCTGGGGGCCTCCTAAATAGTTCAAGATAATCAACTGACTCACTTATCCAGAGGGCCTCATCCAATTCCATAGGGGCTCCTCAGCTATTGGTTCATAGTTCATGTGCTTCCATTCGTTTGGCTATTTGTCCCTGTGCTTTTTCCAGTCTTGGTCTCAACAATTCTCAGTCATACAAACCCTCCTCTTTCTCGCCAATTGGACTCCTGCAACTCCACCTGGGGCCTGGCCGTGGATCTCTGCATCTGGTTCCCTCAGTCATTCGATGAGATTTCTAGCACGACAATTAGGATGTTTGGCCATCCCATCACCAGAGTAGGTCAGTTTTGGATTTCTCTCACCCATTGCCAGTAGTCTATTGTGGAGGTATCTTTGTGGATTTCTGGGGACCTCTCTACCACTTTGCTTCTTCCTATTCTCATGTGGTCTTCATTTATCATATTCTCTTATTTTTTGTTCTCCCTCTCTGTTCTTGATTCAGCTGGGATCTCCCGTTCCCCAAAGCTCTCTTTCCCTCGAATCTTGCCCTTCATTACCCACACTCATGTCCAGGTTGTGCATGTAGATCTCCTCCATTTCTCTGTCGTTTGGCCATCCCTTTGTCTTTCTTAGGGTCCTGTTTTGTAGGTAGCCTCCCTGGAGTTGTTAGTAGCAGTCTAGTCATCTTTGTTTTATATCTAGTATCCTCCTATGAGTGAGTACATACCATGTTTGTCTTTCTGAGTCTGTGTTACCTTACTCAGGATGATTTTTTCTAGATCCATCCATTTGCTTTCAAACCTCATGATGTCATTGTTTTTCTCTGCTGAGTAGTACTCCGTTGTGTATATGTACCACATTTTATTTATCCATTCTTCAGTTGAAGGGCATCTAGGTTGTTTCCAGGTTCTGGCTATTACAAACAATGCTGATGTGAACATAGCTGAGCAAGTGCCATTGTGGTATGATTGAGTATTCCTTGGGTATATGCCCAAGACTTGTATGGCTGGATCTTGGGGGAGATGGCTTCCCAATTTTCTGAGATAGCGCCATATTGATTTCCAAAGTGGTTGTACAAGCTTGCATTCCCACCATCAGTGGAGGAGAGTTCCCCTAGCTCCACATCCTCTCCAGCATAAGCTGTCTTCAGTGTTTTTGATCTTAGCCATTCTGACGGGTTTAGGGTGGTATCTCAGAGTTGTTTCAACAAATGGTACTGGCATAACTGCACATCAACATGTAGAAGGCTGCAAATAGATCCATATCTGTCACTGTGAACAAAACTTAAGTCCAAGTGGATCAAAGACCTCAACATAAATCCAGTTACTCTGAACCTGATAGAGGAGAAAGTAGGAAGCAGTCTTGAACTCATTGGCATAGGAGATCACTTCCTAAATATAACACCAGTAGCACAGACACTGAGAGAAACAATCAATCAATGGGACCTCTCGAAACTGAGAAGCTTTTGTAGAGCAAAGGATATGGTCAACAAGACAAAATGACAGCCTACAGAATGGAAAAAGGTCTTCACCAACCCCACATCTGACAGAGGGCTGATATCCAGAATATATAAAGAACTAAAGAAATTAGACATCAAAATGTCCAACACTCCAATTAAGAAATGGGTTATAGAACTAAATAGAGAATTCTCAACAGAGGAAGCTCAAATGCCTGAAAGACATTGAAGGAATTGCTCAACATCCCTTACCATCAGGGAAATGCAAATCAGATAAACTATTTAAATAGACCAATCACCCCTAAGGGAATAGAAATAGTCATTAAAAGTCTCCCAACAACAGCAACAATAACAACAACAACAACAACCAAAGTCCAGGACCAGATGGTTTCAGCGCAAACTTCTACCAGATCTTTAAAGAAGAGATAATACTAATATTCTTTAAATTGTTCAACACAATAGAAACAGAAGGAACATTACCAAACTCTTTCTACAAGGCTACAATTACCCTGATTCCCAAGCCAAACAAAGATGCCACAAAGAAAGAGAACTACAGACCAATCTCCCTTATGAACATTGATGCAAAAATACTCAAAAAATATTGGCAAACAGACTCCATAATCACATCAAAACAATTATCCACCATGATCAAGTAGGCTTCATTCCAGGGATGTAAGGGTGGTTCACCATATGAAAGTCTGTCAATGTAATACAACATATAAACAAACTAAAAGAAAAAAATACATGATCATCTCACTAGATGCTGAAAAGGCCTTTGACAAAATGCTACATTTACCGTGGTATCTCTTTCCTTGTTCTCCCACTCTGTTCCTGATCCAGATGTAGAAATGAAATCATGATTACCTCTTGAATTCCTGCTAAAACATTTCAGACACTAAAGCTTTAGAGAATGAACTAGTATTTCAGTGCTGTTCTGTACTCTTTAAGAAAGTAACTGGGATGGGATGGAGTAATGGTTCAGCAGTAAAAGTTGCTGGATACCTTTCCAGAAGACTGGCATCCAATTTACTGCATTCATAGGGTGTCTGACCACAGTTAGTAACTCCAGATTACACTTATTCAGGGGATCCAACAGCCCAATCTGACCTCTGAGGGCACCATATGCTCATGGTGCACAGACCCACCTGTGTAACAGGGTCCAGACATTACTGGGGTCTCACACCTAAGTACAGCTGTCTCTATGACAGAAGTACTATGCATGGTTTAAACCCAGCATTTCTGGAAAAAAAAAACAGCAATCCCCTGCAACAACGAAAAAGAAGACTTAATCCACCTAAGTCCACAGCTCTAGGAATACCTCTAAATGTTCAAACCTTGCTTGAAATACAGTAACATTTTGGCTTCTGTAGTGCCCCTTCTGGCTAATTGTTCTTGTTAACTGAAGTTTGTGAACCCAGAATATGGGTTTTGTGCTAAAAAGCTCACTCTAAGAATGGCTGTTTGCTGCACCAGAATCCAGAATATGTCATGTGGCTGCCAGCTGGTGAATAAAGACTTTCTATTGGCTTAAATCCATGTTAAAGAAGTCTCTTCTCTTCTGTCTCTGTCTCTGTCTCAGTCTCAGTCTCAATCTCTGTCTCTCTCTGTCTCTCTGTCTCTCTGTCTCTCTCTCTCTTTTTTTTTTCTCTCTCTCTCTCTGTTTGTCTCCAAAACTTTCTATGTATTTTGTTTCTATGTCAGTTTTGTTTTGCTGTATTGACCATTGGCTTTCTCTGTTGTGTGGACGCCCCTGCTGCATAAGACTTGTGCCTTCTCCTGCTGGGGACCTGAATCCTTTTTTCTGGGCCAGGTCCTCCAGAGAACCACCGACATGAAATAAAAGATCCACCTGTCCAATTCCTGGAATGAGAGACTATATGAAAAGATTCTATATTGAGCCCCTGACAGGAGTCTGTTCCCTTATGAGAGATTGCTCTTACCCTGCAGTACCTGCTCCCCTGAACCTAAACACATAAAGAAGAGTCACTGAGGCTACTAGTTAGCCACCTACCAAACTTTCAGAGATCAAAACCAGTTGATTGATTTATCCTGGATTGAGGGATGAGCAGCATTAGTGACAGAATTTCAGGAGAGGTAGCCTGGGAATTGCTGAGTGGATTGAATCACTGAAGGTATTGTCATGTCCTCTAGGTTTAGTGAGTCCTTATAGACATGATGAACTGGAGAGAGGTGATGAAGGTGGGGGCATTTTACAGATCACATATGAACGGGAACTGTCTCTTATATCCAATCTTTGGTAACTGTTGAATATATTCTGCACGTTTTGGAAACCTGAATACTATCTCACTTTTAAGGCCCAGCAGTGTAAGCATGCAAGTTGAAAGTTTAAAGAGGACAGAACTCACCAGTGAAGGATGAAAATTATGAGATATTGAGAAGCTGAATCTTGGTAGTCAGCATGATGAAACTGAGAAGCACTTAGGATCTTCTCATAGCATACCCTTAACTGGATCTTGTAACATGAATCTTAAAATGTTTTATTAATAAAAACAAACCCGAAGCCAGGTATTGAGGTGAATGCTGAAAGATCAGAGAAACAGAACCAGCCAAAGCTAACCTCATCTTGCCAATTGCTCAACTGATCTTGTTTCCTCACACTGGAAACCTCTGTGTCCACATCCGAATGGATCTCAGCTGAACTGCTGATCAAAAGTCTAAAAGCTTAACCAGGCTCTAGTTCCTGATCCTTATGCCTTATATACCTTTCTCCTTCCTGCTATCACTTCCTGGGATTAAAGGCTTGTGTCCTCATGCCTGGCTGTTTCCAGTGTGGCTTTGAACTCACAGAGATCCAACTGGATCTCTGCCTTCCAAATGCTAGGAATAAAGGTGTGTGTGTCACGACTTTCTGGTCTATATGTCTAGTGGCTGTTCTGTTCTCTGACTCCAGATGAGTTTATTAGGGTGGGCAATATATTGGGGAGCACAATATCACCACAGGATCTGGAAGAGTGTTTCCAAGGAGGATTTTCTGGGGGATGGAAAGGGCAAGACCACCAATGAAAGTTGGTGGAGTTATGCCGGGGATTGTGAGTCTGGATGGAAAGAAGACTGGCACTTTCAGAGGTTCCTGCCCAGCTCTGCTTCTTGCCCACCATGTATGAATACTTCTATCCTGATCTCCACGTTGTGAACACTGAGACCCCTGAATCAGAAAGGAAGACACCTCTTCCCAGATCATGTTAGAGGGTGGATTTGGTGTAAAACACTGAGAAGAATAAATAACAGCTTTGTAGGAATGGATACCTTTTCTATTTTATTTAAGATAAACCACAATAAGCAAAATACACATGTGGTGGTTATTCTTGGTTCCCAACTTAACAAGACATGGAATTAACTAAAACTCTAAAATGGAGGTCACAACAGTGAGAAGTGTTTTGCTTCAGGTGAAGTGAGGAGATCCACTTCCAATACACACTTTGGAGGTAAAAAGACAGAGATGTTTAATCCGGATCTCAGGGCCTGAAGACACACACACCTTTAATCCAGATCTTGAGGCTAGAAGCCACACCCTAAATTGGGCCACACCTTCTGCAGGAAGCCTATAAAAGGACATGAAAGCAGGAAGCTCTCGCTATTTGCCTGCTTGCCTTCACCTTGCAACAAGTCCTTCCCTTCCCTGGCAATAGAGAATATTTGGAAATCCAGCATATTCTGAAGACCAGTGGACACATCCAACATCCTGGACTGAGTAAGTACTGGAATATTGGACTTTCCCTTCATAGCTAGCCAATGGGAGATTAGCAGGACTGCAGCCCTAAGTCATTCTAATAAAACTCTTTCCCTCATTCAGAGAAATTTCTTGTATATGATCTGTTGCTCTAGAGAACAACAGTACAATATTTTTGTTTGAGTGTATAAAATTTTCCAAAATATTCAACAGTGTATTTAATTTTCAAAACTAGTTACCTGAAGACCTAAGATTCAATCTAGACAAAAACGGAGTGATGTAAAACTGTCTACTCTGAAACTAGTATTGAAACCTGGATAGGAAATTTCAGAGATCCAAGTATCCAGCCTCATAAAAGAGGGAATAGAGGAGAAACAAAAACTAAAATGTAATTCATGTCTATTATTTTGTCTCACAAGGTGAAGAGAAAACAATTGCTAGTTCTTCATATTGGATCCAGTTTAACCTTCAAATTACCTGCAGGAGAAATGGCAGGAGATGGGACAGCCCAGAGATGGGACCACACTCAAATCAGCCTTCAGAATTTCTCCTACATGTGGACCATCAGCAACTTCCGATTTATTCTGGAGGAAATAACAGAAAGCATTAGAAGCCCAACTTTCTCAACAGGAGCCAATGACAAATGGTGTTTGACAGTATACCCAAAGGGAGTCGATGAAGTAAGTGCAGATTACCTGTCAGTTAACCTCGTTTTGCTCAGCTGTCTAAAGAGTCATGTTTGGGCAAAGTTTCAGTTCTGGATCCTAAGCGCCAAAGGAGAGAAAATGCAAACCATGAGGAGCCCAAGAGCCTTTAAGTTCATGCCAGGCTGCGACTGGGGATTCAAAAAGTACATCCTTCGAGATTTCCTCCTGTCCCATGAGCCTAGTCTTCTCTCAGATGACCAGCTTACCCTTGTCTGCAAGGTGAGCATGGTCCAGGTCTCTTTGCACATCTCTGACCAGAACAGGAAGCCAAGGATCCAGGTTCCCAGATGCACATTGGCTGATGAGATAGGAGACCTGTGGGAGAATTCCCGATTCACAGACTGCTGCCTGGTGGTAGCTGGGCAGGAATTCCAAGCTCACAAGGCCATCTTAGCAGCTCGCTCTCCAGTTTTCAGAGCCATGTTTCAACATGACATGGAGGAGAGCAGAAAGAAGCGCTTTGAGATCCCTGACCTGGAGCCACAAATCTTCAAGGCAATGATGGACTTCATTTATACCGGAAAAACACCAGACCTGGACAGCATGGCAGCTGCTCTAATGGCAGCTGCTGACAAGTATGGCCTGGAGCGTTTGAAGGTCATGTGTGAGGATGCCCTCTGCAGAGACCTCTCTGTGGAGAATGCTGCCCACACTCTGGTCCTGGCTGACCTCCACAGTTCAGAGCAGCTGAAAACCCAGGCACTGGATTTCATTACAGCTCATGCTGCTGAGGTCTGTGAGACCTCAGGCTGGAAGGCAATGGTGGGCTTATATCCCCATTTAGTGGCTGAAGCATACCGTTCCCTGGCTTCAGCTCATCTCCCTCTCTTGGAGCCCCCTTTCAAACGCTTGAAGCAATCCTAGGACCTGGTCAGCTGTGACCTACACTTGTCTCCCAGAAGCAACAGCCAGTGTCGTTACCAATGACACTGGGTAGAGTATAGGATGTGTGGAGCATTTCCAGTGAATTTGGGGAAAGACAGCATGGTAGCTCAGGCTATAATACAACTGTAAATCAGGTGGTTGTCAGGTTAAAGGAGGTGAAGAGCTGAGCTGTTATACTCTACCCTGTAACTGTACTGGTTTGATTTTTGTCCAAAGAGTTGGAAACTGGAGTTCATATTAGTTGCTGGCCCCAAGCATGTTACAATAGCGATTCTTTGGAGAAACCTGTCTGGATTGGACTGAGCAGAACATGCAGTCAAGGACGAAGAAAAGAGAAAATAAACGTGAATATTTTATTACAAGAGAAGGATAAGAGAATGAAGACATTTTTCTCCTAACTCAGTGTGTGGGACAGGAGAGATGACTCAGTTGACAAAAGCTGTTTTTGCCTTTGCAGAGGACCCTTGTTTGGTCCTCCTCTTGTCTCCATGGGGTTTTCCATCTATGTAGACAATACCTTACCCAAATGAAATATAAAATGAATAAAAGTTTTAAAATCAGTTTGTGGATTCCTGTGGTGTTTCTGTTTGAAGAAGCCCATTTTAGTCCATCCAGCTCTGCTCAGCTGTGAAAGTTTGTGCAGGGTCTTACTGCCAAACACATACACAAAAGCCAATGAGAAAATACCTAATGAAGATCTGTTACATTCATAGATTGGTGCCTAGTTCAACCGCCATCACTTAGGTTTTCTCCAGCAGCTGATGGGAGCAGATAATGAGATCCACAGCCAAACATTAGGGAATCTCAAGGAACAGAGGAAGGCAGGATCATAGGAGGGATCAAAGACATCAGGTGAACAGAGCCCACAAATTCATCTAAATAGAGCTCATTGGGGCTCCCAGAGTCTTAAGAGGCAATCACAGAGCCTTCATGATTCTGTATTAAGTCCTCTGCATACATGCTGTGTGGTTTTTTTAGCTCAGTGGTTAGTGGGACTCCTAAGAAGGGGGTATGAGGAGTCTCTGATGTATTTGTCTGATCTTGGGAACATTTTCTTCTTTCTGGGTTGGATTCTGTAGCCTTGATATGAGTGTTTGTGCCTACTGTTATTACATCTTTGTATGTTGTGTCCAGGTGATAACCCCAGGAGACCTTTGCTTTTCTGTAGGGAAACAGAGGAGTAGTACATCTCTGTGGAGTGGAAGGAGGGGAGACTATGGCCAGATGGGATTGAATGAGAGAAGATAACATAAAAACAAATAAGGAAATAAAGTAAAATTGAAAAGACATTTGGGGAAGAAGTATTTGGACAGATCTGTAAAGGAGCAAAGAATGTATAGATCCTTTTGTCCCCTGTAAATGCCCATGAAAGGTGCATTCAGGAGAGGAAGAGTTCAATAATCTAGTAGATAGGATGACCCATTCCATGCACATTCCGACTCTTTCCCATCTTTCCCAAGTTATCCTTGGTATTGCCCCATGGGCCCATGATCACAGTAGCCATTGCAGCTGAGATGGGGGTTATGCATGAAATCAACAACATGGATATAGACTCATCAAGACTGACCTGGTTACAGGTACTGCTGAATGCCAGATCTGCCAACAGCAAAGACAAACACATAGACCCAATGATGTCACCATTCCACAGGCTGACCAACAACAACGTCATGACAGGATGACTGCATTGGACCTCTTCCTCTGTGGAATGGACAACACTTCATGCTTTTTGAAGTAGACACTTATTCTAGTTATAGATTTACATTTCCTACCTGCAGTGATTTAACCAAACCTACTGCATCAGGACTAACAGAATTCCATCATGGTCTTTCCACACAGTGTGGCTTCTGACCTAGTTTCTAAATTCACAGACATGTAGGTGTAACTGTGGCCCACAATCATGGGATCTGCTGCTTGTAACAGGTTCATCAGTACCCTGAAGCAGCTCTCATGATGTTTTGAAGACACAGTTATGGAGCCATTGAAGTGGCAGCAACCTGGAGAGCTGGGATAGGATTTGCCAGGAGGCAGGTTTCTCCATAGTCCAGATCCATGGGTCCAGGCACCAAAGTTAGAAAAGGGAATAGTACCACTCAGTATCACCCCTAGTGACCTCTTGAGAAAAAAATTTGCTTTCGGTTTCCATAACCTTAAGTTTTTTTTGCTTGGATATTTTGATTCCAGTGTGGTTGGTGGTGTGGGGCAGTGCTCCTGACTGGAGCCAAAACAAACAGTTCATTGAATTGGAAGCTCAGACTTCTCCCAATGTGGTGATATTTTAATTGTGCTGAAATATGATTTTATTTGTATGCTAATAAGTAATGTTTGCCTGGAGATCAGAGGTCACAAAGCAAGGTCAGATAATGAGCCATGAACAGAAGTCAGGTGTTGGTAGCACATGCCCTTAATCCAATCACATGCCAGGGAGAGTCTCTGTGTGGTCAAGGACACAGCCAAGCATGGTGACACACGCCTTTAATCCCAGTACCAAACATAGAGACTGGAGGTTTGCATAGACAGGCAGTGAAGAGGAAGTCATGTGGCTGGGCTTAGAGCCAATGAGAAGGCATAACAGAGAGGCAATAAAAACACAGGTTAGATGGGAAGAAGCTCTCTCTCTGTGGAAGCTACTGCATGGTGATAAGTTAAGGCTAGTCATGGCTATTCGCTATTTCTATGATCTCTTTGGCTATTACCTCTGTATTTGGCCCTGTGTTTCTTATTTAATAAGACTGTTTAGAAATTTCTCTACATTTGGTGCCCACATGGCAAGAACTCATTAAAAAACCGTTAGTGGCCTTACAGGCCAGGGTTTATAGGCACCGGCTAGGCCAGAGTTTACAGGCCCCAGGCCCAGCCAGAGCTACAAGCGGTCCGGCTGCACACAGTCAGTGCTGTACTTGACCTTAGTTACAAGCAGTCCAGCTACACGCAGCTGGAGCTACTTGCAGCCAGATCTCCAAATCACGTGTCCAGAGCTTAGAGGAGCCGGAGCTACAAATGGCTCAAGCAGGAGCACGTGGCTGAACTTGAGCTTTTAGCTTTTTTCTCATCTCCTAATAGGGTGTAGGCTCTCTCTCTCTCTCTCTCTCTCTCTCTCTCTCTCTCTCTCTCTCTCTCTCTCTCTCTCTCCATCTCTCTCTCCCATCTCTCTGTCTCTGTCTCTCTGTCTGGATTCCCATCTCAGACTGCAACCATGCTAGGTAGCTGTTTTGAAATTTCCTTGGACTTCTACTGTTCTATGCAGACTTGGTAAGTCAATTAAGATATCATATATCTTAAAGGGAGAAACTACTTAAAAGAGAAAAAATTCTCCAACATTAAAAAATGGGAAATATCTTTACAATGGAAAGAAATTATTCTTTGTTTGATGAAACATTAGGCAGCTGAAAATGGAACAATTACAATGAGATGATTAATGTTGATTGTATGTAACATCAAATATGTAACATCAATTATACATATTTGTTTAATTATCATTATTTTAGTATTAAAAAAGTTGGTCAACTGTTTATAAATTTGTCCACATCCCAAGCCACTTTGAGCTTCTGATGTCCTCAATCCAATAGGCCAAGAGGGAAATAACAGTGTTAGAAACAGATGAAGGCAAAAGAACACACACAGGTGACTTGGGGATACATAGAGAGACACACAGAGAGACAGAGACAGAGGGATGGGAAGAAAGAGACAGAAAAATTGAGAGAGAGAATAAGAGAAAAAGACAGACAGACACTATGAGAGGCACAGATAGAGAAAGAGATGGAAAGACAGAGTCAGAGAGAAAGAATGAGACTGAGAAATAATTAGAGGGAGACAGAGAGACACTGAGAGGCCAGAGATGGAGACACTATAATGACCACCAGAGGTGGCCTCTACACATTGATACACCTGAACAGACAGAAGGAATGGGACTACAAACAAATATGTATATAGTTATATATAACTACCTATATATTACTATATATGTAATAATTACACTATAGTGTAATTATTAGAATGACATACATGCTGTGGCCCGGCTAATCCAACAATGGCTGGCTATGAACAGAAATTCCAAGAACATACAATATGCTTGGTCTACCAGGCTGGATGTATCATCTGGTCTTCAGTAGATACTGGAACTACAAAGAAGCAGTCTCTAATGCCAGTAAAGGCAATCAAGCATGAAAAAAGCAAAAATAAAATAAAATTTCTCTTCCTTGTCTTAATTTCCAAATGAAAACAATAACCAGCTCATAATTACACATAAATATAATTTATTATCCATGTACAATTGCATATATTCTCACCCCACAATATATAACTGTCCCCTGTAAAACCACCAATGCCTTATTAACTTAGGATAGGTGGTGATGTCCCTTGAGGGACATTCTTTAATTATCATAATCTTAAATATGAAAACTATTGGCCCTCTCTTTTTGGGTGTTATACCACATGATAAAGAAATTGAATAAAATCACAAATACATGTATGAAAACATTCTTAACAGAGCACAACAGAATCATTCATGCCAGCTATAATCCTCCTCTCTGAAACTGTTCACAAACACTTCCGCTGTATTTGTAATTAATTTCCTCTTCTACTGGTGGACCAGCTTGTCTCCATATTAAGATCAGAAACCATCTTTTTACAGGGTCAAAAGTAGTTTGTTTCTATTTACTGTAAAACTTAAGTTTTTGGAATTTGACATGTTCCACACCCTATACCCTGACCTCTACCTCAGAAGGTAAGATGTTCTGCCAAGTTCCTACATCGCCAAAATTTCCCTGGAATCCACAAGCCTTGGAAGTGCTTTGCCTTGAATTTTTTGGCTTAGGAAAACCTCAATTCACTTATGTTACTTGCTACTTTCTCAAACCTGGGTTTAGGGAGGAATCCGATTGCAGAAATTAAAGCTTACCTAATTTGACTCAATTTTGACCAGATGCCATTTATTCTTGCTCAGTAGGAATGACACTACCCACCCTTGGTTCTTTTCATGGAGGTGTGACCTATGTGTTCATCCTGGTGTGTCTCTGCCACGTTATCTGCCTGTATTAAGATGTTGCAGTCTGCCATTGTCTTCAATTATAGAACAAGGTGGCATCAAGTGTAGTCCCAAAGGATTTCCTGCTCAATAACCATTATCTTTCTTACCTCCATTGTGAAGCAACAATCCAATTTCCCCTTGGTAATCTTGATCAATCACCTCTCCTAAAACTGTTATGTCTTTCCTAACTTGTTGGCTTAAGGATACCAGAAGCCGGAAGAGGCCTGGGAGAAGTCTGAGCTTCCAGTTCAATGGAATGTTTGGTGTGGCTCCAGTCAGGAGCACTGCCTCCACACCATCACCCTGGAACCAAAACTTCCAGGCCAACAGAACTTAAGGTTATGGGAACAGGCAGCAAATATTTTTCCAGGAGGTGACTAGGGGTGACAGTGAGTGGAACTATTCCATTTTCTACCACTTAATGCCTGTATCCATGGATCATGGCCATGGAGAATCCATACCGTTATTGGTCACTGGTTCAAAGGATATACTGTGGAGAATTCTATCCCAGTCCTCCAGACTGATGCCACCTCATTGGCTCTGTAACTGTGTCTTCCAAAGGCCATTCCATCTTCTATCATGCCAGCTGATTGAGGAAATTCCTGAACATGATAAGACCAGTGGATTCCATGTTTGTGGGCCACCGCTTTACCTCTCTGTCTATGAATTTAGATCCTTGGTCAGAATTCATACTGTGTGGAATACCATGATGGTTGACTGTAGCTTAAATTTTCCTGCCTGGCCCACAGTCAGGACAAATCTCTCTCACTTGCCAGTCCCACAGCCTCTCAGACCCGACCAAGTAAACACAGAGACTTATATTGCTTACAAACTGTATGGCCATGGCAGGCTTCTTGCTAACTGTTCTTACAGCTTAAATTAATCCATTTCCATTAATCTATACCTTGCCACATGGATCGTGCCTTACCGGCATCTTCACATGCTGTTTGTCATCATGGCGGCTGCTCTGACTCAGCCTTCCACTTCCCAGCTTTATTCTCCTCCTTGTCCCGCCTATACTTCCTGCCTAGCCAATGGCCAATCAGTGTTTTATTGACCAATCAGCAACACATTTGCCATACAGAACATCCCACAGCACTTCCCCCCCTTTTTTTTTAAAGGAAGGTTTTAACCTTAACAAAGTAAAATTACATATAATTTGGGAATTTGGGCGTAGCTTCTCTTACTACTTCCTGCTGGAGGGGGGCGCTGTATCTTATGGAGATACAAAGAAAATTTTAGAATTATGGAACAGTCCATGAGGGTGTATTGTCTGAGCCAGTTGCCTTCAAATCGTTCTGGATGTTGGATCATCTGGGCCATGGCATCATCGGAGACCTTTCAGGAGGTCTTGGCTGGTCAAACCTGATGTATCTTAATCTGGAACAAATCCATAGCCTTTGGCTTTCTGTAGAAACAAAAGCAGAGACTCTTTTCCAAAGCAACATATCCTTATATCCAAATTTTGAGGTCAAGGTACCTTTAAAATATACATTTTGGTTTAACTCAACAGCTTTTACAATCAAATGTTTTTCTGCAGTTAAAAATCCCAAAGACAACACAATCCAGATTCTCTGTGTAATATTCACCACTGGAAGCCTTTCCTGGTTACCAAAGATGGCTGGTTCAGGCTCATTATCCTACATTACTAGGAGTCCTTACTAATGTCACCTTCAAAGGTTACATGAAGTTTCTACTACACTAGGTTTCCATATCTCCACTTATATTCCTTCCAATTCCAGTTGTTTCTTCTGTGTTCTCTCCCTCCATCCTTTGTTCCTCATGGGAGCTCTGTACTGGCAATGTAAAGTATTTAGTTTGCAAATAAGGGGTCTGGCAGGGTTTGCCTAGCTTCATTTCAAATCACACATTTGACGGAATCAGTACCTGCCACTCTGACCTCAAACTTACATAGAGAATATTCACTGATGTAACTAGTTTTCACCTGCCAAAGTTCCTATGAGGAAACAAAAATTTAGTCCTGAAAACCAATTCATTGATTTAACCTGTACTGAGTAATGAGCAGCATTGGAGCCAGACTTGCAGGAGAGCTAGGCTCAGAATGAATCACTGAATTTCCTGTCCCCTAGGCTTAGTGAGTCCTGCTTATTATGATGAACTGGGGAGGGATGATAGATGTGGAGAACATTTTACAGATCACATTCTAAGGGGAACGGTCTCTAAACCCCTTCTTCAGTAACTGTTGAATATATTCTGCATCCTTTGGAAACCAGAATACTGTCTCACTTTTAAAGCCTAGCAGAGTAAGTATGGAAGTTCAAAGTATAAAGAGGATAAAACTCACCAGTGGAGGATGAAAATTATGAGTTACTGAGAAGTTGAATCTTGGCATTCACCATGATGGTATTGAGAAGCACTAAGGATCTTCTCCTAGTGCACTCTTAAGTGGATGTGGAAGAGTGTTTCCAAGGAGGATTATTTGAGGAGGAGGGGCAAGATCACCAATGCAAGTTGGTGTAGCCATCCTGGGGACTGTGAGTCTGATTGGAATAAGAGGCCAGAAATAAGACAGCCACTTTCAGAGGTTCCTCCCTGGCTCTGCATCCTGCCCACTCTATATGAATTCTTCCACCATGACCTCCATCTTGTGGACACTGAGTCCCCTGACAGGGTAAGGGAAACACCTCTTCTCAGATCCAGGTTATAGGAGGAATTAGTGCAAAACCCCAAGAAGATTAATTAATGGCTTTGTAGGAATGGACAGCATCTTTTATTTTATGAAAGATGAACCCCACTAAGCAAAATCTATTTCTGGTGGTTTTTCTTGATTCTATACTTGACTAACCCTGGAATTAACTAAAATCCTAAAATTCAGGGCAAAACAGTAAGAAATGTGCTTAAGTTAAAGTAGGTAGATCCACTTCAAGTACAGATTTTGGAGGTAGAAATAAAGAAACACTTAAGCTGGATCTCAAGGCCTGAAGACACACACACCTTTAGTCCAGATCTTGAGGCTGGAAGACACACCCTAAATTGGGCCACACCCTATGCTGGAAGCCTATAAAAGGACATGGATGAAGGAAGCTCTTTCTCTTTGCCTGCTTGCCCTCACCTTGCAGCAAGTCCATTCCTTCCCAGATGTTAGAATTTTTCTTTGGAATCCCAACATATACTGAAGACCAGCCAACACTTCCTACCTCCTGGACCGAGTAAGTGTCTGATTCTTGGACTTTTTCTTTACAGCTATGCAATGTGGTTTTAGCAGGACTGCAGCCTTAAGTCATTCTAATGAATCCCCTTCCTTCATACCCAGAGAGATTCTGTGTACTTTTGCTGTTATTTTGGAGAACTGAAGTACATTTTTTATATGAGTGTATAAAATGATCCAATTTTTTAAGAGTTGTACTTAAAGCTCAAAACCTATTTAACTAAGATTCAATCTGGGAGAAAATGGAGTGATGTAAGAGTTCCTAGTAGCCTAGACTGTCTTCTCTGAATCTACTCTTGAAAACTGGATAGAAAATTTCAGAGACCCAAGTTTCTATACTCATAGAGGAAGGAACAGACGAGAAACAGAAACTGATAATCTAAATCTGTGTATTATTTTGTCCCACAGGTTAGAGAGAAAACAATTGCTAGTTCCTCATTTTGGATCCACTTTAATCTTCTAACTACCTCCAGGAGAAATGTCAGAGGACAGGGTAGCCCAGATCTAGGATTACACACAGATCACCATCCAGAATTTCTCCTACAGGTGGACCATCAGCAACTTCTGTTTTATTCTGGAGGAAGTTTGGAAACACATTAGAAGCACAACTTTCTCAATAGGAGCCAATGACAAATGGTGTTTGAGAGTAAACCCGAAGGAAGTCAATGACTGAAGTGCAGATTACCTGTCAGTTTACCTAGTGTTACTCAGCTGTCTAAAGAGTCATATTTGGGCAAATCTTAAACACTGAAGAAAAGAAAATCCAAGGTGTGGGGAGCCATAGTGGCTTTAGGTTCCTGCCAAGCTCTGATTGGGATTCAAAAAAGATATCCTTTGAAATTTCCTCTTGTCTCATGCTTCTTTGCTTCTTCCCAGATGATGGGTTCACCCAACTCTGCAAAGTGAGACTGGTCCAGGACTCCTTCAGTATCTCTGAGCAGAACTGGAATGCAGGGATCCAGATTCCCAGATGTACATTGGCAGATGAGCTAGGAGAGCTGTGGGAGAATTCCCAATTCACAGACTGCTGCCTGGTGGTAGCTGGCCAGGAATACCGGGAGCACGAGGCCATCTTAGCAGCTCGCTCTCCAGTTTTCAGAGCAAGTCTCACCATGATGTGAAGGAGAGCAAAAGTAACCGCGTTGAGATCCATAACCTGGAGCCACAAGTCTTCAAGGCAATGATGGACTTCATTTACACCGGAAAAACACCAAACCTGGACAGCACGGCAGCTGCTGTGCTGGCAGCTGCTGTCAATTATGGCCTGGACTGTTTGAAAGTCGTGTGTGAGGATGCCCTCTGAAGGGACCTCTCTGTGGAGAATGGTGCCCACACTCTTCCTGGCTGACCTCCACAGCTCAGGGCAGCTGGAAACCCAGGCACTGGATTTTATTACAGCTCATGCTTCTGAGGTCTCTGAGACCTCAGGCTGGAAGATAATGGTGGGCTCATACGTCCACTTGATGGCTAAAGTGTATGGCTCCCTGTCTTCTGCACAGGGTCCTTTCATGGATCCCCCACTCAAACACATGAAGCAATTCTAGAACCTGGTCAGCTGTGACCTACACGTGTCTCCCAGAAGCAGTCAGTGTTGTTACCAAAGACACCTGGGTAGACTATGGGATTTGTGGAGCATTTTCAGTGAAACTAGGGAAAGACAGATGGTGGTTCAGTCTTTAATACACCTGTTAATGTGTTGAATGGACAGTTAGAGAGAGGTAGAGACTGGACTCTGGTATACTTTGTGTTTTGATAATTAGTCCTATGAGTTGGAAACTGCAATTCAATTTAGTTGCTGGCCCCATGGACATCCCAAGGGGGTTTCTTTGGAGAAACCTGTCTTTATTGGACTGAGCAGACCATATGATCAAGGGCTTGGCAAAGGACCAAACAAAAATGAATGTTTGTTTACAAGAGAAGGAGAAGAGAATGAAGACATTTTTTTTCCAAACTCTATGTGTGGGACCTGAGAGATGACCCAGTTGCAAAATAAATTGTTGCTCTTGCAGAGGATCCATGTTCAGTCCTCCTCTTGTCTCCATGGACACATCCATCTCTGTAGACTGTACCTTCCCAAATAAATTTTAAATGAATAAAAATGTTAAAATCAGCTTGCGGATACCAGTGGTGTTTCTGTTTGAAGAATCTTATTTTAGTCTATCCAGTTCTGCTCAGCTGTGGAAGTTTGTACTGGGTCTTTACTCCTACACATAAAAAAAAATTCAGTGAAATTATCCCTAATGAAATTCTGTTATACTCATAGATTGGTGCCTGCCCAAAAGACATCTGTTAGGCTTTCTCCAGCATCTGATGAGAGCAGATACTGAGGTCCATAGCCAAACATTAGATAGAGCTCAGGGAACCTCAAGGAAGAGAAGAAGGCAGGATTGTAGGAGGGATCAAAGATATCAGCTAAAAGGAGCACACAGATTTAACTAAACAGGGTCCGTGTGGGTGTCGCAGATACTGAAGTGGGAATCACAGAGCATGCATGGGTCTGTACTAAGTCCTCTGTGTACATGCTGTGCTTGTTTAGCTCAGGGGTTTTGTGGGAGTGCTAATAGCAGGAGTATAGGGAGTCTCTGACCTGTTTGTCTGATCCTGGAAACCTTTTCTTCCTTCTGTGTTGGATCATATAGCCTTGATATGAGGGTTTGTGCCTACTATTATTACATCTTGGTATGTTGTGTTCAGTTGATATCCATAGGAGACCTGTCCTTTTCTGTAGGGAAACAGAGGATTAGTACATATATGTGTAATGGAGGGAGGGGAGATTATGGCCAGATGAGATTGTATGAGAGAAGGAAAAATAAAAAGTAAAAAGTAAATAAAGAAATATTAGAAAGACATTTGCAGAAGAAGTATTTGGACAGATCTGCAAAGGAGCAAAGAATGTAAAGATTCTTTTGCGCCCTGTAAATGCCCACAAAAGGTGTCTTCAGTAGAGAAGGAGGTCAATAATCAAGTTGATAGGATGACCCATTAGATGGACAGCCAGTCATTTTGCCAAGTCATCCTTGGTATTGTCTCAAGGCCCCATGATCAAAGCAGCCATGGTAGCTGAGATAGAGGTTATGCATGACATCAACAAGGTAGATATCCACTTATCAAGACTGACCTGGTTACAGTTGCTACTGAATGACAGATCTGCCAACAACAGAGACCAACACAGAGCCCCAGAGATGTCACCATTTCACCAAGCTGTCCACTCAGCTACTTCATGACAGGATGACTACATTGGGCCACTTCCTCTGTGGAATAGACAACATGGGATAGGATTCACCAGGAGGCATTTTTCTCCATAACCCAGATCCATGGATGTAGGCACCAGGTGTTCAAAAAGGAAATAGTAACAATCAATTACCATCACCCCTAGTGACATCTTGGGAAAAAATTACTCTATTTTTTTACATGATGTTAAGGTTTTTTGCTCTGGAATTTTGATTCCAGTGTGTTCGGTGGGGGCAGTGTTCCTGTTTGGAGTCAGAACAAACAGTTCATTGACCTGGAAGCTCAGACTTCTCCCAAGCCACTTACTTGGAACACCTGATGTCATTAATCCTACAGATCAAGAAGGAAAGAACAGTGTTAGGATGGGTGATTGATAAAGATAAACATAAGGAAATTGCATGGCTTCTCCACAATGGAGGTAAAAAAGATTATGGCTTTCAGGCAGGAGATCCTTTAGGGCTCCTCATGGTCCCGCATTTTTCAATGATTAAAGAGGTTGGGAGACGACAACAGCCTAATGCAGGCAAATGACTAAAGATACAGACAAAACAGGAATGAAGAAATATATCACAGCTCCAGGAAAAGGGCCAAGATTGGTAGTGATATTCCCACTGAAATAAAGACCACCAACCCAAGTATTTTGAGTCAAATTAAATAAGCTTTTTTTGTGATAATAGGTTTTCTCTCTGATCTCAGGTTTGAGAGAATAGCCAGGAATATAGGAGAAGTGGGGTTTTTATAACCCAGAATATTCAAGGATAAGAATTTTCCAAGGGTTGAGGAGTTCCAGATAAAATTTGGTAACGTAGGATCTTGACTGAACTTTCTAATTATGAGCAAAAGACAAACAGAAATAGTGTTTGAGAGTATTCCTGACCAGGTCCATGAAGAAAGCAAAGATTACCTGCAGTTTAGTTTGTGTTGCTTAGCTGTTCAAAGAGTCAAGTTTGGGCAAAGACTCTGGCTTCACTGGAGCCATGGACCCAAACTAAGCCCTCAGAATCAGTCAGGGCTCAGATGTCACCATGGACCTTGGTGGGACTACAGTCCTGTTTGTGTGGCATGGCCCCTGTATGTAGATTTATGTCTGAGTCTTCCATTAAATTATGCCAATAATGTGTTCTTTTATTACCATAGCTTTGAAGTACAATTTGAAATCAGGAATAGCGAGACCCCTGGCCATTTTTATATGTCAATCCAATGACCAATGAGCATGGGAGATTTTTCCATTTTCTGATATCTTTTTCAATTTCTTCCTCAAAGACTTGAAGTTTTTAATCATCCAAGTCTTTCACTTGCTTTGTTAGAGTTACCCACAAGGTATTTCATATTTTTGAGGCATTTTGATAGGGTTTTTGCTCTGATGTAATTGACCATGTAAACCCACAAATGACCAAACCTCAGAAAGACATAAACCATATTTTCATATATTAAAAGCAGGAAGGGCATTTTTCAAAACTCAATATTCCTTCATGGTAAAATGCAAAGAGAGATTGACACATAAGTCACATACCTAAATATGATAATGGGAGTTTAAAATATTTCCATAGTCAGCATCAACTTAATGAAGAGAAGCTCAAAACAATTCCACTAAAATCTTGAACAAGACAAGGTTTTTTACTCTCTTTGTATCTGTTCAATATAACAATTGAAGTCTTAATTATATCAGTAAGGAAAGTGACAATAAAAGGGATACAATCTGAAAAGGAAGAAGAAGCCTGCCAGCACCTGACTAGACAAAGAGGTGAGTCTTTATCCTCATACCTGAACACCCCAGCCACTAGGCTTTGGGCCCAGGGGCACAACCCTGTGCCCCTAAACCACCACCCATTGCAGTTCCAGTTTCAGGCCAGATGTCAGGCAGACCTCCTGCTCACAGGACAGACTACCACCATCCCCCATCAGACCCTGTAACCCAAGCCCCACCTCCCCCAAATCCCACCCACTCTCTGAGACTGCAACTGTTCCCTGAGATAGAGCCTGCCAGCACCCAACTGGACTAAGAAGGCCAGTTGGCGGGCAGACATCCTGCAGACAGTTCAGACTATCACCATCTACCTACCACACCGTAAGACTGCAGCTACTCCCTGAGACAGAGCCCACTAGCACCAGTTGGACAAAGAGCTGCTCCCTAAGACAAAAAGTCCATCAGCATTGACTAGACCAAGAGCTCCCACTGGATCAAGAGCATCAATCAGACCAAGAGAGGCTACCTCAGACACAGACACCACTTGCACCAAGTGGAGAAAGAGATAGGTAGACACCAGTGCAAAAATACAGTCAACAACATAAAAACCAATATGGCTCCATCAGAAGCTACATCAGCAAGACCTGAACATCCCAACACAGAAGAAACAGAAGATATCTACCGTAAAAATGACTTTAAGAAGATAATAGAGATCTTAAAAGAGGAAATGAAAAATTCCCTGAAAGAAATGGAGGAAAAGTCAAACAAAAAATGGGAAGAAATCAGTAAATCCCTTGAAAGCCAAAGAGGGAAACAGTACAAGATTTCAAAACTGAAATGGAGTCAATAAAGAAGACACAAACTGAGGAAATGCTGGAAGTGAAAAATCTGAGTAAAGGAACAGGAACTATAGATGCAAGTATAACCAACAGAATGTAAGAGATGGAAGAGCAGATCTATGGCGTTGAAAATACAGTAGAAGAAATAGATTCCTCAGTCAAAGAAAACACTAAAACCAACAAAGTCATGACCCAAAATGTCCAGGAAATTTGGGACACCATGAAAAGACCAAACCTAAGAATAATAGGGATAGAAGAAGGAGAAGAATACCAATTCAAAGGCACAGAAAATATATTCAACAAATTCATAGAATAGCCCAACCTAAAGAAGGAAATGCCTATAAAAATACAAGAAGATTACAGAACACCAAATAGACTGGATCAAAAAAAAAAGTCCCATTGCTACATAATAATCAAACCACTAAACATACAGAATAAAGAAAAAATATTAAGAGCTGCAAAGGAAAAGGGCCAAGTAACATATAAAAGCAGACCCATAAGAAAAACACCTGACTTCTCAATGGAGACTCTAAAAGCCAGAAGGTCCTGGACAGATGTTATGCAGATACTAAGAGACCACGAATGCCAACCCAGACTATTTTATCCAATAAAACTCTGAATCAACATAGATAAACAAAATATTCCATGATAAAATCAGATTTAAACAATATCTCTCCACAAATCCAGCCCTACAGAAAGTACTTGAAGGAAAAAAACCAACCTAAGGAAGTTAGATATACCCATGAAAACACAGGCAATAGATAGTCCCAAATCAACAAATACCAAAGAAGGGAAAAGTACAATATTACCAACAAAAATAACAGGAATTAACAATTACTGGTCATTAATATCCATCATTATCAATGGTCTCAGTTCACCTATAAAAAGACACAGGCTAACAGAATGGATATGGAAACAAGATCTATCCATTTGCTGCATACAAGAAACACACCTCAACTTCAAAGACAGACGCCACCTCAGAATAAAAGGCTGGGAAAAGACATTCCAACCAAATGGATTTAAGAAGCAAGCTGGTGTAGCTATCCTAATATCTAATGAAATAGACTTCAAACTAAAATCAATTGAAAAAGATCAGGAAGGATACTTCATATTTATCACAGGGAAAATCCGACAAGATGAAGTCTCAATTCTGAATATTTATGCCCCAAACGTAAGTGCACCGACATTCATAAAAGAAACAGTATTAAGCTTAAATCACACATCAATCCCCATACACTAGTAGTGGCAGACTTCAAAAAACCACTCTCACCAATGGACAGGTCTGCCAGGCAGAAACTTAACAGAGAAATAAAGGAACTAACAGACATTATGACTCAAATAGACTTAATAGATATCTACAGAATATTCCACCCTAACACAAAAGAATATACCTTCACTTCAGCACCCCATGGAATATTCTCCAAAATCGACCACATGCTTGGTCACAAAGCAAATCTCAACAGATACATAAAAAAGTAGGCTCCATCCCAATGATGCAAGGATGGTTAACATAAGAAAATCTGTCAATGTAATACACCATATAAACAAACTGAGAGATAAAAACCACAAGTTTAAGGCAATGATGGACTTCATTTTCACTGGAACAGCACCAGACCTGGACAGCTTGGCAGCTGCTGTGCTGGCAGCTGCTGACAAGTATTGCTTAGAGCATTTGAAGGTCATGTATGAGGCTACTCTTTTGAGGGAACTCTCTGTGGAGAATGCTGCCCACACTCTTCCTGGCTGACCTCCACAGCTCAGGGCAGCTGAAAACCCAGACACTGGATTTCATTACAGCTCATGCTGCTGAGGTCTCTGAGACCTCAGACTGGAAGATAATGGTGGGCTAATATCCCCATTTAGTGGCTGAAGCATACCGTTCCCTGGCTTCAGCTCATCTCCCTTTCTTGGAGCCCCCTTTCAAACGCTTGAAGCAATCCTAGGACCTGGTCAGCTTTGACCTACACTTGTCTCCCAGAAGCCTTTGTTACCAATGACACCTGGGTAGACTATAGCATGTGTGGAGTATTTCCAGTGAAACTGGGGAAAGACAGCATGGTGGCTCAGGCTATAATACAGCTGTAAATCAGGTAGTTGTCAGGTTAAAGGGGGGCGGGGGGAGTACTGAGCTATGTTATACATTACCCTGTTACTGTACTGGTTTGATTTTTGTCAATGAATTGTGAACTGGAGTTCATATTAATTGCTGGCCCCAAGCATGTTACAACAGCTTTTCTTTGGAGAAACCAGTCTAGATTGGACTGAGCAGAACATATGGTCAAAAGCTCTGCACAGGAGAAAACAAACATGAATATTTGATTACAAGAGAAGTAGAAGAGAAAGAAAACATTTTTTTCTCCTAAGTCAGTGTGTGGGACTGAAGAGATGACTCAGTTGGCAAAAGCAATTGTTGCTCTTGCAGAGGACCCTTGTTCAGTCCTCCTTTTGTTCCCATGGGCACATCCATCTATGTAGACAATATCTACCCAAATAAAAGATCAAATAAATAAAAATTTTCAAATCAGCTTGTGGATTCCAGTGGTGTTTCTGTTGGACGGTGTCCATTTTAGTCCATCCAGCTGTTCTCAGCTGTGGAAGTTTGTGTAGTGTCCTCACCCACCGGCATCTGCAACACTCTCACCATCTTTCAGAAAACGCTTAGCCTTGCATTTTTGGAGTTATAAGCCCCCCACTTCTCCTATGTTCCTGGCTATTTTCTCAGTCCAAGCATTAGGGAGAAAACCTAATATGGCAGGAAATAAAGCTTATGTAATTTGACTCAAATATTTTGATTCAATTAATATTGAGATGAATAAAAAGTCTTGCTGTTCATTAAATTAATGTTATAGGTAACCTTTCAATATCATTTGTTTAAGATTAACAGTATGTTTACTGTGATTAAAGAGAAATTCATGAACCACGCATGATGTGAAAGTCTATGGCATTGATCAGAGTAGTCTGAAGGGAGAGGCTGACTCAACTCTGCTAGTCTAAGGTCTAACTTGGTCCATAGAGCAACTTCTAGGAGAGCCATACATGCAGAGTGGAAAGCAATTACAAATGAAAGAAAGAAATAGGAATGAAATCATGATTACCTCTGAATTCTAGCTAAAATATTTCAGATGCCAATGATTTAGAAAGGAACTAGTCTTTCAGAGCTGTCCCATCCTCTTTAAGAAAGTAACTGTGATGGTCTGGAGAAATGGTTCAGCAGTCAAAGGTGCTGAATACCTTTCCAGAAGACTGTCATCCAATTCACTTCATTAATAGGTCAGCTGACAAGAGTCAGTAACTGCAGTTATCCAGTTATCCATGGGACCCAACAGCTTCTTTCAGCCTGTGAGGTACCATATGCTCATGGTGCACTGACCCACATGTGGAACAGGGCCCAGACATTAGCAGGCCCCCATACGTAAGCACAACTGTCTCCATGAAGGAAGTACCATTCTAGTTGTACAACCCAGCACTTGTCTACAAAAAACAGTAACCCCTACCACAGATAAAACAAAGGCTTAATGCACCAAAGTCCATAGTTCTAGGAATATCTCTAAATGTTCAAACCTTGCTTGAAATAGAGTACCACTTTTCGCTTCTGTAGTGCCACTTTGGGCTAACGTCTTCTTCACTAAAGTTTGTCAACCCAGAATATGGGAATTTTGCTTAAAAGCCCACACTGAGAAAGGCTAGTTACTGCACTGGAATCCCAAATACCTCATGTGTTTGCCAGCTGGCTAAGAAGGACTTTCTATTTTCCTAAATCCATTTTCAAAAGTCTCTTCTCTCTCTGTCTCTCTCTGTCTCTCTCTGTCTCTCTCTCTCTCTCTCTCTCTCTCTCTGTCTCTCTCTCTGTCTTTCTCTTCTCTCTCTCATTCTCTCTCTCTCTCACTGTCTCTCTTTCTCTCTCTCTCTTTCTGTGTGTGTTTCTGCAAGTCTTTCTACATGTTACTGTTAGTATTGTTTTGCTGTATTGATTGTTGACTTTCTCTGTTTTATGGACACCTCTGCTGCTTAAGACTTTGCCTTCTCCTGTTGGGAATCTGAATCACTTTGGCTGTGCCATGTCCCCCAGAGAATGGCCTACCTGAAATAAAAGCTACACATGTTCCATTCCTGGAATGAGAAACTATAAGAGAAGATCTTGTAATTGAGACACAGGCAGGAGTCATTTCCCCATTGAGAGAATTGCTACCACTCTGCAGAAGCATGCTCATGGAAGCTCAGAACTTACAGGTAGAGCACTTTTCTTACAAATGAGTGGTCTTGCAGGAATTGTCTACCTTCATTACAAATGACGTATTTGAGGTAAGGGGTTTCTGGTATTGTGTTTTCCAAAGTATTGTGTACCTTAATAAACTTATCTGGGGTCAGAGAACAGAAAAGCCACTAGTTAGGCAGTGATAGCACACGCCTTTAATCCTAGCATTCCAGAGACAAAAATCCCTGTGGATCTCTGTGAGTTCAAGGGCACATTGGAAACAGCCAGGCATGGTGACTCACGCCTTTAATCCCAGAAAGCAGCCTTTAATCCCAGGGAGTGGTGGTAGAAAGCAGAAAGGTTTATAAGGAGTGAGGACCAGAAACTAGAAGCATTTGGCTGGTTACGCGTTTGGCTGGTTCAGCATTCAGGCTTCTAGCAGCAGTTCAGCTGAGAGCCATTGGGATGAGCACACAGAAGCTTCCAGTCTGAGGAAACAGGACCAACTGAGGAACTGGCAAGGTGAGATAGCTGTGGCTTGTTCTGGTACTCTGACCTTGCAGCATTTACCCCAATAACTGGCTTCAGGTTTGATCTTATTAATAAGAACTGTTAAGATTCATGCTACAGGTTTTTGCCACCCTGGCCCTAAACACATACAGAAAAGTCACAGAGGCTACTATTTAGCCACCTGCCAAAGGTTCCTAAATGAGGAACCAAAAGTTCAGAGATCAAAAGCAATTAATTGATTTATCCTTGATTGAGGAATGAGCAGCATTAGAGCCAGATTTCAGGAGAGCTAGGCTGGGAATTGCTGAGTTGATTGAATCACTGAAGGTATTTCCCAGTCCTCTAGACTTAGTGAGTCCCTCTAGACATGATGAACTAGACAGATGATAGATGTGGGGGGGGGCATTTTACAGATCATATTCTAGGAAGAACTGTTTCAAACCTCTTCTTCAGTAACTGTTAAATATATTCTGCACCTTTTGAAAACCAGAATACTATCTCATTTTTAAAGCCCATCAGAGTAAGCATGGAAGTTCAAAGTTTAAAGAGGACAGAACTCACCAGTGGAGAATGAAAATTATGAGGTATTGAGAAGCTGAATCATGGCAGTCAGCATGATGGAACTGAGAACTTAGGATCTTCTCATAGCACACCCTTAGTGGATTGAGAATAATTTTTCCAAGAAGAATTATCTGAGGGGGAGGGGCAAGATCACCAATGAAAGTGTGTGGAGCCATCCCAGGGAATGTGAGTCTGGATGAAAGAAGAGGCCACTTTCAGAGTTGCTGCCTGGCTCTGCTTCTTGACCACCATATAGGAATTCTTCCACCCTTACCTCCACGTTGTGATCACAGATTCCCCTGACAGGGTAAGGCACCACCTCTTTCCCGATCCTGTTGGTGGGAAGATTAGTATAAAACCCTGAGAAAAGGAAATAACAGCTGTGTAGGAATGAACACCATCCCTATTTTATTTAAGATGAACCACAATAAGCAAAATATGCTTGTGGTGGTTTTTGGGGTTCCCAACTTAACAAGACATGGAATTAACTAAAACCCTATAATGGAGGTCATAATAGTGAGAAGTATTTTGCTTCATTTGATGTGGGTAGATCCAATTCAAGTACAGACTTTGGAGGTAAAAAGACACAAACACTTACTCCAGATCTCAGGGCCTGAAGACACACACCTTTAATCCTGATCTTGAGTCTGAAAGACACACCCTAAATTAGGCCACACCTTCTGCTTGAAGCCTATAATAGGACATGGAAGCAGGAAGCTCTTGCTATTTGCCTGCTTGCCCTCACCTTGCAGCAAGTCCATCCCTTCCCTGGCAATAGAGAGTATTTAGCCTATACCGAAAACCAGTGGACACATCCAACATCCAGCACCGAGTAAGTACTGTAATACTGGACTTTCTCTTCATAGGTAATGTGGGATTAGCAGGACTGCAGTCCAAAGTCATTCTTATGTTCTCATAAATCCCATTTGATGATCTATATATTCCTTGTATGTATTCTGTTCCTCTAGAGAACCCTAGTGCAACATTTTCGATATGAATTAATAGAATGAATGAGCAAAACTATTCAAAAGCTGTGTATAATTGTCAAAACTAGTTACTTACTGAACTAAGATTCAATCTAGAAAATAATGGAGTGATGTAAGTGTATCTAGTAGCCTAGACTGTGTTCTCTGAAATTAGCATTGAAATTTGTATAGAAAATATCAGACACCCAAGTTTCCAGCCTTGTAGAAGAGGAAACAGATGAGAAACAAAAACTAAAAATCAAAATCCTGTCTGTTATTGCGTTTCACAGGGTGAAGAGAAAACAATTGCTAGTTCTTCTTTTTGGATCCAGTTGAGCATTCAAACTTCCTCAAGGAGACATGGCAGGAGATGAGATAGCCCAGAGATGGGACCACACACAAATCAGTGTTTAGGATTTCTGCTACAGGTGGACCCTCAGCAACTTCCCTTTTATTGCTGAGGAAATGCTGCAAAGAATAACAAGCCCAACTTTCTCAATAGGAGCCAATGACAAATGGTGTTTGAGAGCATACCTGAACGGAGTCAATGAAGAAAGCGCAGATTACCTGTCAGTTTACCTAGTGTTGCTCAACTGTCTGAAGAGTCATGTTTGGGCAAAGTTCCAGTTCTGGATCATAAGTGCCGAAGGAGAGAAAACCAAAGTCATAAAGAGCCCAAGAGCCTTTAGATTCGTGCCAGGCCAGGACTGGGGTTACAAAAAGTTTATTCTTTGAGATTTTCTCTTCTCCCATGCATTTATGCTTCTTCCAGATGACCAGCTCACCCTTGCCTGCAAGGTGAGCATGGCCCAGGCCTCTTTGAGCCTCTCTGACCAGAACAAGAAGCTGGGTCCCCAGATGCACATTGGCAGATGAGCTAGGAGAGCTGTGGAAGAATTCCCAATTCACAGATTGCTGCCTAGTGGTAGCTGGCCAGGAATACTGGGCTCACAAGGCCATCTTAGCAGCTCGCTCTCCAGTTTTCAGAGCCATGTTTAAACATAACATGGAGGAGAGCAGAGAGAATCGTGTTGAGATCCCTGACCTGGAGCCACAAGTCTTCAAGGTAATGATGGACTTCATTTACACAGGAACAGCACCAGACCTGGACAGCATGGCAGCTGCTGTGCTGGCAGCTGTGGATAATTATGGCCTGGAGCGTTTGAAGGTCATGCGTGACGATGCCCTCTTCAGGGACCTCTCTGTGGAGAATGGTGCCCACACTCTTCCTGGCTGACCTCCACAGCTCAGGGCAGCTGAAAATTCAGAACTGAATTTCATTACAGCTCATGCTTCTGAGGTCTCTGAGACCTCAGACTGAAAGACAATGGTGGGCTTATATCCCCACTTAGTGGTTGAAGCTTATGGTTCCATGCCTGCTCACTGACCTTTCTTGGAGCACCCTATTAAATGCTTGAAGCAATCCTAGTACCTGGCAAACCTTGTCCTACCATTTTCTCCCTGAAGCAGCAGTCGTGGTGTTACCAATGATACCTAGGTAGACTACGGAATGTGGGGAAAATTTCCAGTGCAACTAGGAATTAACAGCATGGTCGCTGAGGCTTAATATAGATGTAAAGGAATCAATGTCAGGTTGAAGAAGGGGGAGCCTTGGACTTTGGTACAATCTATGCAGCCTCTACCCTGTTGTTGTACTGGTTTGATTTTAGTCTAAGGAGTTAGAATCTGAAATTCATTTTAACTGCTGGCACCAAGCACATTACAACAGGATTTCTTTGGAAAAACCTAACTGGATTGAACTGAGCAGAAGATATGGTCAAGGACTCATAAAGGAGAAAACAAACATGAATGTTTGATTACAAGAGAAGGAAAGAGAATGAAGTAAGTTTTTCTCCAAACCCAGTGTTTGGGACAGAAGAGATGATTCAGCTGGCAAAAGCAATTGTTGCTCTTGCAGAGGACCCTTTGTTCAGTTCTCGTCTTTTCTCCATGGGCACATCCATCTCAAATAAATAAAATATCAAATGAATAAAAATTGTAAAATCATCTTATGCATTCCAGTGGTGTCTCTGTTTGATAAGGGCCATTTTAGTCCATCCAGCTCTGCTCAGCTGTAGAAGTTGGTGCAGTGTCTTCACTGACTCACACACACACACACACACACACACACACACACACACACACACACTCACTCACATACACAATCAGTGAGACAATACCTAAAGAATTCTGTTACACTCAGAGATTGACACAGTCCAATGGACATCAGGTGGGATTTCTCGAACATGTGTTGTGAGCTGATACTGACATCCACAGCCAAACATTAAGCAGAACTCAGTGAACCTCAAGGAAAAGGGGAAGTCAGGGTTGTAGGAGGAATCAAAGACACAAAGGGTACAGAACCTACAGAGTCAACTAAACAGGGTTCACAGGGGCTCACAGACACTGAAGAGGCAATCACAAAGCTTGTACTAAGTCCTCTGTGTACTTACTGTGCTTGTTTAGCTCAGGGTTTTGTGGGAGTCCTAAAGGCAAGAGTGTGGGGAGTCTCTGAATTCTTTGTTGGATATTGGCTCCTTCTGAGTTGGCTCCTCCAACTGTGATATGAGGGTTTGTGCCTACTATTATTACATTTTGTTATCTTGTATTCATTTCATATTCCCAGGAGCCCTTTGCTTTTCTGAAGGGAAATAGAGGAGTAGTGCATATATGTGGAGTGGAGAGAGGGGAGACTATGGTCAGATGGGACTGTATAAGAGAAGAAAAAAAAGGAAAAAGGAAAACTGGAAATATGTAAATACATTTGGGGAAGTAGTATTTAGACAGATCTGCAAAGGAGCAGAGAATGTGAAGTTCTTTTGTCTTCTGTAAATGCTCATAAAAATTGCCTTCATCAGAGGAGGAGTTCAATAATCAAGGTAAATAGGATGACCCACTTAGTATACAGTGAGACTCTTTAATAAGCTATCCTCTTTATTACCAAATGGGCCCATGATCAAAGTACCTGTGGTAGCTGAGATAGGGGTTATACATGGAATCACAACATGGGTATCCACTCATCAAGAGTGACCTGGTTATAGCTGCTGCTACACCTGCTGCTGAATGCCAGCTCTGCCAACAACAGAGACCAACACAGAGCCCCGGATATGTCACCATTCCCCTGTCTGACCAGCCAACCAAGTCATGAAAGGATGACTACATTGGGCCACTTCCTCTGTGGAATGGACATACTTTGTCCTTCCTGGAGTAGATACTTATTCTAGTTATATATTTGCATTACCTGCCTGTAATGATTTTACCAAAACTACCACACAGGGACTAATAGAATGTATTGTCAACTCTCATGGTATTCCACACAGTATAGCTTCTGACCAAGATACTAAATTCTCAGACAGAGAGGTGCAACTCTGGCCCACAACCAGGTTCAACAACCTCCTGGTAGGTTCTTGGTCTGCAGAATGATGGAGGTTTTCTCCATCACGCATGAATGTCAGAGCAGAAAAGCCTGTTGTTTGGGTGGGTCCTGGAAGAGCATGTCAAGGGGTCCAAAGAGCAGAGGGCTCTGACAGAGAGTGGTCCTGTTGATGAAGCAGCTGTTATGAACTTTCAAGACAAAGTTACAGAGCCAATGAAGTAGCAGTATTGGTGAAATTATTAAGGCCACTCCATGTAGTTAAAAGTAGGTTTATTTTGTGGTAACTTATAAGTGAAGGGATAGGTTAAATGGTCTGGGAAAGGTGTAGCACGATCTGGCAGTGTTCTGTGGAGAACTCTGCTCAGTCTACCTCCAGGGTCCAGGAACCAAGAGAGCCCGCCCATCTGGATCTCAGTCTTCAGAGTGCTCTCTCAGCCTGCCTTGTAGGCATGGCAGTTACCAGAGCCTCAATGGGGATTGGAACTTCCAGATCAAACCTGGAATGGCTACCCACTACATTGCAGCAACCCCAGAGTGTTGGTTAAGGATACCTTAGTAGGCAGGTTTCTCCATAGCCCAGATCCATGGGTCCAGGCACCAGGTGGTAAAAAAGGAAATAATACCACTCACTATGACCCCTAGTGACCTCTTGGGAAAAAAATTTCTTCCTGTTTCCATGACCTTCAGTTCCTCTGTCCTGGAAGTTTTGATTCCAGTGTGATTGGTTGTATGGGGAGTGCGCCTGTTTGGAGCCACAACAAACATTCCATTGAACTGAAGCTCAGATTTCTCCCAGCCACTTTGAGATTCTGTGTCCTTAATTCAACAGGTCTAGAAGGAAATAACAGTGTTAGGAGGGGTGATTGATCAAAATAAACATTGGTCAATTGGATTGCTTCCTCACAATGGAGTTAAGAAAGATTATGTCTGTCAGGAAAGAAATTCATGATAGCTGAGGAGATCCCAACTGGATCAGGCCCTCTGAATCAGGAATGGTGTTACGTCCGGCAGTTCTTTTACTGTTTAGTAATTGTTTAGCTATCCAATGATTTTTGTATTTCTATATGAAGCTTGAACTCTGGGGGTGACAAGGTGCAGGTGTCCTGACTACTTGGGGAGTCTGGCTATACCTTGAGCTGCCAAGACAGCTGTGGTGGCTGGAGCTGTAATGGAACAATTCAGCTGTAAAAGAAATGGTATTTTGAATGCTCATACAGTCAGGCTATACCTTGAGCTGCTTGGATAGCTCTACCTATACCTTGAGTTGGGGTGTAATGGGGGATGGTCTCTCAGCAAGATATAGGAATCCTGCTATCCTCTGGAGAATTGCTACAGCTGAGCTTTGTTGAGCCCCCACTTATCAGGGCTTCCCAGCAGAGCTCTGCTTCTTCTCTGGCCCAAGATGTTACTTCTTTTGCTTTACTCTGCTAAAGTGGAAACCCCTACAGAAATTTACCAATCTACTCTGGCTCCAGTGAAAAGTTGTTACTTTTTCTGCTCTGCCTTGGTATGTATCAGCAAGGTTCTGTTCTTCTCCTCCTTACTTAGCCCCCTAAGGGAATGTCTCTGCAAGGTTTTTTGTGCTCAGTCCTCTACAGGACATCTTAGCAAGGTTTATCTTCTCTCCTCCAGTGAATGAAGATCTTCACACACAAGATTTTCTTTTGAGAAAGAGATTTATTTGGGAAGGAGAAATCCAAGAGAGTGGCTGCCTCCACCAGGGTGGGAAAGAACAGCTGACAAATAAACCGGGAGGTGGTTTATATACGATTTCTTAGGCATAGAGTTTCTCCAGGGAGAAGGTTTTCTGCTCAGGGATTAGTTATTTTCATTGGTTGGGGCAGAGATGTCCCTGATTTCAGAGCCAAACTGTGTTTCTTTCACTGGCTTTTCTTAGCTTTTTGGCTCTAATTCTAAGGCCAGGGCATATTTCTTTCACTGGCTCTGAATCTAGGTATAGTGTGTTTCTTTGGCACTGGTATCAGAGTCAGGGCATGTTTCTTTGGTTCTAGCTTTAGGGATAAAGTTTTTCTCTCACTGGCTCAGGTCCAAGATCTAGGATGTGTTTTTTTCACTGGTTAAGGGTCCCTTAGGTCAGAGTAGCTTTCTTTAGCTGATCCCTTTTCCCTACAATGTGGATGTTGGGGTTGTCCAAAGACAGCTTATGTTGGAGAGGATGTGGTGCAAAGGGAACACTCCTACACTGTTGGTGGGAATGTAAACTTGTGCACCCACTCTAGAAATCAATATGGTGGTTTCTCAGAAAATTGGAATCAATCTTCCTCAAGACAGAGCTATACTACTCTAGGGCATATACCCAAGGAATCCTCAATCATACCACAAGGACACATGCTCAACTATGTTCATAGCAGCATTAATTGTAATAGCCAGAACCTGGAAACAACCTAGATGCCCGTAAGCTGAAAAATGGATAAATAAAATGTGGTACATATACACAATAGAGTACTACTCAGCAGAGAAAAACAATGACATCATGAAGTTTGCAGGCAAATGAATGGAACTAGAAAAATCATCCTGGGTGAGGTAACCCAGACTCAGAAAGATAAACATGGTATGTACTCACTCATAAGTGGATACTAGACGTAAAGCAAAGGATGACCAGTCTGCAACTCACAACTCCAGGGAGGCTACCTAGTAAAGAGAACCCTAAGAAAGACACAGGGATCGCCCAATGTTAGAGAAATGGATGAGATCTACATGAGCAAACTGGGGTTGGGGGTGGGGAGAATGGAGGACAAGGGTCAGGGGAAAGAGAGCTTAGGAGAGTGAGAGGTACTAGCTGGATCAGGAGCTGAGTGGGAGAATGGGGAGGGAGATACCATGAAAAAGACCCCAGGGGAATAGGAAGAAGCAGAGTGCTAGAGAGGTCCCGAGAAATCCACAAAGATACCTCCACTGTAGACCACTGGCAATGGTCAAGAGAGTGCCTGAGGTGACCTGCTCTGGTGATCGGATGACCAAACACCCTGGCTGTCATTATAGAACTCTCATCCAGTGTCTGATGGAAGCCTATGCAGAGATCCACCACCAAGCCCCAGGTGGAGCTCCAGGACTCCAATCTGTGAGAGAGAGGAGTGATTGTATGAGCAAGAGATAGTGAGACCATGATTGGGGAAAGGACAGGGACAAATAGCCAAACTAGTGGAAACACAGGAACTGTGAACCAATGGCTGAGGAGCCCCCATTGAACTGGAGCGAGCCCTCTGGATAAGTGGGACAGTTGATTAGCCTGAACTGTTTGGGAGGCCCTCAGGAGGTGGAGCTTGAACCTGTCCTTGTTACGGTCAGTTTTGTTTTGCTGTATTGACTGTTGGCTTTCTCTGTTGTGTGGACACCACTGCCGCTTAAGACTTTGCCTTCTCCTAGTGGGAATCTGAATCACTTTGGCTGTGCCATGTCCCCCAGAGAACCACTTACCTGAAATAAAAGCTACACATGGTCCATCCCTGGAATGAGAAACTATATGAAAAGTTCTTGTACTTGAGACCCAGGCAGGAGTCAGTTCCCCACTGAGAGAATTGCTCCCACTCTGCAGGAGCATGCTCATGGAAGCTCAGGACTTACAGGTGGAGCAGTTTTCTTACAAATGAGGGGTCTTGCAAGAATTGTCTACCTTCATTACAAATGACAAATTCGAGGCAAAGGGTATCTGCCACCCTGGCCCTAAACACATACAGAAAAGTCACAGAGGCTACTAGTTAGCCACCTGCCAAAGAAAAATTCAGAGATCAAAACCAATTGATTGATTTATCCTGGATTGAGGGATGAGCAGCATTAAAGCCAGACTTTCAGGAGAGCTAGGCTGGGAATTGCTGAGTTGATTGAATCACTGAAGGTATTTCCCAGTCCTCTAGGCTTAGTGAGTCCCTCTAGATATGATGAACTAGAGAGAGATGACAGATATGGGGAGAATTTTACATTCTAAGAAGAACTGTTTCAAAACTCCTTCTTCAGTAACTGTTGAATATATTCTGCACCCTTTGACAATCAGAATACTGTCTCACTTTTATGGCCCCTCAGAGTAAGCATGGAAGTTCAAAGTTTAAAGAGGATAGAACTCACCAGTGGAGGATGATAATTATGAGGTATTGGGAAGCTGAATCATGGCAGTCAGCATGATGGAATTGAGAACTTAGGATCTTCTCATAGCACACCCTTAGTGAATTGAGAATAGTTTTCTATTCTCAATAGACAGGGGTACTCTGTGTAGCTTTGCGCCTTTCCTGGAACTCACTTGGTAGCCAAGGCTGGCTGCGAACTCACAGAGATCCGCCTGGCTCTGCCTCCCAAGTGCTGGGATTAAAGGCGTGCACCACCACCACTCGGCCCTAAATCCATTTTCAAAAGTCTCTTTCAGAGTTGCTGCCTGGCTCTGCTTCTTGACCACCATATAGGAATTCTTCCACCCTGATCTCCACGTTGTGATCACTGAGTCCCCTGACAGGGTAAGGCACCACCTCTTTCCCGATCCCGTTGGTGGGAAGGTTAGTATAAAACCCTGAGAAGAGGAAATAACAGCTGTGTAGGAATGAACACCATCCCTATTTTATTTAAGATGAACCACAATAAGCAAAATACACTTGTGGTGGTTTTTGGGGGTTCCCAACTTAACAAGACATGGAATTAACTAAAACCCTAAAATGGAGGTCATAATAGTGAGAAGTGTTTTGCTTCATTTGATGTAGGTAAATCCATTTCAAGGACAGACTTTGGAAGTAAAAAGAAACAAACATCTAATCCGGATCTCAGGGCCTGAAGCACACACCTTTAATCCAGATCTTGAGTCTGAAAGACACACCCTAAATTTGGCCACACCCTCTGCTGGAAGCATATAAAAGGACATGGAAGCAAGAACCTCTTGCTCTTTGCCTGCTTGCCCTCATATTGCAGCAAGTCCATCCCTTCCCTGGCAATAGAGAATATTGGAAAACCAACATATACTGAAGACCAGCGGACACATCTAAACATCCTGGACTGAGTAAGTACTGGAATCTTGGTCTTTCTTTTCATAGGTAATGTGGGATTACCAGGACTGCAGCCCAAAGTCCTTCTAGTAAATCCCCTTTGGTCATATATACAGAGATTCCTTATATATATTCTGTTCCTCTAGAGAACCCTAGTGCAACATTTTTGACATGAATTAATAGAATGTATGATCAAAACTCTCAAAAAGCTGTGTATAATTGTCAAAACAAGTTACCTATTGACCTAAGATTCAATCTAGAAAATAATGGAGTGATGTAAGAGTATCTAGTTGCCTAGACTGTATTCTCTGAAATTAGTAATAAAATCTGGATAGAAAATTTCAGAGACCCAAGTTTCCAGCCTCATGGAAGAGAGAACAGATGAGAACCAAACCTAAAAATCAAAATCCTGTCTGTTATTGCGTCTCACAGAGTGAAGAGAAAACAATTGCTAATTCTTCATTTTGGATCCAGTTGAACCTTCAAACTACCTGCAGGAGAAATGGCAGGAGATGAAATAGCCCAGAGATGGGACCACACACAAATCAGCGTTCAGGATTTCTCCTATAGGTGGACCATCAGCAACTTCCCTTTTATTGTTAAGGAAATGCCAGAAAGCTTTATGAGCCCAGCTTTCTCAATAGGAGCCAATGACAAATGGTGTTTGAAAATACACCCGAACGGAGTCGATGAAGAAAGTGCAGATTACCTGTCAGTTTACCTAGTGTTATTCAGCTATCTAAAGAGTCATGTTTGGGCAAAGTTCCAGTTCTGGATCATAAACAACGAAGGAGCGAAAATGAAAGTCAGGAGGAGCCCAAGAGCCTTTAGGTTCGTGCCATGCAGCAATTGGGGTTATAAAAAATATATTGTTCGAGACTTCCTCTTGTCCCATGCGTTTCGGTTTTTCCCAGATGACCAGCTCACCCTCGTCTGCAAGGTCAGCATATTCCAGGTCTCTTTGAGCATCTCTGACCAGAACAGGAAACCAGGAATTCAAGTTCCCAACTGCACATTGGCAGATGAACTAGGAGAGCTGTGGGAGAATTCCTGTTTCACAGACTGCTGTCTGGTGGTAGCTGGCCGGGAATTCCAGGCTCACAAAGCCATCTTAGCAGCTCGCTCTTCAGTTTTCAGAGCCATGATTGAACAAGATATGGAGGAGAGTAGAAAGAACCGCTTTGAGATCCCTGACCTGGAGCCACAAGTCTTCAAGGCAATGGTGGGCTTCATTTACACTGGGAAGGCACCAGACCTGGACAGCATGGCAGATGCTCTGCTGGTAGGTGCTGACAAGTATGGCCTGGAGCGTTTGAAGGTCATGTGTGAGGATGCCCTCTGCAGGAACCTTTCTGTGGAGAATGCTGCCCACACTCTTGTCCTGGCTGACCTCCACAGCTCAGAGCAGCTGAAAACCCAGACACTGGATTTCATTACAGCTCATGCTTCTGAGGTCTCTGAGACCTCCAGCTGGAAGACAATGGTGGACTTATATCCCCACTTATTGGCTGAAGCTTATGGTTCCATGGCTTCTACTCACTGCCCTTCCCAGGGGCAACTTAGTAAATGCTTGAAGTGATCCTAGGCCCTGGTCAGGCTTTTCCTACACTTCTCTCCCAGAAGCAGCCGCCAATGTTTTTAACCAATGACACCTGGCTAGACTATGGGATGTGTGGAACATTTCCAGTGAAACTAGGGAAAAACAGCATGGTGACTGAGGCTTAATACACATGTAAAGGAGTCAATTTCAGGTTGAGGGATGGGGAGCCTTGGACTCTGGTATATCTACTCAGCCTCTACCCTTTGGTTGTACTGGTTTGATTTTTGTCCAAGGAGTTAGAATCTGGAATTCATTTTAGTTTCTGGCCCCAAGCACATTACAACAGGGTTTCTTTGGAGAAACCTATCTGGATTGGACTGAGCCGAAGATATGGTCAAGGACTCAGAAATGAGTAAACAAACATAAATGTTTGCTAACAAGAGACAGGGAAGAGAAAGAAGATATTCATTGATTTTGGTCAACCTTATTTTCTGAAAGCTTTTAGCTATAGGAATTTCCTTGTTGAATTGTTTACCTAACTTATATGTATTATATTATCTTCTACAAGTAAAGATTCTTTCTTATACCATTCCAAATTGTGCCCCTTTTATTGTCAGTTGCCTTATGATTTTATTAAGAATTCAATTGTTATATTCAATAGAAATGGAGAGAGTCAAACCTTGCCTTGTTCCAGATTTTAGTGGAATTGTTTAAGTTTCTCTTATTTAAGTTGATGTTGACTATGGACTTGTTTTAAACTGCCATTATTGTATTTAGGTATGTCGCTTGTGTGTCAATCTCTCCTTGAGTTTCTTCATAAAAGAGTGTTAGATATTGAAAAAAGTTCTTCCTCCATATAATGATATCATCATGAGGTTTACGTCTTCCGGGTTTGGTCTTTGGGGGGTTTATATGGTCAATTGCGTTTTCTTTTATTTTTGCATACTTAATCATCCCTACATATCTAGGATACAATTCTGTTCATCATGGTAAATACTCTTTGAATATTCTGGGGATCGGTTTGTAATTATTTGATGAGTATTTTTGCAGCGTGTTCATAAGTGAATTAGAGTGTGACTTAGTTATCTGTGTAATTTTAGACTCATAAAATAAATTGGGCAATGATCCTTTGTTTCTAATTTCTAGAATAATTTGAGGAGGATGGGCACTGACTCTTCTTTCAATGGCAAGTAGATAGCTGTGCCAAATATATCTGGTCCTGGGCTTTATTTGGTGAAGAAACTTTTAGCTATTATGCTATTTTAATAGGGTTTATCATTCTATTTAAAATACATATCTGATCTTTGATCAATGATCAAAGTGGTTTGATTCCTAATATTTTTTGTCTTTATTGTTCTTGTGGTGGTGATGTTTGTGTTTTTGTTTATGTTTCCCTACTTTTGCCTTTACTGCTCTCAGATGATTTGTTCTCTGTATTACTCATGGTTATAGTGAACCTCCTTAGGTTGGAGTTTTCCTTCAACCACTTACTATGGGACTGGATTTGTTCACAAATATTGCTTAATTTGGTTTTGTCGTAGAACATCTTAATTTTTCTATCTCTGGTTATAGAAAGTTTTGCTGACTATAGTAGTCTCGTCTGTATGAAGGTCTCTTAGAGTCTGCTGAACATCTGTATAGTCTCTTTTGGCTTTTAAAATATCTTCAAACCCTGAGATTATATGCCCCACAATAGTTTTGCAGTTTCCAATGAGGTTCCAGAGAAAAGACCTGAGACACTGGGATTCTCAGAGCATATCAGAGAAAAAAGTGTGGTGTCCAGTGAAATCTAGAAATGGTGCAATCTGAGTTTCAGGTCCCCAAGAGTCCCTGTGATCAGTCTCTGCCTAATGCTTTAGATGAATCTGACACCTGCACCTCACCTCTGCATGAGGAATCTGATTGACACATTCTGTTTGGACACATAGGAGAGTTGGCCATGGCCAGCTGCTTCAGTGTCCAGAATAAATGTGAGATGTTACCATATTCCATGTTGGAAGTACCACTCAGGCTGCAAAATCCATCACCTACACAGCACTACCTTCCAAAACAAAAGAAACAAGGGCCTAATCCATCACCATCCATAATGATGTGGAAACTATAAATATTCTACCCCTACAGTTTGGCCTCTATAACTGTTCTTGTTAACAGCATTATGTCAATTCAGAATATAGAATCTGTTCTTAAGAGCTTACCCCAGAAAGTCTCTATGCTCCAGTAGGTTCCTGCGTACCCAGTGTAATTGTCAGCCTGTAAATAATTTCTATTGGAGTATATCCCAATATATCTTCTCTGGTGGCTATCTTACATTTCAGAAGATACCACTGAGATCCCAGACACCGGAAGTGGATAGAGTGATGGAATGAGGTCCCCTTGGAGTAGGGATGGGTATGGAGTACGAGCTCCAGGGTGTGCCCATTCTAATCTAGGTATCCAAGCCTTCCTATAATCAATTGCTGCATAACACTTCAGAGGACTCTGACACTTCCACACAAAAAGGAAACAACATTAGAAAGTTATTTGGCCTCTCAAGTCTGGAGGAATGTCTTCTTAAAGTACTTACTGCGTGGACACATAGGAGAGGGGTGTCATGGGGCTATTCCCCATTGTTTAGAATTTGTTTGATACTTCACCTGATTCCTCCTGTCTGTTCTGTTGTATGAAAATATGCTAGAAAGTCCTGTGAGGTTTTTTTGTGTGTGTATGTGTGTGTGTGTGTGTGTGTGTGTGTGTGTGTGTGTGTGTATGGGTGTTTGTGTGTGTTTCATGTGGTTCTCTCAGCTTTGTTTTCTTTTAATGAACAGTGGCTCTCTCAGCTAGGAGGACATCCCCCTCCAGGCTTAATACATGCACTTCCTACTGCTGGGAATCTGAGTATTTTTGACTAAATCAGTTTGCCCTGTGAACCCCCTACCAATGGGAAAAAGAAAAGCTCCACCTGTGCCTCTCCACAAATAAGAAACATTATGAGCAAAGGCTAAGCTTACTGCCCAAGGTTTCTTAGTAACTCTGTGACAAGTCACACCTGCCTTCCAGGAGTATGCTCACTGGAGCATAGGACTCACAATTTAGAGCACCTTTCTTACAAACAATGGTTCTTGAAGTGATCACCAACAAAACCTTCAAATGACACAAATGATGGAGGGGTGTCTACTCCTGTGACCCTGAACTCTCCTGGTGAATAGTCACCCATGCTACTAATTAGTCATCTGCAAAGAGTCTATCAGATGAATAAAAAATCAAGGAGTCAAAACCAAAGATGATTTATCCTATATTAACAGAAAGTAGTGTTGGAGTAAGACTTACAATAGAGCCAGACTGGGAATGGCTGAGCTGATGGAATATGAACTTATTTCTGTGTCTTTTAGGCTTAGAGAGTCTCTCTAAGACAGGACTAACTGGAGAGAGATGAGGTAAAGGGAACATATTCCTGATCACACTACAGAGGGGGATCCATTCAAAGCCCCTCCCTCTATGGTTTCTGTTGAACACATGCTGCATTTCACAGAAACGAGCATCATAGATGTGGGGAGCATTTTACAGATCACATTTTGAAGAGGAACCATCTCAAAATGCCTTCCTCATAACTGTTTAGTATCTTCTGCTAGAAACCAGAATACTTTCTCACTTTTAAGGCCCTACAGAGTAAGCACGGAAGTTCAAAGTTTGATGAAGACAGTAATCACAGTTTAAAATGTGAAATATAAAGTATGGGAGGCTAATTCAAATCAATCAACATGATTGAATTGAGAAGCATTTAGGACTACACATAACACAATCAAAATTTACTTATGATTTTTAATCTTGGTTTCCAACTTGACTTCTTATGGAAAGAACTAAAATCCTAAAATGGAGAAAACATCTCTGAGATGTTCTGCTTAAGTAGCAGAGTTAGATCCACTTCCAATCTGTATTTGGAGGTAGAAAGAGATAAACATTTAATCTGGATCTCAGAGCCTGAAGACACACACCTTTAATCCATATCTTGATGCTGGAAGGCACACCCTAAATTCAGCCACACCCTCTGTTGTTGCTCTTTGCCTGCTTGCCCTCACCTTCAGCAAATCCATTCCTTTCCTCTGTATAGAGAATACTTCTCTGGATGCCAACATAGATTGAATACAGCTCAGCTCTCCAACCTCCTGGACTGAATAAGTACAGGATTCTTGTACTTCCCCTTCATGGCTACCCATTGTGGCATTAGCAGGACTGCACCCCCAAGTCATGCTCATAAATACCCCTACCCCATCTATAGAAAGATTTATTCTTTATATTCTGGTACTTTTGAGAACCCTAGCACAATACTTTTTTATATGGGTGAATAAGATGTCCCAAATTATTCAACAGTTGTGAATAATGGTCAAAACTAGTTACCTATTGACCTAAGATTCAACCTAGAAAAAATGGAGTGATGTAACAGTCCCTAGTACTCTACGCTGTCTTCTCTGAAACTAATATTGAATCTGGGTAGCAAATCTGAGAGAGTTTCCATCCCCACTGAAGATGGAACAGAGGGGAAACAGAAACTGAAAATCTAAAAAATATTTGTAATTGTGACTACCAGGTAAAAGCAGAAAAATATAGTTCTTCCTTTTGTATAAGCTTTAACTTTCAAACCATCACAAGCAGATACGTCAGGGGACCTGGCAGCGAAGAGCTGAGGCTACACACAGATCAGTGTCCAGAAATTCTCCTATAGGGGGATCATCTCCAACTTCCATTTTTGCCTGGAGGGAATGTGGGAAGACAATAAAAGTGCCACGTTCTCACCTGGAGCCAATGACAAACAGAAATGGTGTTTGAAAGTACACCTGAATGGGGTGGATGAATAAGGCAAAGATTACCTGTCACCTCACTTAGTGTTGCTACCTGTCCAAAGAGCCAACTGTGGGAAAAGTTCCATTTGTAGATCCTACATGCCAAATGAGAGAAAACAGAAATGATGAAGAGCCTAGGAGTCATCAGGTTCCTACAAAACTGACACTGAGGATTCAAAAAGTTCTTCTTTGGAGATTTTATCTTCTCTCATGGGCTTTGGCTTCTCCTAGATTACAAACTCACCCTCCTCTGCAAGGTGATCATGGTTAAGGACTCCTTCTGCATTTCTGATCAGAGCAAGAAGCCAGGGATCCAGGTTACAGGTGCATGATGGCAGATGACCTATGAGAGCTTTGGCAGAGTTCCCCATTCACAAACTGCTGCCTGGTGATAGCTGGCCAGGAATTTCAGGCTCATAAGTCCATCTTAGCAGCTGTATCCAGTTTTCAGAGCCATGTTTGAACATGACATGGAGGAGAGGAAAAGGAACCTGGTTGAGATCCATGACAGGGAGCCACATGTAGCACAAGTTGTTAGAAGGTCTTATTAATAAAAACAAACCCGGTGCCAGTTATTGAGGTGAATCCTGGAAGATCAGAGAAGTAGAACAAGCCACAGCCATCTCACCTTGCCAGTTCCTCAGCTGATCCTGTTTCCTCAGACTGGAAGCATCTGAGTCCTAATCCAGAATGAATCTCAGCTGAGCCGCTGCTAAAAGCCTAAAAGCTTAACCAGGCTCTAGTTCCTGGTCCTCACACTTTATCTACCTTCCTGCTTCCTGCCATCACTTCCTGGGATTAAACCATGCCTGGCTGTTTCCAGTGTAGCTTTGAAATCACAGAGATCCAGATGGATCTTGCCTCCAGAATGCTAGGATTAAAGGAGTATGTGCCACCATTTTCTGGCTTCTGTGTCTATCTAGTGGCTGTTCTGTCCTCTGACCCCAGGTAAGGTTATTAGGATACACAATATATTGGTGGACGTAATATATCACCACATTTCCCCTTTTTTGTCTAATATAATAAAAGAAGGTTACAGTCAAGAATTACATTAACAATGTCTAGTCCATTAACATTTGACAGATTCAGAGAAAAAAAACTCCATTAATAAATAACAATGTCCAGTTCATTAACAATTGACAGATTCAGATAAAAAAGTTTCATTACTTGTCCTATTTAAAACAAGTAGTTCCTTTTTAAAAGCAGATTAAACAATCTACCTATTTATCTTATCAGCCACAAGTCGTCATGGCAATGATGGGCTTCATTTACACTGGGAAGGGAGCAGACCTTACAGCATGGTAGATACTGTGCTGACAGCTGCTTACAAATATGATCTGGAGCATTTGAAGTTCATGATTGAGCACGCCCTCTGCAGGGACCTCTCTGTGGATAATGCTGCCACATTCTAATACTGGCTAACCATTACAATGCAGAGCTGCTAAAAACTCAGGCACTGTATTTCAGTACAGTTCATGCTTCTGATGTCTCCAGAGTTCTCAGGCTGGAAGACAATGGTGGCTCATACCCCAACTTGATGGCTGAAGCATACAGTTCCCTTGCTTCTGCACAGGGTCTCTTCCTGGAACCCCCTCTGAAAAGTCTGGAACAGTCCATGGACATGTTCAGCTTTGACCTACAGGTGACTTCCAGAAGTAGCAGCCAGTGTGGTTGTTTCAAAGCCACCTGGGTAGACTCTGCTAGCAGACAAACTTGCCACCTGGAAAGAGCAAGCAGGCAAAGACCAAAATCTTTTCTTCCTCATCTTTTTATAGGCTCCCAGCAGAAGGTGGGGCCCAATTAAAAGTGTGTCTTCTTCCATCAAGATCCAAAATAAAGGAGTATGTCTCCTTGCCTCAAGGATTAGAGGTGATTCTTCCTAATTCAGATTAATCAAAAAATTCCTCTTGTGTGCCCTTCATTTTAAGATTTTAAAAAATTCCAGATATAGTTAAGATGACAACCAAGAATAGCCTTTACTAGTTCACCCCTTGTCAACTTCACACACAATCATATCTCCTTATCTATCTTAATTTCCAGATGAAAGCAAAAACCATAATTACACTTAAACATAATTTAATTATCCCATATAAAATTGCAACTGCAATATATATTTAAGTAGGTTATAATTTTATCTAACATAATATAACTGTCTCCCATACAATCACAAATGCGTTAAGATTTAGCATAGTTGGTGATGTCTCTTAATGAATGTTCTCTCATTATCTCAAATTTAAACATGGTAGCCATTGCTAATCTCTTACTGGATGTTATATCATTTGATAAAGAAATTGAAAGAAAACACAAATATCTATATGAACACATTCTTAACAAAATACAACAGAATTACTCATGTCAACTGTATTGCTGTTTTCTGTAATTTCTTATATGGCCTAAGTTCCTGTTCCTCACCAGCTGCAATACTCAGGAGAACTGGCCCTGTACCTTAATAGGACAACACAGCAGATCTGACCTTGTTGATGGGGGTTGGTCAGGAGGTTGTGCTTGTGTGTATCTCTCTCTCTCTCTCTGTCTCTGTCTCTCTCTGTCTCTCTCTCTGTCTCTCTCTCTGTCTCTCTCTCTCTCTGTCTCTGTCTCTCTCTGTCTCTCTCTCTGTCTCTCTCTCTGTCTCTCTCTCTGTCTCTCTCTCTGTGTGTGTGTGTGTGTGTGTGTGTGTGTGTGTGATGGCTTGATGGCAGGAGGGCTGGAAAAAGTGACCACACTCCTTGCTGGCAGCTGCAGTGGGTGAGGTAGCAAAAGCAATGCTGGAGAGCTTGCCCTGTTGTGTCCATGAGGGAAAGCTGGCACACTGCCCAACCCAGCTACCACCCAGGCCCAGAACCAGGGCTCAATTTGGCACCACAACATCCACCTTGTAGGGAAAAAGAACCAGCTAAAGAAACCCACCCTGACCCTGGAGCCCAGAACCAGGGAAAGAAATACGTCCTAGATCTAGGACCTGATCCAGTGAAAGAAACACTTCATCCTTGAACCCAGAAACAAAGAAACATGCCCTGACTCTGAAACTAGTGCCTAAGAAATTCACTTTATCCATAGAATCAGAGCCAGTGAAAGAAATATGCCCAGGCCCTAGAATTAGAGCCCAAAAGCTTAGAAAAGCAAATAAAGGAAGTACAGTTTGGCTCTGAAATCAGATCCATCTCTGCCCCTGACCAATGAAACTAACCAGTCCCTGAGCAGAAAACCTTCTCCCTGGAGAAACTCCACCCCTAAGAAATCGTATATAAACCACTTGCCTGTTTATTTGTCAGCTGTTCTTTCCCACCCTGGTAGAGGCAGCCACTCTCTTGGATTTCTCCTTCCCAAATAAATCTCTTTCTCAATAAAATCTTGGTGTGAAGATCTTCATTTGCTGGGACAGAAAAGAGGAATCTTGCTAAGATGTCCTGTAGAAGACTGTCACCAAAAAAACTTGCAGAGACTTTCCCTTAGGGGGCTGAGCAAGTCAGAGCAGAACAGAAGAACTGTGCTGAGAAGTCCCTTAGGGGACTGAGCAAGGGAGAGCAGAAAAAGTAAAAATTTTTCTCTGGAGCCAGAGGAGATTGCTATGTTTCTGCAGGGGTTTCCCTTTTAGCATAATTAAACAGAAGAAGCAACATCTTGGGCCAGAGAAGAAGCACTGCTCTGCTGAGAAGCCCTCGTAAGTGGGGGCTCAGCAAAGCTCAGCTGTAACAGGTCTCCAGGAAAATAGCACGATTGCTATATCTTGCTGGGAGACCATCCTCCACTACACCCCAACTCAAAGTATAGCCAGAGCTGCCCTAGCAGCTCAAGGTACAGCCTGACTGTATGAGCATTCAAGATATCTTTTCCTTTACAGCTGAATTGTTCCATTACAGCTCCAGCCACCACAGCTGTCCTAGCAGCTCAAGGTATAGCCTGACTCTACAAGCACTCAAGATACCTTTTCCTTTAGAGCTGAGCTGTTCCATTACAGTTCCAGTCACCACAGCTGTCTTAGCAGCTCAAGGTATAGCCAGACTTCCCAAGCCGTCAGGATACTTTCACCCTGCCACCCCAAGAGTTTCAGCTTACACAACTCATGTATGAATTGCTGGAGCATGTGAAGGGGCTGGAACTGCAGATTCAAAGATGCAGGATCTCTGTGACACAAGGCAACTACGAAGGTTATCCAAGAGGAGTCTCACTGAGGGCCCAGTATTGACAGTGTAGCAGAAGCTAGAGACCTCAAACCAGAACAATGACTCATTGTTATGATCACTTAAGAGTTAAGATGTATGGACTAAAGGGTCTACTGTGTGACTCACTGTGTCACACTACAGCTTCCACCCTGGGACTTTATTTTTGTATGTTAGTTAGTTTGGTTCTCTTTGTTTTGATTTTTTGGTTTCTCTTTTGAATTTTATTTTGTTTTGTGGGAGAGGTTCCAAGGGTGGTAGGCAGCTATGATGGGTCAAGAAGATGGATGGATCTGGATGTATGATGTGAAACCCACAAAGAATCAATAAAAAATTGAATTAAAAAAGGAGTCAAGCATTTAATCTCAGCCTTCAGGGGGCTGAGGTACTCAGATCTATGCATTTTTTCTCCTTTTTTTTTTTTTTTTTGTTTTTTGAGACAGGATTTCTCTGTGTAGTTTTGGTGCCTTTCCTGGAGCTCGCTCTGTAGACCAGGCTGGCCTCAATCCGCCTGCCTCTGCCTCACGAGTGCTGGGATTAAAGGCATGCTCCACCACTGCCCGGCAGATCTCTGCATTTTTGAGTCCAGCTTGCTCTTTAGATTGGGTTCCAAGATAGCCAAGGCTATGTAAAGACACTCCCTTTCAAAAACAAAGAGAAAGAACCCAAATCAGCCTGAAAGCTGTATTTCCTTGTGTGTGGTGATTAATGCCTGCATCTCATGAAACCATTGAGATTGGCTAGGAGGATTGCTTATGACAGGAAGGTCATTGTAAACAATGATTGCAGCATATACTTATATTAGCTGGGGATATTTTGTTGGATTGTTGTTGTTGTTGTTTGTTATTTGGGTGAGTTTTTTCGAGAAGGGTGTCAAAAATGTCAAACTCAGAGTGTAATTGAAAATGACCTGATTTTAAGAAATAAATAAACTGTTATGGAAAAAATTAAGTGAAATAAAATTAAATTAAAAAAAAAAACTTCAAGTCTTTGACAAAGAAATTGAAGAGGATATCAGAAAATGGAAAGATCTCTGATGCTCATGAATTAGTAATATTAACATCTAAAAATGGCCGTTCTACAAAAAGCCATCTACAGATTCAAAGAAATCTGCTTCAAAATTTCAACACAATTCTTTCCATATCTTTAAAGACCATTCTCAGCATCATATGGAAATACAGAAAGCATTGGATAGCTAAAACATTCCAAAACAATAAAAGAACTGCTGTAAGCATCACCATTCCTGATTCCAAATTGTACCTCAAAGGTATAATAAAAGTAATAAAAGAGTGTGGAGACCTCCAGGCCCTGACTGCTGCTGAGGGCTATGTCTGTGTCAATGGCCCCAGTGCATTCAGGGTCTTTGCCCAAACTTGACTCTTTAGACAGCTGAGCAACAGTAAGTAAACTGACAGCTAATCTTCAGTTTCTTCATCGACCAGACATGCATACTCTCAAACACTATTTCTGTTAGTCATTGCCTCCTGAAGAGAAAGTTCAGTCAAGGTCCTATGTCACCAAAATTCCTCTGGAACCTAATCAACTGTTGGAAAACACTTATCCTTGGGTTTTGGGGATTATAAAAACCCCACATCTCCTATCTTCCTGGCATTCCTATCAAACCTGGGATTAGAGAGAAAATCCATTATGGCAGAAAAATAAAGCTTCTTTAATTTGACTCAAAATATTTGGGTTGGTGTTCTTTCCTTCAGTGGTAATATCACTACCCATCTTGGCCCCTTTCCTGGAGTTGTGATATGTTTCTTCATTCTTGGTGTGTCTGTACCTTTTGTCATCTGCCTGGATTAGGCTGTTACAGTTTCCCATCCTCTTTAATCATTTCAAAATGAGGCACCATGATGAGCTAAAAGGATTTCTTACCTGACAGCCATAATCTTTCTTACTTCCATTGTGGAGAAAGAATCCAATTGGCTGATGTTTATCTTGATCAATCACCCCACCTGACATTGTTATTTCCTTCTCAGCCTGTTGGATTAAGGATATCAGAAGCTCAAAGTGGTTTGGGAGAAGGCTGAGCTTCTGGTTCAATGATCTGTTTGTTGTGGCTCCAAACAGGAACACTGCTCACACCACCTTTCACAGTGAAATCAAAACTTCCAGGCCAGAAGAACTTCAGGTCATGGAAACAGGAAGAAATTTTTTCTCAAGAGGTTGCCAGGGGTGATAGTGAGTGGTACTATTCCCTTTTCTATGACCTGGTGCCTGGTCCCATGGATCTGGGCTATGGAGAAACCTGCCTCCTGACTAATCCTACACCAACCCTCCAGGTGGCTGCCACTTCATTGGCTCTGTAACTTTCTCTTCAAAAGTTCATAACAGCTGCTCCAGCAAGTCTGTGAATCTGAAACAACCAGTGGAATGCATGATTGTGGGCCTGCGTGGTAGTTTTGATAAAATCATTACAGGCAGGAAATGCAAATATGTAACTAGAATAAGTATCTCCTCCATGATGGACATAGTGTTGTCCATTCCACAGATGAAGTAGTCCAATGTATTCATCCTTCATGACCTTGTTCGCTGGTCAGACCGGGAAACAGTGACATATCTGGGGCTCTGTGTTGGTCTCTGTTGTTGGCAGATCTGGCATTCAGCAGCAGCTGTAACCAGGTCACTCTTGATGAGTGGATATCCATGTTGTCATTCCATGCATAATCCACATCTCAGCTACCTCAGCTACTTTGAACATGGGCCCATTGGGTAATAATGAGGATGGCTAGTTAAGGAGTCTGACTGTCCACATAGTGGGTCATCTTATCTACTTGATGAATGACCTCCTCCTCTGATAAAGGTATCTTTCATCCGCATTTAAAGGGACAGGGGTTTTCACATTCTTTGCTGATTTGCAGATCTGTCCAAATACTTCTTCCCCAAATGTCTTTCCAATTTTTCTTTATTTCCTTTTTTGTTTTTATTTTTTCTTCTCTCATACACTCCCATCTGAACACAGGCTCCCCTTCCTCCACTCCACAGAGATGTACTACTCCTCTATTTCCCTACACAAAACCAAAGGTCTTTGGGGGATATCAACTGAACACAACAAAACAAAATGTAATAATAGTAGGCACAAACCTTCATATCAAGACTAGAGAACCAACCCAGAAGGAAGAAAAGGTTCCCAAGATCAGACAAACAGGTCAGCACTCACCACACTCCCCCTGTTAGGACTCCCACAAATCCCATGAGCTAAACAACCGCAGCATGTACATAAAGAACTAAGTACAGAATCATGCATGTTCTGTAATTGCCTCTACAGTCTCTGAGCCCCTATGAACCTATGAGTTCTGTTCCCCTTGTGTCTTTGATGCTTCCTACAATCTGCCTTCCCCTCTTCCTTGAGGTTCACTGAGTTCTGCTTAATGTTTGGCTGTGGATCTCAGTATCTGCTCCCAACAGCTGTTGGAGAAATCCCAGCTGATATCCATTGTACTAAGCACCAATATCTGAGTGTAACAGAATTTCATTAGGTATTGTCTCATTGATTGTGTGTGTGTGTGTGTGTGTGTGTGTGTGTGCGTCAGTGAAGACACTGCACTAACTTCCACAGATGAACACAGCAGGATAAACTAAAATGGTCGTCTTCAAACAGAAACACCACTGGAATCCACAAGCTGACTCACTAAGCCTAGAGGACTGGGAAATACCTTCAGTGATTCAATCAACTCAGCAGTTTCCAGCCTAGCTCTCCTGAAATCTGGCTCTAATGCTGCTCATCCCTCAATCAAGAATAAATCAATCCATTGGTTTTGATCTCTGAATTTTTGGTTCCTCATTTAGGAGCCTTTGGCAGGTGGCTAACTAGTAGCCTCTGTGACTTTTCTGTATGTGTTTAGGGCCAGGGTGGCAGAAAACCCCTTCCCTCAAATATGTCATTTGTAATGAAGGTAGACAATTCCTGCAAGAACCCTCATTTGTAAGAAAAGTGCTCAACCTGTAAGTCCTGAGCTTCCATGAGCATGCTTCTGTAGAGTGGGAGCAATTCTCTCAATGCGGAACTGACTCCTGCCTGGGTCTCAATTACAAGACTTTTAATATAGTTTCTCACTCCAGGAATGGAACAAGTGTAGCTTGTTGACTGAACTTTCTCACCAGAAGCCAATGTTATCGATCTTCAATTCAGTTTTTATGCCAAAACCAAGCTTTTTTTTTTAATTTTTTTTATTTTTTATTTTTTATTTTTAATTTATTTACTACTATAGCTCTATAACAGAGAATGAAGTCAGGGATGGTGATGCCTCCAGAAACTGCTTTATTGTAAAGGATTATTTTAGATATCCTAAGTTTTCTTGTTTTCCATATGAAGTTGAGTATTGTTCTTTTCCATATGAAATTTAGTATCTGTTCTTTTCCATATGAAGTTGAGTATTGCTCTCGGTGTTTCTGTCTCTGTGGGCAGGGAGTGTTTGTATGTTTTTTATGTGTTATTGCTAGTTTCATATATATATATGTATATAATTTTATAACTCACTTAATTTCATATATCAGCCATGCATTCCCTCATCCTTAGTTCTGCAAGCCCCCAGTCTCCCCACCCCCCAATCCATACCCATTCCCACCTCCTCCAAGGCAAAGTCTCACCTGCCTGGTAGACTCAGCCAAGGCAGGGCAGTCCCCTCATCCCTACACCAAGGCTGAGCAAAGTGGCTCAGCATAGGCCCCAGGCTCCAAAAAGAGACTTCTCAACAGAAGAAGCTCAAATGGCTTAAAGACATTTAAGGAATTGCACAACATCTTTAATCATCAGGAAAATGCAAATCAAAACAACTGAGATACAATCTGACACCCCTCAGAATGACTAAGATCAAAAACACTGAAGACATTGTATGTTGGAGAAAATGTGGAGCAAGGGGAACACTCCTACACTGTTGGTGGGAATGCAAACTTGGACATCCACTTTGGAAATCAATATGGAGCTTTCTTAGAAAATTGGGAATCAACCTCCCTCAAAACCCAGCTATACCACTCTTGGACATATACCCAAGGAATGCTCAATCATACCATAAGAACACATGCTCACCTATGTTCATAGCAGCATTATTTATAATAGCCAGGACCTGGAAACAACCTAGATGCCCTTCAACTGAAGAATGGATACATAAAATGTGGTACATATACTCACTGGAGTACTACTCAGCAGAGAAAAACAGTGACATCATGAGGTTTGCAGGCAAATCAATGGAATTAGGAAGTATCATGCTGATTGAGGTAACCCAGATTCAGAAAGACCAACATGGTATGTACTCACTCATAAGTGAATACTAGATGTAAAACAAAGGATAACCAGACTGCAGCTCACAATTCCTTGGAGGCTAGTAAACAGGACCCTAAGAAAGACACAAGGATTACCCAACAACAACAGAGAAATGGATGAGAGATACATGAGCAAACTGGGGGTTGACTTGTGTGTGTGTGTGTGTGTGTGTGTGTGTGTGTGTGTGTGTGTGTGATTTCTGCACACACTTCCAAAGCTGAGCAGCACTGGATGGACTAAAATGGCATTCTTCAAACAGAAACACCACTGGAATCCACAAGCTGATTTTAAATTTTTTATTCATTTCATATTTTATTTGGGTAGGTACAGCCTACAGAGATGGATGTGCCCATGGGAACAAGAGGAGGAATGAACAAGGGTCCTATGCAAGAGCAACAATTGCATTAGCTAACTGAGTTATCTCTCCAGTCCCACACACTGAGTTTGGAAAAAATGCCTTAATTCTCTTCCCCTTCTCTTGTAACCAAATATTCACGTTTATTTTCTTTTTTCTGTGTCCTTCACAATATTTTCTGCTCAGTCCAATACAGACAAGTTGCTCCAAAGAAACCCTATTGTAATGTGCTTGGGACCAGCAACTGAAATGTATTTCAGTTCCCCACTCATTGGAGAGAAAAATGAAACCATTACAGTAACAGGGTAGTGTATACAACATAGCTCAGCACTTCCCCTCCCTGAACCCGACAATCACCTCATTTTTAGCTGTATTAAAGCCTGAGCCACCATGCTGACTTTTCCTAGTTTCACTGGAAATGCTCCACCAATCCCATAGTCTAGCCAGGTGTTATTGGTAACAACACTGGCTGCTGCTTCAGGGAGACAATTGTAGGTCACAGCTGACCATGTCCTAGGATCGCTTCAAGCGTTTGAAAGGGGGCTCCAGGAAAGGGAGATAAGCAGAAGCCAGGGAACGGTATGCTTCAGCCACTAAATGGGGATATGAGCCCACCATTGCCTTCTAGCCTGAGGTCTCAGACCTCAGAAGCATGAGCTGTAATGAAATCCAGTGCCTGGGTTTTCAGCTGCCCTGAGTTGTGGAGGTCAGCCAGGAAGAGTGTGGGCAGCATTCTCCACAGAGAGGTCCTTGCAGAGGGCATCCTCACACATTACCTTCAAACATTCCAGGCCATACCTGTCAGCAGCTGCAGCAGAGTATCTGCCATGCTGTCCAGGCCTGGTGCTGTTCCAGTGTAAATGAAGTCCATCATTGCCTTGAAGACTTGTGGCTCCAGGTCGGGAATCTCAACGCGATTCTTTCTGCTCTCCCCCATGTCATGTTGAAACATGCCTCTGAAAACTGGAGAGCGAGCTGCTAAGATGGCCCTGTGAGCCTGAAATTCCTGGCTAGATACCACCAGGCAGCAATGTGTGAATCGGGAATTCTCCCACAGCTCTCCTAGCTCATCTGCCAATGTGCATTTTGGAACTTGAATCCCTGGCTTCCTGTTCTGGTCAGAGATGCTGAAGGAGTCTTTGACCATGCTCACCATGCACAGGAGGTTAAGCTGCTCATGTAGGAAAAGACAAGGTGCATGGGACAGGAGGAAATCTCGAAGAATGTACTTTTTGAATCCGTAACCAAGGCCTGGCACAAACCTAAATGCTGTTTGGCTCCTCCTGGTTTGCCTTTTCTCTCCTTTCTCGCTTATGATCCAGAACTGGAACTTTGCCCAAACATGACTCTTTAGACAGCTGAGCAAAACTAGATTAACTGACAGGTAATCTGCACTTACTTCATCGAGTCCGTTCGGGTTTACTGTCAAACACCATTTGTCATTGGCCTCTATTGAAAAAGTTGGCTTCTAAGGCTTCCTAGCCTTTCCTCCACAATAGAATGGAAGTTGCTGATGGTCCACAGGTAGGAGAAATTCTGAAGGCTGATTTGAGTGTGGTCCCATCTATGTGCTGTCCCATCTCCTGCCATTTCTCCTGGAGGTAGTTTGAAGGCTAAACTCGATCCAAAAATGAAGAACTAGCAATTGTTAGCTCTTCACCTTGTGAGACACAATAACAGACATGAATTAGATATTTAGTTTTTGTTTTTCCTGGATTCTCTGTTAGATGGGGCTTGAAACTTGGATCTCGGATATATTCTATACAGATTTGAATACTAATTTCAGAGAAGTCAGTGTGTGCTACTAGAAACTCTTACATCACTCCATTTATTTGTCTAGATGGAATCTTAGGTCAATAGGTAAATGATTTTGACAATTAAACACAGCTGTTGAATATTTTGGAAAATTTTATACACTCATATCAAAAAATGTTGTGCTAGGTTCTCTAGAGTAACAGAACATATACAAGGAATCTCTCTGTGTATGAAGGAAAGGGATTTATTAGAATGACTTAGGGCTCCATCTCTGCTAATCTCCCATTGGCTAGCTGTGAAGGAAAAGTACAATATTCCAGTACTTACTCAGTCTAGGAGGTTGGATGTGTCCACTGGTCTTCAGTGTATACTAGAGTTCTAAATATTCTTTAATGCCAGGGAAGGGATGGACTTGCTGCAAGGTGAGAGCAAGCAGGAAAATAGCAAGAGCTTCCTGCTTCCATGTTTTTTTATATGCTTCCAATAGAGGGTGTGGCCCAATTTAGGGTGTGTCTTCCAGCTCAAAGATCTGGATTAAAGGTGTGTGTCTTCAGGCCTTGAGATCCGGATTAAATATTTGTGTCTTTTTACCTCCAAAGTCTGTACTTGAATTGGATCTTAACTACTTCAATTGAATGAAAACACTTCTCTCTTGTGTGCCCTCCATTTTAGGGTTTTAGTTAATTCCATGTCTTCATAAGTTGGGAACAAGAATAACCACTACAAGTGTATTTTGCTTACTGTGGCTCATCTTAAATAAAATAAGGATGGCGTCCATTACTACACAGCTGTTATTTCTTCTTTTCAGGGTTTTACACTAAATCTTCCTACTAACATGATCCTGGAAGAGGTGTCTTTCTTTCTCAGTCAGGGGTCTCAGTGTTCACAACTTGGAGATCAGGATGGAAGAATTCACACATGGTGGGCAAGAAGAAGAACCAGGCAGGTACCTCTGAATGTGGCAGTCATTTTAATCCAGACTCATATTCCCCAGAATAACTCTACCAACTTACATTGGTGGTCTTGCCCCTCCCCAAACCTTTGGCAATACTCTTCCAGATCCACTTAAGAATGTGCTATGAGAAGATTCTAAGTGATTCTCAGTTCCATCCTGCTGACTGCCAAGATTCACCTTCTCAATACCTCATAATTTTCATCCTTCACTGGTGAGTTCTATCCACTTTAAACTTTGAACTTGCATGCTTACACTGCTGGGCCTTAAAAGTGAGATAGTATTCAGGTTTCCAAAAGGTGCAGAGTATATTCAACCGTTACCAAAGAAGGGCTTTTGAGACAGTTCCCCTTTGTATGTGATCAATAAAATGCTCACCATATCTATCATCTTTCTCCAGTTCATCATGTCTGTAGGGACTCACTAAACCTAGAGGACATGACAATACCTGCAGTGATTCAATCTACTCAGCAATTCCCAGGTTACCTCTCCTGAAATTCTGTCTCTAATGCTGCTCACCCCTCAATCCAGGATAAATCAATCAACTGGTTTTGATCTCTGAAAGTTCTCATTTAAGAATCTTTGGTAGGTGGCTAACTAGTAGACTCAGTGACTCTTCTTTATGTATTTAGGATCAGGGGAGCAGGTACTTCAAAGTAGGAGCATTCTCTCATAAGGGAACAGACTCCTGTCAGGGGCTCATTATAGAAACTGTTCATATAGTCTCTCATTCAAGGAATTGGACAGGTGGATCTTTTATTTCAGGTCAGTGATTCTCTGGAGGACCTGGCATAGAAAAAAGGATTCAGGTCCCCAGCAGGAGAAGGCACAAGTCTTATGCAGCAGGGGCGTCCACACAACCGAGAAAGCCAACTGTCAATACAGCAAACAAAACTGATATAGAAACAAAACACATAGAAAGTTTTGGAGACAAACACACAAACACACACACACACACACACACACACACACACAGAGAGAGAGAGAGAGAGAGAGAGAGAGAGAGAGAGAGAGAGAGAGAGAGAGAGAGAGACAGAGACAGAGAGAGACAGAGAGACAGAGACAGAGACAGAGACAGAAGAGAAGAGACTTCTTTAACATGGATTTAAGCCAATAGAAAGCCTTTATTCACCAGTTGGCAACCACATGACATATTCTGGATTCTGGTGCAGTAAATAGCCATTCTTAGAGTGAGCTTTTAAGCACAAAACCCATATTCTGGGTTCACCAACTTCAGTTAACAAGAACAATTAGCCAGAAGGGGCACTACAAAAGCCAAAATGTTACTGTATTTCAAGCAAGGTTTGAACATTTAGAGGTATTCCTAGAGCTGTGCACTTAGGTGGATTAAGCCTTCCTTTACATTGTTGCAGGGGATTGCTGTTTTTTTTTTTTTTTTCAGAAATGCTGGGTTTTACACCATGCATAGTACTTCTGTCATAGAGACAGCTGTACTTAGGTGTGAGGCCCCGGTAATGTCTGGGCCCTGTTACACAGGTGGGTCTGTGTACCATGAGCATATGGTGCCCTCAGAGGTCAGAAGAAGCTGTTGGATCCCCTGAATAAGTGTAAACTGGCGTTACCAACTGTAGTCAGGTACCCTATGAATGCAGTAAATTGGATGCCAGTCTTCTGGAAAGGTATCCAGCAACTTTTACTGCTGAACCATTACTCCATCCCATCCCAGTTACTTTCTTAAAGAGGACAGAACAGCACCGAAATACTAGTTCATTCTCTAGAGCTTTAGCATCTGAAATGTTTTAGCAGGAATTCAAGAGGTAATCATGATTTCATTTCTACATCTTTCTTTCATTTTTGATAGCTTTCCAGTCTGCATGTCTAGATCTCTTAAAAGTTACTGTATGGACCAAGTTAGCCTCAGACTGGCAGAGTTGAGTCAGTCTCTGCCTTCAGACTACTCTGATCAATGCCATAGACTATCACATCATGCCTGGTTCATGAATTTCTATTTAATCACAGTAACCCCAGTGTTAGTCTTAAACAAATGATATTGAAAGGTTGCTTTTAACATTAATTTAATGAATATCAAGACTTTTTATTCATATCAATATTAATAAATTTGACTCAAAATTGAATAGATATGCGGAGAGTGCACAGCCTTGTGTTGTTCCTGATTTTAGTGGAATCGCTTTGAGTTTCTCTCCATTTAATCTGATGTTGGCAGTTGGCTTGCTTTTGTTATGGTAAGGTATTCTCCTTGCATTCCTGATCTCTCCAGGACTTTTATCATGAAGAGGTGTTGGATTTTGTCAAAGGCTTTTTCTGCATCTAATGAGATGATCATGTGGGATTTTTTTTCTCTCAGATTGTTTATATGATGGATTACATTGACAGATTTTTGTATCTTGCATCTCTCAGATGAAGCCTACTTGATCATGATGGATGATTTTTTTATGTGTTCTTGGATTCAGTTTGCCAGTATTTTATTGAGTATTTTTTGCATCAATGTTCATGAGTGAGATTGGTCTGTATTTCTCTTTCTTTGTGGCATCTTTTGTGTTTTGGATATCAGGGTAACTGTATCCTCACTGAAAGAGTTTGACAATGTTCTCTCTGTTTTTATTGTGTGGAACAGTTTGAAGAGTATTGATATTAGCTCTTCTTTGTCATTCTGGTAGAATTCTGCACTGAAACCATCTTACACATGGCTTCTTTTGGTTGTGAGAATTTAATGACTGCTTCTGTTTCCTTAGGGGTTATAGGTCTATTTAAATTGCTTACCTTGCCTTGATTCAATTTGGGTATATTGTACCTATCCAGAAAAACATCCATTTAATTTAGTTTTTCCAATTTAGTGGAGTACAGGTTTTTGATGTATGACCTGATGTTTCTCTGGATTTTCTTGTTGTCTGTTTTTAATGTCTCTCTTTTATTTCTGGTTTTGTTAATTTGGATACTCTCTCTGTGTCTTTTAGTTAGTTTGGATAAGGGCTTGTCTATCTTGTTGTTTTTCTCAACGAATCAACTCTTTGTTTCATTGATTCTTTTTACTGTTCTCTTTGTTTCTATTTTATTGATATCAGCCCTCAATTTGATTATTTCTTGACATCTACTTTTCCTGGTTGAGTTTGCTTCTTTTTCTTCTGGAAATTTCAGGTGTGCTGTTAAGTCTCTAGTGTGAGATTTCTCCAACTTCTTTATGTAGGCATTTAGATCTATGAACTTTCCTGTTAGTACTGCTTTTTTGGTGTCCCTTAACTTTGGGTATATTGTATATTCATTTTCTATGAATTCTAAGCACTCTTTAATTTCATTTTTGTTTCCTCCTTGACCTAGTGGTGATTCAGTTTAGCATTATTCAGTTTTCACAATTTTATAGGCTTTTGGTAATTTGTGTTGTTGTTGAATTTTAACTTTAAGCCATGGTGGTCCAATAAAATACAGAATATTATTCCATTTTTTATATCTATTGAGATTTGCTTTGTGACCGAGTATGTGGTCAGTTTTAGAGAAGGTTCCATGTGGTGCTGAGGAGAAGACATAGTCTCTTGTGTTTGGGTGGAATGTTCAGTAGATGTCTATTAAGTCCTTTTGAGTCATTATATGTGTTAGCTCCCTTATTTCTCTGTTAAGTTTCTGTCTGGTCAACCTGTCCTTTGGTGAGAGTAGGGAGTTGAAGTCTCCCACTATCAGTGCATAGGGTTTGATGTGTGATTTAAGCTTTAGTAATGATTCTTTTCCATATGTGTGTTCCCTTTTATTTAGGGCATAAATGTTCAATATTGAAACCTCATCTTGATGGATTTTTCCTGTGATGAATATGTCCATTTATCCAGTGTTCTTCAGATTCCTGAGCCTTCATTCTCCTGAAAGTCAAAAATAAAAACCCTTCCCCAAACCTAACTTTGGGGAGGTTCCCTTTTGCTAAGTTATATCTGATTAAATGAAAAGGGATTTGTTAGTGGTATAAGTTAGTTTAAATTGGATGGTCATGCTGGTTAATGAACTATCACCTCTTCTAATTAAGAGGTCTGTCTTGTTCCAATTGAACCTTTATCAATTTTGATGGTATCCACAGCTTTTCTTCTCCTGTAGAAACCAAAGCAAAACCTCATCCCCAATGTAACACATATCCTGGTTTCCATTCTCAGGGCTGCACATTCTTAAAGTATATAGGCTCATTTAATTTTCTACTTTTTTCTATTTTCCAATGTCTCTCCACAGTTGTTGTTCCTTTCTCATTTGCACCGAGAAAGTTCAAAGTTAATAGACCATTACGCAGTCTATTTTTGGGGGTTGTTGTTACCACTTTTTGTTTATTTAGCATATCCTTTTGAGTTTGATTTTATCTTTCCATGGTTCCTTAGCCTATAGGATTATGTGGTATACCTGTAATATGCTTTATATTGTAATAAGCAAAAAAATTTTTGTTTTACCAGAGACATATGTTGGAACACTGGAAGTTTTAGTTCGTGCAGGTATGCTCATAATGGCCATAACTTCTGGCAAATGCGTGATTACCAAATCAGCTTTTTCAGAATTCAGAGGAGTTGCCCACTGAAATCCTTAATAAGTGTCAGTGATATGGTGTACATATCTCAATATTCAAAATTATGCATAGTGAAACACATCCATCTGCCAGATTTAATTCCTCTGAGTATTCTTTGGGTTAAATTCTGCTGGTAGCCGAGTCTGACTGTAAAAAGAACAAGTAGTACATTTCCTTACAATTTCCTTGACTTGTTGCCAGGTTCAGGAGCTATTTGTAATCTCCAACAAGGCAAAATTTTCTTTACTTCTTCCAAAATTCTTTCTATCTGCATTTGAATCATCTAGTGCAATATCATCCATATAATGATATATTACAAATTTAGGAAATTGTTCCTAAATCAACTTTCCAAACTTCCAATAGCTCTCATACAAAATATTGGCACAGGGTTAGGCTATTTAACATTCCTTGTGGGAGAACCCTCCATTGATATCTCTCTCTCTCCCTCTTTCTCTCTCTGTGTGTCTAATAATAATTTAATGTTTTTTAAGTTTATAATTTAATTTAATTTCACATATTAGCCACGGATTCCCCTTGTTCTCCCTCCTACTGGCCCTTGGCCTCCCTCCAGCCCATCCCCCATTCCCATCTCCTCCCATGCAATGACTCTCCTGGGCATTCAGCTCAGCCTGGTAGATTCAGTCAAGACAGTTCCAGTTCCCTCCTCCCTTCACCCAGGCTGAGCAAAGTGTCCCTACATAGGCCCCAGGTTGCAAACAGCTAGCTCATACACTAAGGACAGGTCCAGGTCCCACTTCCTGGGGGCCTCCCAAACAGTTCCAGCTAATCAAATGTCTCACTTATCCCGAGGGGCTGATCCATAGGGGGCTCCTCAGCTATTGGTTTATAGTTCATGTGTTTCCGCTAGTTTGGCTATTTGACCCTGTGCTTTTTCTAATCATGGTCTCAACAATTCTCACTCATAAAATCCCTCCTCTTTCTCACCTATTGGACTCCTGGAGCTCCACCTGGGTCTTGGCCATGGATCTCTGCATCCGGTTCCCTCAGTCATTGGATGAGAGTTCTACCATGACAGTTAGGATGTTTGGCCATCTGATCACCAGAGTAGGTCAGTTCGGGCTGTTTCCCGACCATTGCCAGTAATCTATTGTAGAGGTATCTTTATGTATTTCTGGGGACATCTCTAGCACTTTGTTTCTTCCTATTCCCATGGTGTCTTCCTTTATTATGGTCTCTTTTTCTTTGTTCTCCCTCACTGTTCTTGATTTAGCTGGGATCTCATGCTCCCCTAAACTCTCTTTTCCTCAACCCTTGCCCTTCATTACCCCTCTTCATGTCAAGTTTGCTCATGTAGATCTCATCCATTTCTCTGTCATTGGGTGATCCCCATGTCTTTCTCAGAGTCCTCTTTTCTAGGTAGCCTCCCTGGAGTTGTGAGTAGTATTCTAGTCATCCTTTGTTTTATAACTAGTATCCTCCTATGAGTGAGTACATACCATGTTTGTCTTTCTGAGTCTGGGTTATCTCACTCAGGATGACTTTTTCTAGATCTATCCATTTGCCTGCAAACCTCATGATGTCATTGTTTTCTCTGCTGAGTAGTACTCCCTTGAGTATATGTACCACATTTTATTTATCCATTCTTCAGTTGAAGGGTATCTAGGTTGTTTCCAGGTTCTGGCTTTTACAAATAACGCTGCTATGAACATAGCTGAGCATATGCCGTTGTGGTATGATTGAGCATTTTTTGGGAATATGCCTGAGTGGTATAGCTGGGTCTTGGGAGAGATTGATTCCCAATTTTCTAAGAAATTGCCATATTGATTTCCAAAGCAGCTGTACAAGATTGCATTCCCACCAACAATGGAGGAGAGTTCCCCTTGTTCCACATCCTCTCAATCATAAGCTGTCTTCAGTGTTTTTGATCTTAGCCATTCTGACAGATGTTAGGTGGTATCTCATAGTCATTTTGATTTGCATTTCTCTGATGATTAGGGATGTTGAGAAATTCCTTAAATGTCTTTCAGCCATTTGAGCTTCCTCTGTTGAGAATTCTCTGTGTAGCTCTACAGCCCATTTCTTAATTGGACTGTTGGACATTTTGATGTCTAATTTCTTGAGTTCTTTATATTTTCTGGATATCAGCCATCTGTCAGGTGTTGGGTTTGTGAACATCTTTTCCCATTCTGTAGGCTGTCACTTTGTCTTGTTGACTATGTTTTTTGCTTTACAAAAGCTTCTCAGTTTCAAGAGGTCCCATTGATTAATTGTTGCTCTCAGTGTCTGTGCTACTGGTGTCATATTTAGGAAGTGATCTCCTGTGCCAATGCGTTCAAGACTACTTCCTACTTTCTCATCTAGAAGGTTCAGAGTAACTGGATTTATGTTGAGGTCTTTGATCCACTTGAACTTAAGTTTTGTACACTGTGACAGATATGGATCTACTTGCAGCCTTCTACATGTTGACATCCAGTTATGCCAGCACCATTTGTTGAAGATGCTTTCTTTTTTTCATCTGTACAGTTTTGGCTTCTTTGTCAAAAATTATATCTTCATAGGTGTGCAGATTAATGTCAGGGTCTTCAACTGGATTCCATTCATTCACATGTCTGTTTTTATGCCAGTACCAACCTGTTTTTATTATTGTAGCTCTATAGTAGAGCTTGAGGTCTGGGATCATAATGCCTCCAGAGGTTGTTTTATTGTATAGGATTCTTTTGGATATCCTGGGTTTTTTTTTTTCCATAAGAAGTTGAGTATTGTTCTTTGGTGGAGATTGCATTAAATCTGTAGTTTGCTTTTGATAAGACTGCCATTTTTAGCCGGGCGGTGGTGGCACACGCCTTTAATCCCAGCACTCGGGAGGCAGAGCCAGGTGGATTTCTGTGAGTTTGAGGCCAGCCTGGGCTACCAAGTGAGTCCCAGGAAAGGCGCAAAGCTACACAGAGAAACCCTGTCTCGAAAAACCAAAAAAAAAAAAAAAACTGCCATTTTTACTATGTTAACCCTGCCTATCCATGAGCATGGGAGCTCTTTCCATTTTCTGACAGCTTCTTCAATTTCTTTTTTCAGAGAATTGAAATTCTTGTCATGTAGGTCTTTCAGTTGCTTAGTTCAAGTTACCCCAAGGTATTTTATATTATTTGTGGCTATTGTAAAGGGTGATGTATCTCTGATTTCTGGTTGTGAATTGTATATCTGCATGCTACTGGTTTTTTTGGGGGGGTTAATATTTTATCTTGCTATGTTGCTGAAGGTGTTTATAAGCTGTGAGTTCCTCAGTCAAATTTTGGGGTCACTCATGTATACTATCATGTCATCTGCAAATAGTGAAAGCTTGACTTCTTCCTTTCCAAGTTGTATCCCCTTGGTCTTCTTATATTGTCTTATTGCTCTGGCTAGAATTTCAAGTACTACATTGCATAAGTATGGGGAGAGTTGACAGCCTTGTCTTATTCCTGACTTTAGGGGAATCACTTTGAGTTTCTTTCCATTTAATTTGATATTGGCTGATGGCTTGCTGTAAATTGCCTTTATTATGTTTATGTATGTTCTGTATTCCTGTTCTCTCCAAGACCTTTATCATGAAGGGGTGTTGGATTTTGGCTAATGCCTTTTCAGCATCTAGTGAGATGATCATGTGTTTTTTTTCCTTTCAGTTTGTTTGTATGGTATATTACATTGACGGAGTTTCGTATGTTGAACCACCCTTGCATCCCTGGGATGAAGCCTACTTGATCATGGTGGATAATTGTTTTGATGTGTTCTTGGAGTTTGTTTGTCTGTATTTTTTTGAATATTTTTGCATCAATGTTCATGAGGGAGATTGGTCTGTAATTCTCTTTCTTTGTTGCATCTTTGTTTGGCTTAGGAATCAGGGTAATTGTAGCCTCATAGGAGTTTTGTAATGTTCCTTCTGTTTTTGTTGTGTGGAACAATTTAAAGAGTATTGGTATTAAGTTGGGAAAGTTTTCTTCTATGATCTTGTTGAATATATTTTCTGTGCCCTTGACTTGGTATTCTTCTCCTTCTTCTACCCCTATTATTCTTAGGTTTGTTCATTTCATGGTGTCCCAAATTTCTTCGACATTTTGGTTCATGACTTTGTTGGCTTTAGTGTTTTCTTTGACCACATTCCTCTCTTCCTTGAGGTTCACTGAGTTCCACTTAATGTTTGGCTGTGGATGTCAGTATCAGCTCCCAAAAGCTGTTGGAGAAATCCCAGCTGATGTCCATTGGACTAGGTGTCAATCTCTGAGTGTAACAGAATTCAATAGGTATTGTCTCATTGATTGTGTGTGTGTGTGTATGTGTGTGTGTGTGTGTGTGTGTGTGTGTGTGTGATTGAAGACACTGCACCAACTTCTACAGCTGAGCACAGCTGGATGGACTAAAATGGCCGCTTTCAAACAGAAACACCACTGGAATCCATAAGCTGATTTTACAATTTTTATTCATTTGATATTTTATTTGGGTATTTTATTTATTTGAGATGGATGTGCCCATGGAGAAAAGAGGAGGACTGAAGAAAAGGTCCTCTGCAAGAGCAGCAATTGCTTTTGCAAACTGAGTCATCTCCCCTGACCCAAACACTGAGTTTGTAGGAAAACTTTCTTCATTCTCTTTGCTTCTTTTGTAATCAGACATGAATGTTTGTTTTGTTCTTTCTGAGTCCTTGACCATATCTTCTGCTCAGTTCAATCCAGTTAGGTTTTTCCATAGAAACCCTGTTGTAATGTGCTTGGTGCCAGCAGTTAAAATGAATTTCAGATTCTAACTCCTTAGACAAAAATCAAACCAGTATAACAACAGGGTAGAGGATGTGTAGATTTACCAGAGTCCAAGACTCCCCCTCCCTCAACCTGACATTGACTCCTTTACATCTGTATAAAGCCTCAGCCACCATGCTGTTATACTCTAGTTTCACTGGAAATTTTCCACACATCCCATAGTCTACCTAGGTATCATTGGTAACACCATGACTGCTACTTCTGGGAGACAAGTGTGGGAAAAGGTTTGCCAGGTCTTAGGATCGCTTCAAGCATTTAATAGGGTGATCCAAGAAAGGGCAGTGAGCAGGCATGGAACCATAAACTTCAACCACTAAGTGGGGATATAAGCCCACCATTGTCTTCCAGCCTGAGGTCTCAGAGACCTTAGAAGCATGAGCTGCAGTGAAATTCAGTGTCTGGGTTTTCAGCTGCCTTGAGCTGTGGAGGTCAGCCAGGAAGAGAGTGTGGGCAGCATTCTCCACACAGAGGTTTCTGAGGAGGGCATCCTCACACATGAACTTCAAATGCTCCAGACCATACTTATCAGCAGCTGCCAGTATAGCATCTGCCATGCTGTCCAGGTCTGGTGCTGTTCCTGTGTAAATGAAGTCCATCATTGCCTTGAAGACTTGTGGCTCCAGGTCAGGGATCTCAACGCAATTCTTTCTGCTCTCCTCCATGTCATGTTGAAACATGGCTCTGAAAACTGGAGAGCGAGCTGCTAAGATGGCCTTGTGAGCCCAGAATTCCTGGCCAGCTACCACTAGGCAGCAGTCTGTGAATTGGGAATTCTTCCACAGCTCTCCTAGCTCATCTGCCAATGTGCATCTGGGCACCAGAATTCCTGGCTTCTTGTTCTGGTCAGAGAGGCTCAAAGAGACCTGGGCCACACTCACCTTGCAGAAGAGGGTGAGCTGGTCATCTGGCAGGATCCAAAATGCATGGGACAAGAGAAAATCTCGAAGAATAAACTTTTTGTAACCCCAGTCCTGGCCTGGCACGAATCTAAAGGCTCTTGGGCTCTTTGTGACTTTGGTTTTCTCTCCTTCCGCACTTAAGATCCAGAACTGGAACTTTGCCCAAACACGACTCTTTGGACAGCTGAGCAACACTAGGTAAACTGACAGGTAATCTGCACTTTGTTCATCGACTCCATTCAGGTGTACTCTCAAACACCATTTGTCATTGGCTCCTATTGAGAAAGTTGGGCTTGTAATGCTTTGCAGCATTTCCTCAGCAATAAAAGGGAAGTTGCTGATGGTCCACCTGTAGGAGAATTCCTGATCACTGATTTGTGTGTGGTCCCATCTCTGGGCTATCTCATCTCCTGCCATTTCTCCTGCAGGTCGTTTGAAGGTTCAACTGGATTGAAAATGAAGAACTAGCAAGTGTTTTCTCTTCTTCACCCTGTGAGATGCAATAACAGACAGGATTTTGATTTTTAGGGTTTTTTTTCTCATCTGTTCCCTCTTCTACGAGGCTGAAAACTTGGGTCTCTGATATTTTCTATCCAGATTTCAATGCTAATTTCAGAAAACACAGTCTAGGCTACTTGATACACTTACATTTCTCCATTATTTTCTAGATTGAATCTTAGGTCAATAGGTAAGTAGATTTGACAAATATACACAGCTTTTGAATAGTTTTGATCATTCATTCTATTAATTCATATAAAAAATGTTGTACTATGGTTCTCTAGAGGTAGAATATATACAAGGAATCTCTCTATATATGATGAAAGGGGGTTTATTAGAATCAATTTGGGCTGCAGTCCTCTAACTCCCACATTACCTATGAAGGGAAAGATCAAGATTCCAGTACTTACTCAGTGCAGGACTTTGGATGTGTCTACTGGTCTTCAGTATATGCTGGTGTTCCAAATAATCTCTATTGCCTGGGGAGGGATGGACTTGCTGCAAGGTGAGGGCAAGCAGGCAAATAGCAAGCGCTTCCTGATTCCTTGTCCTTTTATATGCTTCCAGCAGAGGGTGTGGCCCAATTTAGGGTGTGTCTTCCAACCTCAAAATCTGGATTAAAGTTGTGTGTCTTCAGGCCCTGAGATCCGGATTAGATGTTTGTTTCTTTTTACTTCCAAAGTCTGTCCTTAAAATGGATCTACCTACATCAAATGAAGCAAAACACTTCTCACTATTATGACCTCCATTTTAGGGTTTTAGTTAATTCCATGTCTGATTAAGTTGAGAACTAAGAATAACCATCACAAGTGTATTTTGCTTACTGTGGTTCATCTCCATAAAATAAGGTATGGTGTCCATTCCTAGACAGCTGTTATTGACTCTTCTAGGGATTTTGCACCAATTCCTCCCATAAACATGATCCAGGAAGGGGTGATTTCCTTATCTGTCAGGGGTCTCAGTGTTCACAAGGTGGAGGGCAGGGTGGAAGTATTCATACATGGTGTGCAGGAAGCAGAGCCAGGCAGGAACTTCTGAAAGTGACTGTCTTCTTCTGCCGTTTATTCCATCCAGACTCATAGTCCCCAGGATAGCTCCACCAACTTTCATTGGTGGTCTTTCCCCTCCCCCTCAGATAATCCTCCTTGGAAACACTCTTCTATATCCACTTAAGGGTGTACTATGAGAAAATCTTTAGTGCTTGTCAATTCCATCCTCCTGACTGCTAAGATTCAGCTTCTCAATACCTCATAATTTTTATTCTCCACTGGTGAGTTCTGTCCTCTTTAAACTTTGAACTTGCAGGCTTACACTGTTGGGCCTTAAAAGTGAAACAGTATTGTGGTTACCCAAGGTTGCAGAACATATCTGCCATATATCAAAGAAGAGGCTTAGGGATGTTTCCCCTTCTAAAAAGTGACTGGTAAAATGCTCCCCACATCTCTGGTCTCTTTCTAGTTCTTCACGTTTTTGAGAGACTCACTATGCCTAAAAGGCACTGAGATATGTTCAATGATTCAATCAGCTCAGAAATTGCCAGCCTAGCCCTCCATAAGTCTGGCTCCAATGCTGCTAATTCCTCAATATTGTTCATGTATCAGTTGGTTTTGAATTATTCATTTTTGGTTTCTGTACCTAGACTACCCACAGGTGGCTGAAAAGTGTCATCTGCTTGTCTTCACCCGTGGGTTAAGGTCATTGAAGTCAGGTCCCTACTCCCTCAAATCTGTCATTTGAAAAGTCTGTATTTGATCACTTCTAGACTTCTCATTTGCTTGAAAGATTGTTAAATGGTAAGCCCAACGCTCTCTTGAGTTCCTGGAGAGTTGTGTGAGGGAGCTGTCTCTCACAGGGGAAACAGACCATCTGAGCACAAATCATGGGCTCTGCCCATGAGATTTCTCATTCCATAGCAAACCACAGTTGTGATGGTATTATGCTCCCCAAAATATTGTGCATGCTAACAAACTTATCTGGGGTCAGAGACAGAATAGCCACAATATTAAACATAGAAGACAGGCAGTGGTAGCACACGCCTTTAATCCTAGCATTCCACAGGCAGAAATCCATGTGTTCAAGGATACAGCCAAGGACGGTGACTCACGCCTTTAATCCCAGAAAGCGAGCCTTTAATCCCAGGGAGTGATGGTAGAAAGTAGAAAGGTATATAAGGCATGAGGACCAGAAACTAGAAGCTTTTAGCTGGTTAAACTTCAGGCTTTCAAGCAGGTGTTCAGCTGAGTGCCATTGGGATGAGGACACAGAAGCTTCCAGTCTGAGGAAACAGGATCAGCTGAGGAACTATCGAGGTGAGGAAGCTGTGGCTTGTTCTGCTTCTCTGACCTTCCAGCATTCACCCCAATCCCAGGCCCTGAGTTTGTTTTATTAATAAGACTCTTTAAGATTCCTGCTACACACAGTCTTGAAACCCTCTCCTACCAGCAGGGAAGAAGAAGCTATGGTAGAAAGAAGAGCAAAGGTCAGATTATCCTTGCAGTGACATCCTTTGCAATTTCTTACTGCTGTGTTCATGAGGTGTGTAGAGCTCTGAGTCACCTGTGCTTAGTAGTCGGCACCATGGCTTACTGAGAAGCTACCACAACAGAGACAGGCAGTGAAGGAGCACAACATATTCTTAACATCATGCTGAATTCTCATTAGTTTATTTAGATTACCATTTTTCCATATACTTTTCTTATTAATTCTTTGAGAATTTCTCCCATGCACACTATGAATCTTGATTCTGTTCATCCATGTTCCTCCCCAACAGCTCCAAATGCACTCCCACTTTCTCTTAACTTTATGTCTTCTTTTATTTTGCTTCTTTTTTTTTTTTTTTTTTTTTTTTTGGTTTTTCGAGACAGGATTTCTCTGTGTAGCTCTGCGCCTTTCCTGGAACTCGCTCTGTAGCCCAGGCTGGCCTCGAACTCACAGAGATCCGCCTGCCTCTGCCTGTGCCTCCCAAGTGCTGGGACTACAGGCATGAGCCACCACCGCCCGGCTTTATTTTGCTTCTTTAGTAACAGAATCCAGTGTGTGCTGTCATTATACTTGAGTGTGTGGCCACCCTAGAACCAGGGACAAACCCAGAAAAAGCTGACTCCCCTTCTGCCTGGACAGTTGGATTTTCAAAGATGTTACAAACAGCTCAAAAAGTCTACTGAAATTTCTTTTAAATTTTATGTATTTATTTATTTGTTTATTATTTATTTATGTATTTAATGGCTATTATGTTTGCATTTATGTTTGTGTAGCAATTGTGTGCCACATACAAGAGGAGTCCAGAAGAAGGTTTAAGATTTCCTAGGACTAGAGGAATAGACAGTTGAGATCTTCCATGTGGTTCCCGGGAACTGAACTTGGTTCTTATAGAAGAGCAGCCAGTGCTCTAAACATTAGCATCTCACCATACCAGTAGTATACTTTCTTAAGACCACACACAGTATGTTATTAAGCAGTAATTAAAACAACCCTGTTTCTCTAAGCAGCTGTGCTAGTGGCCTTGGCATGAACTTGACACAAGGTATGGTCATCTGGAGACAGGAACCTCACTTGAGAAATGCCATTAAATTGTCTATAGGGCTGTCTCTAAGGCATTTTCTTGCCCCTCCCCCACCATTTAGTTTTAGTTTTTGTTTTTTGATGCAGACTCTTTCTACATAGCTGGGGCTGTCCTAGAAATCACTCTGTAGCCCAATCTGGCCCCTAAGTTACAGAGATCTGTCTGCCTCTGCCTCCTGATTTCTGGGCTTAAAGGTCTTCGCCACCAGACCTGGCTAGAGCATTTTCTTGACAATGATTGATGTCAACCTATTGGGGGCAGAGCCACCCTTTGCCACGTGGTCCTAGGGTATATAAAAAAGCCAGCCAGTAAGCAGCATGGCTCAGTGCCTCTTCTTAGGTTCCTGACCTGCTTGAGTTCCTTCCCTGACTTCCCCTTGTGATGGACTATAAGCTGGAAGCTGAGACAAAGCCTTTCTTTTCCAAGTTGCTTTTGTAATGGTGTTTCATCAGAGCAATGGATAACAAATTAAGACAGTAGGTTCATGAATTTTAATCACATCACCACAGTCATACTTTGGTCTTTTATAAATTATATTCAAAATTTATAGCTGTCATCTACATATGGAGCACCTTACCATTTTGAACATTTGCCACAGAAACTCAGTGAGATGTGCTGTCTTCTTGGTGGTTCCAGGTTTCTAAGGAAGGCCAATGAAGAAGGAAGAAAGAAAAGGAGAGAAAGATGGATGGATGAAAATGCAACTCGGGTATAGAGAAATAGCCTAGTATGTGGGAGGCACTGATTTATGTCTCCAACAAGACTCGCACGTGCTCACATGCAAGCACACGCATATACATGCAACCATTCAAAGGAGAAGAGAAAGTAAAGCTTCCTTTGAACATGTGAAGGGTAACAGAGGCCCACTGAAAATTTTCATTGATTGCTATGCAGGTTATTACTACCTCTGAGACCATGCTCCCAGAATCCCTTACCTACAGATGTGTGTGCTGCACTGGATACAGATATCATATTTTATGTTCTTAATACAAAGGAGCAATTTTTATCCCACACAGAAATTGAGTAAAAAATATAGATGGTTCCACTCACAGAGTTTCTTCTCTTAGTAGCATCTTTATCAGTGTGTTCCAGTGTTATAAGTGATATTTCCATAGTGATGTATTAAACGAAGGGCATGCATTCCAGTTTCTTTCTTGAAAGATTCATTATGTTGCAGGTGTGCTAGTAAGAGTTTAGAAAACAATTCATGCTGTGCATCTGTCGTTCTGTAAAGCACTTTCTCTAAGAAGGCCTAGTCCAGTCTCCACCTAAAATAATAAGAAAAAAATAGAAAAAGAAGATTGGTCTGTTGCATGCAGCTTGCCCTCATCTGTTTCTAAGACCGACATCTCAAGAAAAGGACTTGTTGAGCTCTTGGGGAGGGGATTCTAGGGAACACTAATGAAGCATCGTTGTGGTTTCACATGGTAATACCTTGTAACATCTCTTAAAATAGGCAGGTGACACCAAAGTTCAGTGAAATAAATTCAAGAGTAGTTGAGGACACACAGAGGGGCAACCAAATACCACAGGATAGATTTGCAGCTGTCCAATTTGGTAAAGAATTCATTGTAACTGAAACACTCCAGACAGCCCTGCCTGACTTCACAGATACCAAGTACCAACATTAATGTCTTGTGAATCTGAGTGCTCCTTATGTATCTGTCAATTACAAGGTTCCCAACTTTTGCCAAGGTGCATTAGAAACAACAGCAGATTTTTGCAGGTTGTTATTGCCCCTTTGTGTGTTTATGTAGAACTCTGTAATTTCAGTTCTTAAAACTGGACTGTCTTATTCCTACCATCTGATTTCTTTTTAAAATGATAGTATCCCTTGCTTTTGAAATTCTACTAGAGCATCACTCTCTAGACACAAAGCAAAAAGTAACAGACTTGCTGACAACTTTCATATTCTGACCAAAGTGCAGTTTAGCACCAAACAGCAAGAACAATGTGTAATAGTCTTCTAACTCTGCTGTAATGAGTGGGCAACAGTCTACAAGCACAGGAATTCAATAGTTTAGAGAACTTAAGGTCATAGTTTCTAAAGGACTCATGGAACCATCAGTAGTCTACTGGAGGCTGTCCCCTTTTGGCCTCTAGAGGGCACCAGTTCCCTTGCCTTGGGCTCATAGACCACCACTGGGAAAGTATCTTAGCTGTTGATTCTTTTTCTGACTCTTGCTCCCACCCCCATCCCCCAAGTCCTTAGGACCCTTGTGATGCCATTATCCCAGCCACAGAAAACACAAGATGATCTCTCTCAAGACCTCAACACTGTAGAAGCAAATAAGGGAAGACCAGGGCTTCAAGCTCAGCCTAGGCTTACAGTGAGTTTGAGGTCAGCCTGACTTGCATGAGACCTGCCTACCAACACACAAACAAACAAGCAGATGAACAAGTAAATAAATGAATCAAAATTAAATTAACAATATATAGAGGAAAGAACTATCATGAAAAATTGACACCAACAAAGTCAGCTTAGACATGTGCAGGCTCTTTGGGACTTGGCCCTTCATATCACTAGTGTACTTAAAATAAATTATCTAATTTTTCACTTTTCCCCTAAACAGTAATCATTTATCAGTTCAAAGGAAAAATTAATACTGGGGCTGGAAAGATGGTTCTGTGGTTATGAGTATCTACTCTTCCAGAGGCCCTGAGTTCAATTCCCAGCAACCATATGGTAACTCATAGCCATTTATAAGTCTAGCTACAGAGAATCCCAGGCCATCTTTGTCCTACATGGGCTCCACACCTGCGTGTCCAATTGATGTCCGAGCATTCAAAACACATACACATAAAAGAAAAGAAAATCATAAAAAGTTAAATTTAAGTGGAAAAATTACTATCCAGAACTTCTTCCCTTGGAGAAGAGAAGCTAATCAAGAGGAGCAGCTCTAACTCCTGCTCAAAGGCTACATCAGATAGCAATGATAATAAAACTTGCTCTTCTTTTCATTTTTGCTCTCACTGGTTTATTCATGTTAGTAAAATTGTTGTAAATAAACAAACAAAAATCTCAGTGTCTCCCCAAGTAATGTACAAGCAAAGCAGAAGTAATAGAAAAGTCCATTTCTTTTTACAAAATGGATGTCACATGACACAAACCCAGCCACCAAGTGCATACACACACACACACACACACAGAGAGAGAGAGAGAGAGAGAGAGAGAGAGAGAGAGAGAGAGAGAGAGAGAGAGAGTCAGGTCTTTATCCCTAATCCAAAGGAGAGCTTAGCTGCTCCTTGTTGTCTGAGGTTCAACCTCAAACTCTACACCTAGACACTACCTTGGGAAACCTGGGGTGTAGAAAGGAGAGCAAAGGGATTGAGTGGGAAGAAGGCACATGAGGAGAAGCAGATACTGGCCATTAACCTGTGTGCATGAAAGACTGAATTCTCCAAAGAGAGGGGAGCGAGGACAAACAAAGTCAAGATAATGCTGGAACCTTTCCCCCAGTAGCTAAAACCAGACCCAGAGTTCTCATGAAGACAGTGTGAGTGCTGAGCTGAGATTTCCAGTGTTGAGCAACAAAAGAACCCAAGCAAAACCACTGAACTAGACGATTCTGTAGGTTTTTAAAAAAAGTTTCTTGGGGGAACAAACTGCAGAGCTGTTTCTGTGGGAGAGGGGAAGGGCAGCTTGCAAATCAAACAGATCTTACATGGTAGTCAGGAGGATAGGGTCTTTGAGCTGACTCGGACTGTTGGGGTTAATCCCGAGCTAGGTGGACTTTGCCCGGTGTAGGTGATCATGAGGTGTGGAGAAAGAAAGTGGTGGATTTCCTGGCAAACAAACCCACATCTGAGGTTTCTGAGGAGTGCTGAGTTAGGTTTCTGTTTGACTGGTATGAATCCTGCCATAACATTTTGCTTCACTTTGGGCCCAAAGTGATCTAGACAGTTGGCCTTGGACTGAAATTTCTGAAATTGTGAGTGAAAACAAACCTTTGCTCTTTCTAGTTGTTTCTCAGGCATATTGTCACAGTCACAAAAAAAGCTGAGTATCCTGCGGGTTTGGTAGTCTGTAATGGACCCGCCAGCAGGTGGGGCTGTCTGGCTATACTCAACATGCCAGCAGATAGGGTTGTCTGGCTTCTGGAGGCTCTACAGAAGACCTCGGTCTTTCTTTCTTTTTCTATCTCCCTCTCTCTCGTGTTTTTCAATCTCTGTTCTGTTCTTTTTGTTGTTGTTGTTGTTTTCTTCTTTTTTTGTGGTTACATTCTGAGATTGAGTCTCACTATGCAGCTCTGGCTGGCCCAGACCAGTCCTTCCTTTTGAGAGCTGGCATAACAGGTACACATCATCACATCAGGCTTGACTTTTGTTTCTTTCCCCTTGGGGCTTTGAGAGAATAGTCACATATACTCCTTAGCTTTGGCCTCTCCTCCATCTTCAAAGCCATCAGTGCTAGAGTTCTCTGAGCTTTTCTTTAATAATTCTATGTTCCTTGACTCTCCTCCTTCTTTTGGGGACTGTAGTGGCTATATTAGGAAATAGACTCATCTGATTAATCTTAATTCCATCCTTAATTCATAGCCATATAATCTAACATATTTGTAGGTCCTGGGTTTAGAATGCGGCATCTAAGGGCAGCATTATTATGGCTACTTTTTTAAACACCAACATTGTTTACATCTTTTTTCTTTATTTCCTTCCTACCTTCCTTCCTCTCTCCCTCAGCCCTCCTACTGATGTTTCAGGGATGAACTTTGAGGTTTCCAGGAAACAGACTTTTCATACTATGTATTTTCTCTATATCATACTATGTATTGATATAGTCATTATCAATATGCTGATATGCTGTGAAGACAACTGGCTTCTTGTATTGGTGAAGCCCTTGGGAGAGCCAAAGCTCAAGATGCCACACCCATTTCAGGGAGCCAACTTCAGCTTGATAGTTCCATAGACCACCCAGGTCTCCCTTACAGGTGGAGATGACACCATAATCCCCAGTGCACACACCATTGTTTTCCTGACCCTGATGAGCTATGGCTCCAACCTGGACCATGTAGCATGGTCACTATGGGTTGCAGGTTGTGCAGCACTTCAGCAATGGGACCTTTGGTCCAGAGGCAGCCAGGCCAGTGACATAGTAGGTGTGGTCTGTGAGACAGCAGGTCTTGATGGTGTCACTCAGATCCGCAGGCTCTGGCAGCTTAATGACAGCAGTGTTGCTGTATATCAGGAGGAGCTTCCATTTCTCATGAACATAAATGTCCATCCCACATACATGGTGTCTTTTTAGTCCTCCTCCACCATGAGGCTGTGCTTCCCCAGACAAACATGGTGGTCAAGGATTACTGGTTTCTCCTGACTATTTTTCTCAATTTGAAATTCATTTATCTAAATACTTTAGTTACTGGAACAAATTGGCGATTAATAATTCTTACTAAAAATTTTACGTGTGTGTGTGTGTGTGTGTGTGTGTGTGTGTGTGTGTGTGTGTGTGATGGTATCCATGCATAGAAATCAGAATACAACTTGTGGGAGTTGATTGTTCTCTACTTCCAATAAGTGAGTTAGTTCTAAGCATAGAACTCAGGTCATCAGGCTTGGAGGAAAGCATTCTTACCCCTCGAGTCTTCTTGCCAGTTCATGAATTTTTTTTTTTTTGAAAATGTGAGTTCTGTGTATCCTTTCATTACTTATAGTACAAAGTCTCCTCTCATAACGAGTACTTTGTCATGTTGCATTGGCTCTCCTGAAACATAATCCACTGATTATGTTACATGACTGGAAAACTAACCATCATGTAAGGGTAAATAAAAGGGAGATCATTTATAATATTATAATAAAATCAGTTCCGCTATGCAATTGTTCAAGCATTATGATGTCTGAAGACATACTGATGGAATAGGTGTCTTCTCAGTACACAGAGATCTACTGTCCTTGTCATACCTATTGACACTAGCTAATGCAGTGAGCTCTACTCATAATGCAAGCTTGTTAGTATCTAATTGTGGCTTGAACAACTCTCAGGGATGTTGCAAACAATGTGAAGTTTAGCTTTCTCTGTAGTTTATTTACATTATGAGTGCATTCCTAGAAATGTCAGTAATATTCAAGGTATAAGTTCAGGCTTTGGGGGCTTGGTCGTGTGACCCAGTGTTAGAATGTTTTTCTAGCATGCATGAAGTCCTGGGCTTGATCTTTATCATCAACAACAAAATAATGTGTTAATATGCAACGTGGAATCATGAGCACCGTTTTTACTTATATGAAAACTGGGATGATATACAGAGGACATGGATTGGCTCTCCACTTCAATGACCTCATTGCAGTGTGCAACCCATGAAGTCTTGTGATGCCTGCCAATCATTATACTCATAATGTACTCAAAAGGAATACTTATGAATTTTGCAGACTCTTTCTGGAAGTGACTTAATCCCCATTGAGAACTACTGATCATTGAGATCAGGGTTGTCACTGGGAGAGAAGACAATAAACTTGACATTTGTTCAATGCTGCTCAACTCTTCTAAATATTTAATCTGTTTAAACTCAATGAAATTTTTAATAAACCTACAATGTATGATCTATTGTTAGCCCCAGTTTCGAAATAGGGTAGAGATTAAAGCTTATCAAAATTAAGTAATTTACCTTTAAAAAAAAACAAAAAACAAAAATAATAAAAACCATGACTAAATAAATAAATAAAGACAAAGGAATTTAAATCTAAGCAATTTTGTGCCAAGCTTTGGTGAGTAACCACAGAACCTCACTTTTTATGTTAATAGATGTTCAGTCCTGAATCAATTGTCTTCAGATACATCATGATCCTGTTACCATTACTGATCATGATCTATTGACTCCCTCTCCAGTTGCCTGGCTCACCACACACACACACACACACACACACACACACACACACACACACACACACTACTCCCATTATTTTCCAACCTCCAGCTCTATGGAAGAAATGATGATATCATAGCTGCTTCAGATCTGTGAATGATTGCATTAAAGACTGGTGAGAAAGAGTCAGGGGCATCCATTAGAAAGACTGTGTGTGTACATGTGTGTGTGTGTGTGTGTGTGTGTGTGTGTGTGTGTGTGTGTCTGATGTATTTTCACCAAGGATGTGGTAACATGGCTACAATTGTTTGGTAACTATATACAGTTGTGAATAAATTCTAAATGTTAAATTGGCCCTGGAAAATGACTGTAGAGGTTTCTACATTTTCATTTCAGCATTTCCTTCTCAAATGAATGAACAATTCAATTTTTTTGTTATTGCAAATGGAGCTGCCTTTTTGGCTTCCTACCCCAGGATGTGGCCTCCTCCGTCCCTCTATTTAGTAATTCTCAGGCTTGTGTGGCAACTGATAGCAGTCTGTACCCTCTCTCTGAAGAGAAGCATGAAATGAAAGTCTCCTACATTGAGCTGTATACCACAATCGCTTTTCCATCCCAGTTTTCATGTTTTATTATTATTGTGTATGTATGTACAATGATGTATGTTTGTGGGTGTTCATACCATGATGTGCATATGGAGGTCAGAGGCCAACTTCGTGGAGTCAGTTCTCTCTTCCCACCTTTATGTGGGTTTCATGATTCCACGTGCATATTAACACATTATTTTGTTGTTGATGATAAAGATCAAGCCCAGGACTTCATGCATGCTAGAAAAACATTCTAACACTGGGTCACACGACCAAGCCCCCAAAGCCTGAACTTATACCTTGAATATTACTGACATTTCTAGGAATGCACTCATAATGTAAATAAACTACAGAGAAAGCTAAACTTCACATTGTTTGCAACATCCCTGAGAGTTGTTCAAGCCACAATTAGATACTAACAAGCTTGCATTATGAGTAGAGCTCACTGCATTAGCTAGTGTCAATAGGTATGACAAGGACAGTAGATCTCTGTGTACTGAGAAGACACCTATTCCATCAGTATGTCTTCAGACATCATAATGCTTGAACAATTGCATAGCGGAACTGATTTTATTATAATATTATAAATGATCTCCCTTTTATTTACCCTTACATGATGGTTAGTTTTCCAGTCATGTAACATAATCAGTGGATTATGTTTCAGGAGAGCCAATGCAACATGACAAAGTACTCGTTATGAGAGGAGACTTTGTACTATAAGTAATGAAAGGATACACAGAACTCACATTTTCAAAAAAAAAAAAATTCATGAACTGGCAAGAAGACTCGAGGGGTAAGAATGCTTTCCTCCAAGCCTGATGACCTGAGTTCTATGCTTAGAACTAACTCACTTATTGGAAGTAGAGAACAATCAACTCCCACAAGTTGTATTCTGATTTCTATGCATGGATACCATCACACACACACACACACACACACACACACACACACACACACACACACGTAAAATTTTTAGTAAGAATTAAAAAGTAAAAAAGAATTTATTAATCGCCAATTTGTTCCAGTAACTAAAGTATTTAGATAAATGAATATTCAAATTGAGAAAAATAGTCAGGAGAAACCAGTAATCCTTGACCACCATGTTTGTCTGGGGAAGCACAGCCTCATGGTGGAGGAGGACTAAAAAGACACCATGTATGTGGGATGGACATTTATGTTCATGAGAAATGGAAGCTCCTCCTGATATACAGCAACACTGCTGTCATTAAGCTGCCAGAGCATGCGGGTCTGAGTGACACCATCAAGACCTGCTGTCTCACAGACCACACCTACTATGTCACTGGCCTGGCTGCCTCTGGACCAATGGTCCCATTGCTGAAGTGCTGCACGACCTGCAACCCATAGTGACCATGCTACATGGTCCAGGTTGGAGCCATAGCTCATCAGGGTCAGGAAAACAATGGTGTGTGCACTGGGGATTATGGTGTCATCTCCACCTGTAAGGGAGACCTGGGTGGTCTATTGAACTACCAAGCTGAAGTTGGCTCCCTGAAATGGGTGTGGCATCTTGAGCTTTGGCTCTCCCAAGGGCTTCACCAATACAAGAAGCCAGTTGTCTTCACAGCATATCAGCATATTGATAATGACTATATCAATACATAGTATGATATAGAGAAAATACATAGTATGAAAAGTCTGTTTCCTGGAAACCTCAAAGTTCATCCCTGAAACATCAATAGGAGGGGGGAGGGAGAGAGGAAGGAAGGTAGGAAGGAAATAAAGAAAAGAGATGTAAACAATGTTGGTGTTTAAAAAAGTAGCCATAATAATGCTGCCCTTAGATGCCGCATTCTAAACCCAGGACCTACAAATATGTTAGATTATATGGCTATGAATTAAGGATGGAATTAAGATTAATCAGATGAGTCTATTTCCTAATATAGCCACTACAGTCCCCAAAAGAAGGAGGAGAGTCAAGGAACATAGAATTATTAAAGAAAGGCTCAGAGAACTCCAGCACTGATGGCTTTGAAGATGGAGGAGAGGCCAAAGCTAAGGAGTATATGTGACTATTCTCTCAAAGCCCCAAGGGGAAAGAAACAAAAGTCAAGCCTGATGTGATGATGCGTACCTATAATGCCAGCTCTCAAAAGGAAGGACTGGTCTGGGCCAGCCAGAGCTGCATAGTGAGACTCAATCTAGAATGTAACCACAAAAAAAGAAGAAAACAACAACAACAACAAAAAGAACAGAACAGAGATTGGAAAACACGGGAGAGAGGGAGATAGAGAAAGGAAGACCAAGGTCTTCTGTAGAGCCTCCAGAAGCCAGACAACCCTATCTGCTGGCATGTTGAGTATAGCCAGACAGCCCCACCTGCTGGCGTGTCGATTACAGCCCACCAAACCCGCAGGATACTCAGCTTTTTTTGTGACTGCAACAATATGCCTGAGAAACAACTAGAAAGAGCAAAGGTTTGTTTTCACTCACAATTTCAGAAATTTCAGTCCAAGGCCAACTGTCTAGGTCACTTTGGGCCCAAAGTGAAGCAAAATGTATGGCAGGATTCATAGTTAGAAACCTAACTCAGCATGGCTTGGCCATGGGTCTTTGCAACTGCTTTCATTCGTCACTCTTCTTCTTCCTATTTCCCTGGGATCTTCATTCATCATGGTATATCCCTCTCCATTCTCCCATATTGCTCTTTCCCCTGACCCTTACCCCCCATTACCTCCACTCCATCCCCAGTTTGCTCATGTAGATCTCATCATCTATTTCTCTGTCGTTGGGCAATCCCAGTGTCTTTCTTAGGGTCTTCTTTACTAGGTAGCCTCCCTGGAGTTGTGAGATGCAGTCTGGTTATCCATTGCTTTATATCTAGTATCCACTTATGAGTGAGTACATAACATGTTTGTCTATTTGAGTCTGGATCACCTAACTCAGGATAATTTTTTCTAGTTCCATCCATTTGCCTGCAAATGTCATGATGTCATTGTTTTTCTCTGCTGAGTAGTACTCCATTGGGTATATTTACCACATTTTGTTTATCCATTTTTCAGTTGAAGGGCATGATTTTTTAAAATTAATCTTGCATCCTGCCACATTACTGAACATATTTTCCAGTTGTAGGAGTTCCCTGGTACAATTTTTGGGGCCACTTATATATACTATCATATCATCTGTAAATGGCTAAAGTTTGCCATCTTCCTTTTCAATTTGTTTCCCCTTGATCTCCTTTCGTTGTCTTATTGCCCTAGCTAGAACTTCAAGTACTATATTGAATAGATATGGGGAGAGTCCACAGCCTTCTATTGTTCCAGATTTTAGTGGAATTGCTTTGAGTTTCTCTCCATTTAATCTGATGTTGGCAGTAGGCTTGCTGTAAAATGCTTTTATTATGGTTAGGTATGTTCCTTGCATTCCTGATCTCTCTAGGATCTTTATCATGAAGAGGTGTTAGATTTTGTCAAAGATTTTTTCAGCATCTAATGAGATGATCATGTGGGAATTTTTCTTTCAGATTGTTTATATGATGGATTACATTGACAGATTTTTGTATCTTGCATCTCTCAGATGAAGCCTACTTGATCATGATGGATGATTTTTTTATGTGTTCTTGGATTCAGTTTGCTAGTATTTTATTGAGTATTTTTTGCATCAATGTTCATGAGTGAGATTGGTCTGTATTTCTCTTTCTTTGTGGCATCTTTTGTGTTTTGGATATCAGGGTAACTGTAGCCTCACTGAAAGAGTTTGACAATGTTCTTTCTGTTTTTATTGTGTGGAACAGTTTGAAGAGTATTGATATTAGCTCTTCTTTGTCATTCTGGTAGAATTCTGCACTGAAACCATCTTACACATGGCTTCTTTTGGTTGTGAGAATTTAATGACTGCTTCTGTTTCCTTAGGGGTTATAGGTCTATTTAAATTGCTTACCTTGTCTTGATTCAATTTGGGTATATTTTACCTATCCAGAAAAACATCCATTTAATTTAGTTTTTCCAATTTAGTGGAGTACAGGTTTTTGACGTATGACCTGATGTTTCTCTGGATTTTCTTGTTGTCTGTTTTTAATGTCTCTCTTTTATTTCTGGTTTTGTTAATTTTGTTAATTCTGTGTCTTTTAGTTAGTTTGGATAAGGGCTTGTCTATCTTGTTGTTTTTCTCAACGAATCAACTCTTTGTTTCATTGATTCTTTTTACTGTTCTCTTTGTTTCTATTTTATTGATTTCAGCCCTCAATTTGATTATTTCTTTTTTTGTTTTTGTTTTTGTTTTTGTTTTTGTTTTTGTTTTTGTTTTTCGAGACAGGGTTTCTCTGTGTAGCTTTGCGCCTTTCCTGGGACTCACTTGGTAGCCCAGGCTGGCTTCGAACTCACAGAGATCCGCCTGGCTCTGCCTCCCGAGTGCTGGGATTTTAGGCGTGCGCCACCACTGCCCGGCTTGATTATTTCTTGACATCTACTTTTCCTGGTTGAGTTTGCTTCTTTTTCTTCTGGAGATTTCAGGTGTGCTGTTAAGTCTCTAGTGTGAGATTTCTCCAACTTCTTTATGTAGGCATTTAGATCTATGAACTTTCCTCTTAGTACTGCTTTTTTGGTGTCCCTTAACTTTGGGTATATTGTATATTCATTTTCTATGAATTCTAAGCAGTCTTTAATTTCATTCTTGTTTCCTCCTTGACCTAGTGGTGATTCAGTTTAGCATCATTCAGTTTTCACAATTTTGTAGGCTTTTGGTAATTTGTGTTGTTGTTGAATTCTAACTTTAAGCCATGGTGGTCCAATAAAATACAGAATGTTATTCCATTTTTTTTTAAATTTCTATTGAGATTTGCTCTGTGGTCGAGTATGTGGTCAGTTTTAGAGACGGTTCCTTGGGATGCTGAGGAGAAGGCATAATCTCTTGTGTTTGGGTAGAATGTTCAGTAGATGTCTATTAAGTCCTTTTGAGTCACAATATGTGTTAGCTCCCTTATTTCTCTGTTAAGTTTCTGTCTGGTCAACCTGTCCATTGGTGAGAGTGGGGACTTGAAGTCTCCCACTATCAGTGTGTAGGGTTTGATGTGTGATTTAAGCTTTAGTAATGATTCTTTTCCATATGTGTGTTCCCTTGTATTTAGGGCATAAATGTTCAGAATTGAAACTTCATCTTGATGGATTTTTCCTGTGATGAATATGTCCATTTGTCCAGTGTTCTTCAGATTCCTGAGCCTTCATTCTCCTGAAAGTCAAAAACAAAAACCCTTCCCAAAATCTAATTTTGGGGAGATTACCTTTTGGTAAGTTATATCTGATTAAATGAAAAGGAGTTTGTTAGTGGTATAAGTTAGTTTAAATTGGATGGTCATGCTGGTTAATGAACTATCACCTCTTCTAATTAAAAGGTCTGTCTTGTTCCAATTGAACCTTTATCAATTTTGATGATATCCACAGCTTTTCTTCTCCTGTAGAAACAAAAGCAAAACCTCATCCCCAATGTGACACATATCATGGTTTTCATTCTGAGGTCTGCACATTCTTAAAATACATAGGCTCATTTATTTTTCTAGTTTTTTTCTATTATTCAATGTCTTTCCACAGCTGTTGTTCCTTTCTCCTTTGCACCGTGAAAGTTCAAAGTTAATAGACGATTACGCAGTCTATTTTTGAATGAGGTTGTTACCCCTTTTTGTTTATTTAGCATATCCTTTTGAGTTTGATTTGATCTTTCATGATTCCTTAGCCTGTAGGATTATGTGGTATACCTGTAATATACTTTATAGTGTAATACACAAAAAATGTTTTGTTTTACCAGAGACATATGTTGGAACATTGGCAGTTTTAATTTGTGCAGGTATGCTCATGATGGCCATAACTTCTAGCAAATTCATGATTGCCAAATCACCTTTTTCAAAACTCAGAGCAGTTGCCCACTGAAATCTTGAGTAAGTATTAATGTTATGGTGTACATATTTCAATATTCAAAATTATACATAGTGAAACACATCCATCTGCCAGATTTCATTCCTCTGAGTACCCTTTGGGTTACATTCTGCTGGTAGCCAAGTCTGACTGTAAAAAGAACAAGTAGTACATATCCTTACAATTTCCTTGGCTTGTTGCCAGGTTCAGGAGCTATTTGTAATCTCCAACAAGGCAAAATTTTCTTTGCTTCTTCCAAGATTATTTCTGTCTGCATTTGAATCAGCTGGTGAAATATCATCCATATAATGATAAATTATTGAATTAAGAAATTGTTCCTAAATCAACTTTCCAAACTTCCAATAGCTCTCATACAAAATATTGGCACAGGGTTGAGCTATTTAACATTCCCTGTGGGAAGACCCTCCACTGATCTCTCTCTCTCTCTCTCTCTCTCTCTCTCTCTCTCTCTCTCTCTCTCTCTTTCTCTCTCTCTCTCTTTCTCTCTCTCTCTCCCTCTCTCTCTCTGTCTCTCTCTGTCTCTCTCCCTCCCTCCCTCACCCTCCCTCCCTCCCTCCTTCTCTCTCTCTCTCTCTCTCTCTTTGTCTCATGGTTTTTTAAATTTTTTTTATTTTGTAATTTAATTTGATTTTACATATTAGCCATGGATTCCCCTTGTCCTCCCTCCTACTGCCCCCCCTCCCTGCCTCCCTTTAGCCCAACCCCCATTCCCATGTCCTCCAGTGCAAGGACTCCCCTGGGAATTCAGCTCAGCCTGGTAGATTCAGTCTAGACAGTTCCAGTTCCCTCCTTTCTTCACGCAGGCTGAGCAAAGTGTCCCTATATAAGCCCCAGGTTCCAAAGAACCAGGTCATGCACTAAGGACAGGTCCTGGTCACACTACCTAGGGGCCTCCCAAACAGTTCAAGCTAATCCGAATGTCTCACTTATCCAGAGGGGCTGAACCATTCGGGGGCTCCTCAGTTATTGGTTCATAGTTCATGTGTTTCCACTAGTTTGGCTATTTGTCCCTGTGCTTTTACTAATCATGGTCTCAACAATTCTCACTCATATAATCCCTCCTCTTTCTCGCCAATTGGACTCCCAGAGCTCCACCTGGGTCCTGGCCATGGATCTCTGCATTCACTTCCATCAGTCATAGATGAGAGTTCTACCATGACAGTTAGGATGTTTGGCCATCTGATCACCAGAGTAGGTCAGTTCGGGCTGTTTCTTGACCATTGCCAGTAGTCTATTGTGGAGGTACCTTTGTGTATTTCTGGGGACCTCTCTAGCACTTTGCTTCTTCCTATTCCCATGGGGTCTTCCTTTATTATGGTCACTTTTTCCTTGTTCTCCCTCACTGTTCTTGACTTAGCAGGGATCTCATGCTCCCCTAAACTCTCTTTTCCTCAACCCTTGCCCTTCATTACCCCTCCTCATGTCAAGTTTGCTCATATAGATCTGTGAGTAGCAGTCTAGTCATTCTTTGTTTTATATCTAGTATCCACCTATGAGTGAGTACATACCATGTTTGTCTTTCTGAGTCTGGGTTATCTCACTCAGGGTGATTTTTTTCTAGATCCATCCATTTGCCTGCAAACCTCATGATGTCATTGTTTTTCTCTGCTGAGTAATACTCTGTTGAGTATATGTACCACATTTTATTTATCCATTCTTCAGTTGATCGGCATCTAGGTTGTTTCCAGGTTCTGGCTTTTACAAATAATGCTGCTATGAACATAGTTGAGCATGTGCCATTGTGGTATGATTGAGAATTCCTAGGAATATGCCCAAGAGTGGTATAGCTGGATCTTGGGAAAGATTGATTCTTAATTTTCTAAGAAAGCTCCATATTGATTTCCAAATTGGCTGTGCAAGATTGCATTCCCACCAACAATGGAGGAGAGTTCCCCTTGTTCCACAGCCTCTCTAGCATAAGCTGTTTCCGTGTTTTTGATCTTAGCCATTCTGACAGGTGTAAAATGGTATCTCAGAGTCATTTTGATTTGCATTTCCCTGATGATTAGGGATGTTGAGCAATTCCTTAAATGTCTTTTAGCCATTTGAGTTTCCTCTGTTGAGAATTCTCTGTGTAGCTCTACAGCACATTTCTTATTTGGACGGTTGGACATTTTGATGTCTAATTTCTTAAGTTCCTTATATATTCTGGATATTAGCCCTCTGTGAGATGTTGGGTTAGTGAACATCTTTTCCCATTGTGTAGGCTGTGGCTTTGTCATGTTGACTGTGTCCTTTGCTCTACAAAAGCTTCTCAGTTTCAAAAGGTCCCATTGATTGATTGTTTCTCTAGGTGTCTCTGCTACTGGTGTTATATTTAAGAAGTGATCTCCTGTGCCAATGCGTTCAAGACTACTTCCTACTTTCTCTTCTATCAGGTTCAGAGTAGCTGGATTTATGTTGAGGTCTTTGATCCACTTGAACTTAAGTTTTGTACACTGTGACAGATATGGATCTATTTGCAGCCGTTTACATGTTGACATCCAGTTATGCCAGCACTATTTGTTAAAGATGCTTTCTTTTTTCCATTGTACAGTTTTGGCTACTTTGTCAAAAATTATATGTTCATAGATGTGCAGATTATTCTCGGAGTCTTCAATTCGATTCCATTGTTTCACATGTCTGTTTTTATGCTAGTACCAAGCTGTTTTTATTATTGTAGCTCTAAACAAGAGCTTGAGTTCAGGGATCGTGATGCCTCCCGAGGTTTTTTTATTGTACAGGATTCGTTTGGCTATCCTGGGTTTTTTGTTTTTCCTTATGAAGATGAGTATTGCTCTTTGATGGGGATTGCATTGAATCTGTAGATTGCTTTTGGTAAGATTGCCATTTTTGCTATGTTAATCCTGCCTACCCATGAGCATGGGAGCTCTTTCCATTTTCTGACATCTTCTTCAATTTCTTTTTTCAGAGAATTGAATTTCTTGCCATATAGGTCCTTCACTTGCTTAGTTAGAGTTACCCCAAGGTATTGTTCCTTCTGTTTCTATTGTGTGGAACACTTTAAAGATTATTGGCATTAACTCCTCTTTGAAGATCTGGTAGAATTCTGCACTGAATTCATCTGGTCCTGAGCTTTTTTTGGTTGCAAGAATTTTAATGAATGATACTATTTCCTTCGGGGTTATTGGACCATTTAAATAGTTTATCTCATCTTGATTAAATTAGGTATGTAGTACCTATCCAGAAAATTATCCATTTTTTAGATTTTCCAGTTTTGTGGAGTAGAGGTTTTTTAAGTATTACCTGATGATTTTCTGGATTTCCTCAGTGTTATTTTTTACGTCACCTTTTCATTTCTCATTTCTTTAATTTGGATGCTCTCTCTCTCTACCTTTTGGTTAGTTTGGATGAGTGCTTGTCTATCTTGTTGATTTTCTCAAAGAACCAACACTTTGTTTCATTATTTTTTTTTTGGTATTGTTTTCTTTGTTTCTATTATATTGATTTCAGCTCTCAATTTGATTATTTCCTGGCATCTATTCCACCTGGGTGAGTTTGCTTCTTCTTGTTCTAGAGTGTTCGGGTGTGCTGTTAAGTCACTAGTGTGAGATTTCTCCAATTTCTTTATGTGGGCATTTAGTGCCCTGAATTTTCCTCTTAGCACTGCTTTCATAGCATCCCATAAGTTTGGGCATGTGGTATATTCATTTTCCTTGGTCTCTAGGAAGTCTCTTATTTCTTTCTTTATTTCTTCCTTAACCCATTGGTGATTTAGATGAGCATTTTTCAGTTTCCATGAGATTTTAGGCTTTCTGTAGATTTTGTTGTTGTTGAAATCTAACTTTAAACCATGGTGGTCTTATAGAAAAGCAGGAGGTTATTCCAATTGTTTTGTATCTGTTGAGATTTGCTTTGTGTCCAAGTATGTGGTCAATTTTAGAGAAGGTTCCATGGGGTGCTGAGAAGAAGGTATATTCTTTTTTGTTAGGATAGAATGTTCTGTAGATATCAATAAAGTCCATTTGTGTCATAACATCAGTTAAGTCCTTTATTTCTCTGTTTAGTTTCAATTTTGTAGATCTGCCCAGTGGTGAAAGTTGGGTGTTGAAGTCTCCCACTATTAATGTTTGGGGTTTTATATGTGGTTTAAGCTTTAGTAATGTTTCTTTTACATATGTGGGTGCCCTTGTGATTGGGGCATATGTGTTCAGAATTGAAACTTCATCTTGGTGGATCTTTCCTGTGATGAGTATGTAATGCCCTTCTTGATCTCTTTTGATTGATTTTAGTTTGAATCTATTTTGCTGGATATTAGGATGGCTACACCCGCTTGCTTCTTAAGACCATTTGATGGGAAAATCTTTTCCCAGCCTTTTATTCTTAGTTAGTGTCTATCTTTGAATTTGAGGTGTGTTTCTTGTATGCAGCAGAAAGAAGGGTCCTACTTTTGTATCCATTCTGTTAGCCTGTGTCTTTTTATAGGTGAATTAAGTCCATTGATATTAAGGGATATTAATGACTAGTGATTGTTTATTCTTGTTATCTTTTGGTGGTAGTATGTGTATACTTCTCCTCTTTGGGGTTTACTGCTGTGGTGTTATCTATTGCATTTGGTTATTTAATTGCTCTGAGAAGTGGTTTCTTCTACAATGGCAGGAAAGTTCTGAACTGAATTTGCCATGGGGCCTGCATGAGTCCTCCCAGGGAGTTTCCCAATAGCAGAGGCAAAGGATTACCTCCTCTGCCCCTTGCTGACCTACATTCCTTAGTCCCCTGTTTACCCTTACACACTTTCTGCATAATTCAGAAGGTATGGGCAGTCTCTTGCCATTGTTCCTTGAAAACATTGTTTCTAGAAATGCCTTGTTTACACTCTCTTTTCAAATTACTTTGTTTACCGCATTTAAAACTTCTGACATTATTACTTTTCCTCAAAGCTTTTGACATCACCCTCCTATCAATATATCATCATGTTCATGGGACTCAATATTAATTGTGTCTCTGTTCCAATCCTCCAAGCATGCTGATCTTGACTTTAATAGCCTAATTATTCTTTTGCATGCTGCATTCATGTTCTCAAAAGCCAAACATTCAATTATTATCTGTCTAGCTTCTGAACTGGCATCATTCTATTTACTGCCGAAGACAACCTTTGTAAGAAATAAGTGAAGGATTCTTGGGGGCCTTGTATATCTTTGGTAAATGACTCAAATTTTTTTTTGCTTACTCATTTCTGCCACATGCATTCATGGCTGCCATGTGGCATAGAATTAGGGTTTGGTTATCATATAAAGATTGTCTTTGTATATCAGCATAATTGTCCTCTCCAAGAAGCTGATCCCGGGTAAATTCCACCCCTGTAGCCCTGCATCATTGTTCTATTGTTTTAACCTCCTCTTTAAACCAGGTTCTCCATTGTAACTGTGGACTGGCCTCTAGGACATCTATAATTAATTCTGTCTAGTCCTGAGCGCTATATTTATTACAAGTTGACCACAAATTTATCATCTGCTTTTTAAGTGGAAAATGCATGCCATATGATACTATAGCTTCTTTAAATCTCCTTGAATCTAACATTTCCCTTGGAGTCCATTTGGCTTTCACATGAGCTTTTGGCAGTACCTGTAAGATTGCTGAGTTTGGTTGTTTGAAAACAGGCTGTCGAGCCAGGTGGTGGTTGTACACACCTTTAATCCCAGCACTCAGGAGGCAGAGCCAGGCAGATCTCTGTGAGTTCAAGGCCAGACTGGACTACCAAGTGAGTTCCAGGAAAGGTGCAAAGCTACACAGAGAAACCCTGTCTTGAAAAAGAAAAAAGAAAAAAGAAAACAGGCTGTCACTCTGTAACTGTATAATTCAATCCTGATATAATTTAACCTGTAAAGTCTAAATAAAAAGTTTCAAATCTTAATGCAAACTATATACAATAAGAATGATTATCAAGTATTGTTCAGGAAAAACAAAGAGTAATAATATAAACAAAACTGGAATTACAACCAACAAGAATAATATCAAGCAAGAAAGACATGCTAAGTGTCCAGAACATGGGTACATGCCAAATTACAGAGATTACTCCTATAGCTCTCCTGTCTTGAAGATTCTAACTTGAGTACTAATATGTTATAGCTATGATATGAGAAGATTTTAACCATAACTGTCTAGTCTTCAACTCTATCAAAGACCAGAGAAGAAACATAATACCAGAGAAAACAAAAAAATGCAAGCAAGCATTTTCTGAAATTCTTGTGAGAATAGACAGAGACAGCTGGCAGACTGGACAGTCACCTAAAGTTCCTTGGCATCATTATGGCAACCATTTTGTCTACAGACCTAGAATATCTGACAGACCATTTTCAAAAGCAGGGATTTTTAAAGACAATCTTACCCTGTCTTGGCAAAGTACAGTAATCACTTTTCCTTGTTTTCCTTAACTTGTCAGTGGTCTTAGTTTTTAAGATATGGATGACAGGTGAAGAGCTCATACATGATGAGTGGGAAACAGAGCCAGGAACCCCTGAAGGTGATTCTCTTCTTTGCTGCCTTTTATCCTGTTCAGATCCACAGAACCAGAATGACTCAGCACACTACAGTGCTGATCTTTCCCTTGCATCTCAGGTAATTCTACTTGGAAACACTCTCCCAGATGCATCTAACCACTAAGATAAGCAAAATCAGAAAGAATAGGTCCCACTTATTTCCTTCTTGGCCTGTTGGATTAAGGACATCAGGAGCTCAAAGTGGCTTGGGAGAAGTCTGAGCTTCCAGGTCAATGAAATGTTTGTTCTGGCTCCAAACAGGAGCACTGCCCCCACCTGACCACTCACACTGGAATCAAAACTTCCAGGCCAGAAAAACTTAAAATCATGGAAACAGATAACTGTTTTTTTCCCAAGATGTCACTAGGGGTGATAGTGATTGATTGGTTTCTTTTCTATTTTCTTTTCTAACACCTGGTGCCTACATCCAAGTCAGGGCTATGGTGAAAAATGCTTCTTGGTAAATCCTATCCCATGTTGTCCATTCCACAGAGGAAGTGGCCCAATGTAGTCATCCTGTCATGAAGTAGTTGGGTGGCCAGGCTGAGGAAACAGTGATACCTCTGGGCAGATCTAGCATTTAGCAGCAACTGTAATCAGGTTAAAAGTGAAGACAACTTTTGTGGACATTTACAGGGGACAAAATGATCTTCACATTCTTTGCTCCTTTGCAGATCTGTCCAAATACTTCTTCCCCAAATGTCTTTCTAATAGTTCTTTCTTTTTTGTGTTTTTATTTTTTCTTCTCTCATACAATCCCATCTGAACATAGTCTCCCCTCCCTCTACTCCACATATATGCACTACTCCTCTGTTTCCCTTCAGAAAAGCACAGGTCTCCAGGGCCTACCAAATGAACACAAGATAACAAAATGTAATAATAGTAGGCACAAACTCTCTTATCAGGGCTGGAGGAGCCAACCCAGAAGGAACAAAAGGTTCCAAGATCAGACAAATAGTTCTGAGACTCCCTATGCTCCTGCTGCTAGGACTCCCACAAAACCCATGAGCTAAACAAGCACAGTGTGTACACAGAAGACTTAGTACAGACCCATGCATGCTATGTGATTCCCTCTTCAGTCTCTGTTAACCTCCATGGACCCTGTTTAGTTGAATCTCTGTGCTCCTTTTACATGATATGTTTTATTCACCCTACAATCATGCCTTTTCTTCCTTGAGGTTCCCTGAGCTCTATCTAATGTTTGGCTGTGGACCTCAGTATCTGCTCTCATCAGATGCTGGAGAAAGCCTAACTGATGTCGATTGGGCTAGGCATCAATCTATGAGTGTAACAGAATTTCCTTAGGGATCATTTCACTGAATTTTGTGTGTGTGTAGGAGTAAGGACTCAGCACAAACTTCCACAGCTGAGCAGAGCTGGATAGACTAAAATAGGATTCTTCAAACAGAAACAACACCAGAATCCACTAACTGATTTTAAAATTTTTATTCACTTGATATTTTATTTGGTTAGGTACTGTCTACAGAGATGGATGTGCCCACGGAGACAAGAGAAGGACTGAAAAAAGGGTCCTCTGCAAGAGCAACAATTGCTATTGCAACTGACTCATCTCTCCAGTCCCACACACAGAGTTTAGAGAAAAAGTCTTCATTCTCTTCTACTTCTCTTGTAAGCAAACATTCATTTTTGTTTGGCCTTTTGCTGAGCCCTTGGTCATATGTTCTTCTCAGTCCAATCCAGACAGGTTTCTCCAAAGAAGCCCTCTTGAGATGTCCATGGAGCCAGCAACTAAATTGAATTGGAGTTTCCAACTCATGAGACAAATTATCAAACCATAAAGTATACCAGAGTCCAGTCTCTGCTTCTCTCTAACTGGCCATTCAACACATTAACAGGTGTATTAAAGCTTGAACCACCATCTGTCTTTCCCTAGTTTCACTGAAAATACTCCAAAAATCCCATAGTCTACCCAGGTGTCATTGGTAACAACACTGACTGCTTCTTGGAGACAAGTATAGGTCATAGCTGACCAGGTTCTAGGATTGCTTCATGCGTTAGAGTGGGGGCTCCATGAAAGGACCCTGTGCAGAAGACAGGGAGCCATATGCTTCAGCCACCAAGTCGGGGTATGAGCCCTCCATTATCTTCCAGCCTGAGGTCTCAGAGACCTCAGAAACATGAGCTGTAATGAAATCCAATGCCAGGGTTTTCAGCTGCCATGAGCTGTGGAGGTCAGCCAGGAAGAGAGTGTGGGCAGCATTCTCCACAGAGAGCTCCCTGCAGAGGGCATCTTCACACATGACCTTCAAATGCTCCAAGCCATACTTGTCAGCAGCTGCCATTACGGCAGCTGCCATGCTGTCCAGGTCTGGTGCCTTTCCGGTGTAAATGAAGTCCATCATTGTCTTAATGACTTGCAGCTCCAGGTCATGAATCTCGACATGGCTACTTTTGCTCTCCTTCATGTCATGTTGAAACATGGCTCTGAAAACTGGAGAGTGAGCTGCTAAGATGGCCTCTTGAGCCTGGAATTCCTGACCAGATACTACCAGGCAGCAGTCTGTGAAGTGGGAATTCTCCCACAGCTCTCCTAGCTCATCTGCCAATGTGCAGCTTGGAACCTGCATCCCTGCCATTGTGTTCAGGTCAGAGATGCTGAAGGAGTCCTGGACCTCACTCACCTTGCAGAGAAGGATGAACCCATAATCTGAGAGAACCAAAGAAGCATGGGATAAGAGGAAATTTCAAAGGATGAACTTTTTGAATCCCCAGTGATAGCATGGCAAGAACATAAAGCCCTTCTGGCTCCCCCACCTTGGATTTTCTTTCCTTCAGTGTTTAAGACTTTGCCCAAGTATGACTCTTTAGACAGCTGAGTAACACTAGGTAAACTGACAGGTAATTTACACTTCTTTCATCCACTCCCTTTGGGTTTACTCTCAAACACCATTTGTCATAGGCACTTATTAAGAAAGTTGGGCTTCTAATGTGTTCCCGAATTTCCTCCAGAGTACAACAAAAGTTGCTGATGGTACACCTGTAGGAGAAATTCTGGATGGTGATCTGTGTGTAATTCTAGCTCTGGGCTATCCTGTCCTCTCACATTTCTCCTGGAGGTAGTTTGAAGGTTCAACTGGATCCAAAATGAAGAATAGCAATTGTGTTATCTCTACCCTGTGAGACACAAGAATACACACAGATTTAGATTTTTAGTTTTTGTTTCTCCTCTGTTCCTTCCTCTATGAGTGTGGAAACTTGAGTCTCTGAAATTTTCTGTCTAGATTTCAATAGTAGATTCAGAGAAGACAGTCTAGGCTACTAGAGACTGTTACATCACTCCATTTTTTTTTCTAGATTGAACCTTAGTTCAATAGGTATTGACCATTAAATACAACTTTTGAAAAATTGGATCATTTTATACAATCACATCAAAAATGTACTTCAGTTCTCCAAAGTAACAGCACATGGTCACGGAATCTATCTGGGTAGGAAGGAAGTGGATTTATTAGAATGACTTAAGGCTGCAGTCCCACTAATCCCACATTGGCTAGCCTTGAAGAAAAAGTCCAACAGTCAGGTACTTACTCAGTTCAGGAGGTTGGAAGTGTTGGCTGGTCTTCAGTATATGCTGGAATTTCAAAGAGAAATTCTCTAACATCAGGGAAGGAATGGACTTGCTGCAAGGTGAGGGCAAGCAGGCAAAGAGAAAGAGCTTCCTTCCTCCATGTCCTTTTATATGCTTCCAGCAAGGGTGAGGCCCAATTTTGGGTATGTCCTCCAGGCTCAGGTTGTGGATTAAAGGTGTGTGTCTTCAGGCCTTGAGATCTGGGTTAACTGTTTCTTTCTATCTCCAAAGTCTCTATTTGAAGTGGAACTACCTACTTACCTTAAGCACAATATTTCTCACTGTTGTGCCCTGAATTTTAGGATTTTAGTTAATTCCAGGTGTAGTCACATTGAGAAACAAGAAAAACCACCACAAGTCTATTTTCCTTAGTGTGGTTCATCTTCCACATAATAAAATATGCTGTCCATTACTACAAAGCCATTTTTTTATCTTCTTGGGGTTTTGCACTAATTCTTCCTATAACCTGGATCTGGGAAGAGGTGTTTCCCTTACCCTGTCAGGGGTCTCAATGTCCACAAGATGCAGGTCATGGTTGAAGAATTCATATAGAGTGTGCAGGATGCAGAGCCAGGCAGAAACCTCTGAAAGTGGCTGTCTTATTTCTGGCCTTTTATTCCAATCAGATTCACAGTCCCCAGGATTGGTCCACCAACTTGCATTGGTGATCTTGCCCCTCACCCTCAGATAAATCTTCTTGGAAACACTCTTCCAGTTCCACTTATGAGTGTGCTATAAGAAGATCCTTAGTGCTTCTCAATTCCATCATGGTGAGTGCCAAGATTCAGCTTCTCAACACTTCATAATTTTCATCCTCCACTGGTAGAGTTCTATCCTCTTTACACTTAGAACTTCTGTGCTTACTCTGCTGGGCCGTAAAAGTGAGCCAGTATTCTGGTTTCCAAAGGATATGGAATATATTCAACAGTTACTGAAGAAGAGGTTTGGAGACCATTCCCCTTGAAATGTGATCTGTAAAATGTTCTCCACATCTATCATCTCTCCCTAGTTCATCATATCAAGAGGGTGTAAGCCTAGAGGACAGGAAATTAACTTCAGTGATTCAATCTCAGCCTAGCTCTCCTACAAGTCTGGCCCCAATGCTGCTCATCACTCAGTACAGGTTAAATCAATGAATTGGTTTGGATGAGTAAAATTTTGTTTCCTCTTAGGAACCTTTGGCAGGTGAAAACTAGTAACATCAGTGAATATTCTCTATGTAGGTTTGAGGTCAGAGTGGCAAGTACTGATTCCCTCAAATGTGTGATTTGAAATGAAGTAGGCAATCCCTGCCAGACCCTTTATTTGCAAACCATATATTTTACATTGCCAGCACAGACCTCCCATGGGGAGGGAAGGGTGGAGGTAGAGAACACAGGAGAGACAACTGGAAATGGAGGAAATATAAGTGGAGATTGGAAACCTAGTACAGTAGAAATTTCCTATAACGTGTGAGAGGGTGACCTTAGGAAGGACTCTTAGTAATGTAGGATAAAGAGCCTGAACCAGCCATCTTTGGTAACCAGAAAAGGCTTCCAGTGGTGGAACTGGGACACAAACACATCCACAAAACCTTGAACCTGCAACCTGCATGCAAGAGTTCCTGGGACAATTTTGGCTCAGAGCTTGTGGGAGTCATGAATCAATGAATGGTCTATCTTGAGAGCCAAGCCAAGCAAGGGAGCTGATGCCCAACACTATGTGGACGGTCAGGAACCAGAAGCTGGGTGGCACAGAGACCTAGATGGAACCAAATAAGACATTTGACAAAAAAATCAATGAAATGATACCAAATAATATTCTCTTATACTAAGAGATTAGTACCTAGCCCAATAGTTATCTGTTAGGTTTCCCCAGCAGCTGATGAGAACAGATACTGAGATCCACTGCCAAACATTTGGCAGAACTTGGGGAACAACAAGGAAGAGGGTGAAGAAGGATTGAGGGGCCAGAGGGGTCAAGGTTACAAGGAGAACACAGCCCACAAGATCAAATAAGCAGTGTTCATAGGGGCTCACAGAGATTGAAGAGGCAATCATAGAGCCTGCACACGTCTTTACTATGTCCTCTGGATACAGGTTGTAGTTGTTTAGCTTTGGGGGTTTTGTGGAATTCCTAACATTGGGAGCATGGTGTGCCTCTGACTCTGTTGCCTGTTCTTGAGAAACTTTTCTTCCTTCTTGATTGTCTCTTCCAGCCTTGATATGAAGGTTGTTATGCTGAGTTTGGTTGATATCTCCAGAAAGCCTGCTCATTTCTGAAGAGAAATAGAGCAGTAGTAGATCTGAGAGAAGTGGGGTGTTTTGACTTCATGGTGTATTGAATGAGAAGCTTAAATAAAAAGAAGAAAGGACAAAAATGCAGAGAAAGACATTTGAGGAAGAAACACGTGGACAGATGTGGAGAGCAAAGAATGTGGAGATTAATGTGTCCCACATAAATGCCCATCACAAAGTGACTTCAACACAGGAGGAGTTCAATGATCAATAGCTACAAAGATCCATTCTGTGCACAGTCAGCCTCTTTCCCAAGCCATCCTTGTTATTGCCCAATGGGCCCATGATCAGAGTAGCCATGCTGAGATGAGGATTTATCCATGGGATCAACCACATCGACATCCGACATCCACTCATCAAGACTCACCTGGATTGCGGCAGCTGCTGAATGCCAGATCTCACAACAGCAGAGATAAGCACAGAGCCCAAGATATGTCACAATTTCATCAGGCTGACCAGCCAACCACTTCGTGACAGCATGATTACATTGGACCTCTTCCTCTATGAAACAGTTAACACTTTGTCCTTATTGGAGTAGATACTTTTTCTAGGTATAGATTTACCTTTCCAACATGTAATGATTTTACAAAAACTACCACACAAGGACTAAGAGAATGCCTTGTCAACCATCATGGTATTCCACACAATATGGTTTCTGACCAAGGACCTAAATTCACAGACAGGGAGGTAAAACTGTGGCCTGCAAACATGGAATCCACTGGTCTTACAATGTTCAGCAATTTCCTAAATCAGCTGCCATGATAGAAAGATGGAATGGCCTTTTGAAGACACAGTTACAGAGCCAATGATGTGGCATCAACCTTGAGGACTGGGGTAGAATTCTACACAGTATATGCTTTGAACCAGTGACCAATAATGCTAAGGTTTTTCCATGGGATCATTCATGGGTCCAGGCATTAAATGGTAGAAGAGGGAATAGTTCCACTCATTGTCACCCCTAGTCACATCCTGGAAAAAAAATTGCTGCCTGTTCCCATAACTTTACATTCTGTTAGCCTGGAAGTTTGGTTCCAGGGTGGTGGTGTGGAGGCAGTGTTCCTGACTGATGCCACAACAAACATTCTATTCAACTGGCAACTCAGACATCACCCAGGCCTCTTTGGGCTTCTGATGTCCTTAAACTAACAAGTTAAGCAAGAAATAACAGGGTTAGGAGAGGTGATTGATTAAGATTACCAAGAGGAAATGGGAGTGCTGCTCCACAATGGAGGTAAGAAAGATTATGGCTGTTGAGCAGGAAATCCTTTAGGACTACACTTGATGCCACCTTGTTCTATAATTGAAGACAATGGCAGACTGCAACATCTTAATACAGGCAGATAATGTGGCAGAGACACACCAGGATGAACACATAGGTCACACCTCCATGAAAAGAGCCAAGAGTGGGTAGTGTCATTCCTACTGAGCAAGAATAAACGGCATTAGCTCAAAAATTAGTCTAATTCTGTAAGCTTTAATTTCTGCACTAATAGGTTTTCTCCCTAAACCCAGGTTTGAGAAAGTTGCAAGCAACATAGTAGAATTGGGGTTTTTATATCCCCCAAAATTCAAAGCAAAGCATTTCCAAGGTTGTGGGTTCCGGAGATATTTTGGTGATGTGGGAACTTAGCAGAACATCTTACCTTCTGAGGGTGGAGATCAGGGTAGAGGGTGTGGAATGTCAAATTCCAGAAACCTAAGTTTTACAGTAAATAGAAACAAACTACTTTTGACCCAGAAAAAGATGGTCTCTGATCTTAATATGGAGACAAGCTGGTCCACCAGTAGTAGAGAATGTAGTTACAAAAACAGGATAAGTGTTTGTGAACAGTTTCAGAAAGGAGGATTATAGCTGGCATGAATGATTCTGTTGTGCTTTGTTAAGAAAGTTTTCATACACATATTTGTGATTTTATTTAATTTCTTTATCGTGTGATATAACACTCAAAAAGGAGTACCAATGGTTATCATATTTAGCTTTGAGATACTCATACAATATCCTTAAGACACATCACCATCTATACTAAATTAATAATGCTTTTGAGGTTTTATTATTGACAATTATATCTTGTGGCATAAGATTATATGTAAGTGTTCATGGATAATTAATTATATTTATGTGTAATTATGAGCTGGTTATTGGTTTTATTTGGAAATTATGACAAAGAAGACTCTTTTTTTGCTTTTTCATGCTTGATTGCCTTTACTAGCATTAGAGACTGCTTCTTTGGAATTCCTGTATCTGCTGAAGACCAGCTGAGACATCCAGCCTGATAGACCGAGCATATTCTGAGTTCTTGGAATTTCTGCTCATAGCCAGCCATTGTTGGATTAGCCAGGCCACAGCATACATGGCATTCTAATAATTACACTACAGTGTAATACAGTATGTAGTGTTATTATTGCATATATAGTAATACATAGGTAATTATATATAATAATATACATACACATATTTATTTATAGTCCCATTCCTTATGTCTGCTCAGGTGTATGATTGTGTAGAGACCACCTCTAGTGGTCATTATAGTGTCTTCCTCTCTGGTCTTTTAGTGTCTCTCTGTCTCCCTCTATTTCTCAGTCTCATTTTTCTGACTGTCTTTTCTTCTCCTCTAACTGTGTCTCTCAAAGTTTCTGGCTCTTTCACTTATTCTCTCTCTTTCTCGATCTTTCTGTCTCTTTCTTCCCATCTCTCTTTCTCTGTCTCTCTGTGTGTCTCTTTATGTATCCCCACATCACCTGTGTGTGTCCTTTTGCCTGCATCTGTTTCTATGTGTTTCTCTCAGTTTGTTTTCCTGTGGTAACCAGTGGCTTTCTTTGGTATGAGGACACTCTTGCCAATAAGACCTGTGCCAACCCTGTTGAGGTCCTGAACACCTTTGGCTCTGTTAGATTACCCAGTGAACTACCTACTCCAAATGAAAGTTCCACCAGTCACAACCCTGGAACAAGAGTCTATAGGGAGACAGCTAGTGCTGTCTGCCCCCAGGAGCCTCAGTTCCCTTGTGAGAGGTGGCACCCATTCTCCAAGAGCATGCTCATAAGAGCTCAGGACTGGCAAGGGAGAGCATTTTTTCTTGCAAATGAGGGGTCTTGAAGTGATTGCCTATTTTCAAATGACAGATTTGAGGGAAAGGTTTGTACCACACTGAGCCTAAACCCACACGGTGAAGAATCTAGTAATTAGTCACCTGCCATAAGTTCCAGCTGTGGAACCAAAAATTCAGAGATTAAAACTAGTTGACTGATTTATCCTGTTATTAGGGATAAGCAGCATTGGAGCCAAATTATCAGGGGAGCTAGGCTGGGAATTGCTGAGTGGATTGAATCACTGAAGTTGTTTTCCTGTCCTCCAGCCTTAGTGAGTCGTTCACGACATGATGAGCTGGAGAGAGATGATAGATGTGGGGAGAACTTTACAGACCACAATTAGAAGAGGAACCGTCTCAAAATGCCCTCTTCATAACTGTTTAATATCTTCTGCTGCAAACCAGAATACTTTCTACAGAGTATGGAAGCATGGAAGTTCAAAGTATGAAGAGGACAGAACTCACAGTTTAAAATGTGAAATATAAGGTAATGACAGGCTAAATCAAATCAGTCAACATGATTGAATTGAGAAGCATTTAAGACTTCACATAGCACAAAGCAAAATTCACTTATGGTGTTCATTCTTGGTTCCCAACTTGACTACATCTGGAAAGAACTATAGTCCTAAAATGGAGGAAGCATCTCTGAGATTTTCTGCTTAAGTAGCAGAAGTAGATCCACTTCTAATAAGTATTTGTAGGTAGAAAGAGATAAACATTTAATCCAGATATCAGGACCTGAAGACACACACACCTTTCATCCAGATCTTGATGCTGGAAGGCACACCCTAAGTTCAGCCACACCCTCTGCTGTTGCTCTTTGCCTGCTTGCCCTCACCTTCAGCAAGTCCATTCCTTCCCTGGCTTTAGAGAATACTTCTCTGGAATGCCAAGAGATACTGAAGACCAGTTGACCTGTTCAACATCGTGGACTGAGTAAGTACTGGATTCTTGGACTTTCCCTTCATGCCTACAAATTGTGGGATTAGCAGGACTGCGGTCCTAAGTCATGCTAATAAACACCCCTCCCTCATCTATAGAAAGATTTATGCTTTATATTCTGGTACTTTTGAGAACCCTAGCACAACACTTCTTTATATGGGTGAATAAAATGTCCCAAATTATTTAACAGTTGTGAATAATGGTCAAAAGAAGTTACCTGTTGTACTAAGATTCAGTCTAGAAAATAATGGAGTGATGTAACAGTCCCTAGTAGTCTAGACTGACTTCTCTGAAATTAATATTAAAATTTGGATAGCAAATTTGAAAGAGATACAAGTTTCTATCCCCCACTGAAGAAGGTTCAGAGAAAAAAACAGAAACTAAAAATCTAAAAAAATATTTGTAATTGTGACCCCAGGTTGAAGCAGAAAAAATACCAGTTTGTCATTTTGGATCAGCTTTGATTTCAAACCATCACAAGCAGATAAGTGAGGGTTCCTGGTACTCAAGAGTTGGGGCTACACACAGATCAGCATCAGAATTTCTCCTACTAGTGGACAATCTGCAACTTCCATTTTTTGCTTCTAGGGAATGTGGTAAGATATTAAACATCCCATTTTCTCACCAGGAGCCAATGACAAACAGAAATGGTGTATGAAAGTACACCTGGATAGGGTTGATGAATAAGGCAAAGATTACCTGTCACCTTACTTAGTGTTGCTAGCTGTCCAAAGAGCCCACTGTGGGCAAAGTTCCAGTTGTAGATCCTCCTTGCCAAATGAGAGAAAACATAATTTATGAAGAACTCAGGAGTCATCAGGTTCCTGCAAAACTGACACTGGAGATTCAAAAAAGTTCATCTTTGGAGATTTTGTCTTCTAATGGGCTTTGGATTCTCTTAGATGACAAGCTCACCCTCCTCTGCAAGGTGGTCATGTTTCAGGACTCCTTCTGCATCTCTGATCAGAGCAAGAAGCCAGGGATCCAGGTTCCAGGTGCATGATGGCAGATGACCTATGAGAGCTTTGGCAGAGTTCCCCATTCACAAACTGCTGCCTGGTGGTAGCTGGCCAGGAAATCCAGGCTCACAAGGCCATCTTAGCAGCTCACTCTCCAGTTTTCAGAGTCATGTTTGAACATGACATGGAAGAGAGCAAAAGGAACCGAGGTGAGATCCATGACCTGGAGCCACAAGTCTTCAAGGCAATGATGGGCTTCATTTACACTGGGAAGGCACCAGACCTGGACAGCACGGAAGATGCTGTGCTGGCAGCTGCTGACAAATATGATCTGGAGCATTTGAAGGTCACGTGCGACCATGCCCCCTTCCGGGACCTCTCTGTGAGTAATGCTGCCCACATCCTAATACTGGCTAAACAGTATTATGCAGAGCTGCTGAAAACTCAGGCACTAGATTTTATTACAGCTCATGCTTCTAATGTCTCTGAGTCCTCAGGCTGGAAGACAATCTTGGGCTCATACCACGACTTGGTGGCTGAAGCATACTATTTCCTTGCTTCTGCACAGGGTCTGATCCTGGAACCCCCTCTGTCAAGTCTGAAGCAATCCAAGAACATGTTCAGCTCTGACCTACAGGTGACTTCCAGAAGTAGCAGCCAGTGTGGCTGTTTCAAAGCCACTTGGGTAGACTCTGCTAGCAGACAAACTTGCCGCATGGCAAGAGCAAGCAGGCAAAGACCATCTTTTTACAGGCTCCCAGCAGGAGGTGGGGCCCAATTAAAAGTGTGTCTTCTTCCATCAAGATCCAAAATAAAGGAGTATGTCTCCTTGCCTCAAGATCCAGATTAGAAGTGGTTCTTCCTACTTTAAATTAATCAAAATATCCCTCACTTATGTGCCCTTCATTTTAAGATTTTAAGATGTAGTCAAATTCACAAATAAGAATAGCATTTACAAGTTCACCCCTTGTCAACTTCACCCACAATCCTATCTCTTTATGTCATGCTTAATTTCCAAATGAAAACAATAACCAGCTCATAACTACACCTAAACATAATTTAATTATCCCATATACAATTGCAAATGCAGTATATATTGAAGCAGGTTATAATTTCACCTAACATAACTGTCCCCCCTACAATCTCAAATACATCATAAATTTAGCATAGTTGGCTATGTCCCTTGATGAATGTTCTTTCTTTCTTTCTTTCTTTTTTTATTTTATACTTTAATTTAATTTTACATATCAGCCACGGATTCTCTTTTCTTCCCCCTCTCTTCCCCCCACCTTCCCTCCAGCCCACCCCCATTCCCATCACCTCCAAGGCAAAGACTCCCCTGGGGATTGAGTTCAACCTGGTAGATTCAATCCAGGCAGGTCCATTCCCCTCCTGCCAGGCTGAGCAAAGTGTCCCTGCATCTCAAATTTAAATATGACAATCATTAGTACTCTATTATTGGATGTTATATCACATGATAAAGATATTGAAAGAAAACACAAATATCTTATGAACCCATTCTTATTAAAATACAACAGAATTACTCATGTCAACTGTATTGCTTTTTTCTGTAATTTCTTATATGGCCTAAACTCCTGCTCCTCACCAGCTGCAATACTCAGGAGAAGGGTTCCTGTACCTTACCAGGAAAACACAGCAGACATGACCTTGTTGATGGGGGTTGGTCAGGAGGTTTTGCGTGCGTGCGTGTGTGCGTGTGTGCGTGCGTGCGTGCGTGCGTGTGTGTGTGTGTGTGTGTGTGTGTGTGTGTGTGTGTGTGAATGTGTGATGGCCTGATGGCAGGAGGGCTGGAAAAGTGACCACACTCCTTGCTGGAAGCTGCAGTGGGTGAGGTAGCAAAAGCAATGCTGGAGAGCTTGCCCTGTTGTGTCCATGAGGGAAAGCTGATATACTGACCAACCCAGCTACCACCCAGGCCCAGAAACAGGGCTACAATTTGGACAAGCCCAACATGCACCTTGTAGGGAAAAGAGATCAGCTAAAGAAACCCACTCTGACTCATGGGACCCATAACCAGTGAAAGAAACACAGCCTAGAACTGGGACCTGAGCCAGTGAAAGAAACACTTTATCCCTAAAGCTAGAACCAAAGAAACATGCCCTGACTCTGATACCAGTGCCAAAGAAACACACTGTATCCCTAGGTTCAGAGCCAGTGAAAGAAATATGCCCTGGCCTTAGAATTAGAGCCAAAAAGCTAAGAAAAGCCAGTGAAAGAAACACAGGTTGGCTCTGAAATCAGAGACATCTCTGCCCCGACCAACGAAACTAACCAGTCCCTGAGCAGAAAACCTTCTCCCTGGAGAAAGTCCACCAAGAGGAATCTTATATAAACCACCTCCCTGTTTATTTGTCAGCCGTTCTTTCCACCCTGGTAGAGGCAGCCACTCTCTTGGATTTCTCCTTCCCAAATAAATCTCTTTCTCAAAAAAATCTTGTGTGTGAAGATCTTCATTCACTGGGGCAGAGAAGATAAACCTTGCTAAGATGTCCTGAGCACAAAAAAAAACCTTGGACAGACATTCCATTAGGGGGCTAAGTAAGGCAGAGCAGAACAGAAGAACCTTGCTGAGATGTCCCTTAGGGGACTGGGCAAGGCAGAGCAGAAAAAGTAACAACTCTTCACTGGAGCCAGAGGAGATTGCTATGTTTCTGCAGGGGTTTCCCCTTTAGCAGAGTGAAGCAAAAGAAGCAACATCTTGGGCCAGAGAAGAAGCAGAGTTCTGCTGGGAAGCCCTCATAAGTGGGGGCTCAGCAAAGCTCAGCTGGAACAGTTCTCCAGGAAAATAGCAGGATTGCTATATCTTGCTGGGAGTCCATCCCCCATTACACCCCAACTCAAGGTATAGCTAGAGGTATCCTAGCATCTCAAGGTACAGCATGACTCTACGAGCATTCACGATACCGTTTCCTTTAGAGCTGAGCTGTTCCATTACAGCTCCAGCCACCACAGCTGTCTTAGCAGCTCAAGGTATAGATAGACTCCCCAAGTAATCAGGATACCTGCACCCTGTCACCCCAAGAGTTGCAACACACGCTTACACACCTCATTTATGAACTGCTGGAGCATGTGAAGGGGCTGGACCTGCAGATTCAAAGATGCAGGATCTCTATGACACAAGGCAACAATGAAGGTTATCCAAGAGGATTCCCAGAGAGGGTCCACTATTGACAGTGTAGCAAAAGCCAGAGACCTCAAACCAGAACAATGACTCATTGTAATGATCACTTACAAGTTAAGATGTATGGACTAAAGTGTATAATGCGTGACTCACTGTGTCACACTAGAGCTTCCACTCTGGGACTTTATTTTTGTATATAAGTTAGTTTGGTGTGGGGGGACCAGCCCCCACACTTATTTACCCAGGAACTCTTGAGGATTGAGGGATAAGAGACTTAGTTAGAAATAGAGAAGAGAGAAACAGAGAGAAAACACAGGATAGAATCGGGTGGGCCTGGATCCTTATTCAAATGGGCCCTGACTGTCTCTGCCCCAGGAAATTTGTAGAGATGCCAAGGGGTGGAGCAAAAGATCTGCCCCCAAAGCATAGCCAAGTGCAGACCATCTCAGACACCTGCACTCAGGCCCCTAGTCCTAATCATCCTCTATGCGGATCTGCCGGGTAAAGCCACGAGGAACCTGGAAACAGACTCCCACAGTTTGGTTGTCTTTGTTTTGATTTTTTTGTTTCTCTTTTGAATTTTGTTTTGTTTTGGGGGAGAGGTTGTAAGGGTGGAGGGTGGATATGAAGGGACAGGGAGATGGATGAATCTGGATGTATGATGTGAAACCCACAAAGAATCAATAAAAATTTGAATGAAAAAAAGAAGTCAAGCATTTAAGCCCAGCCCTCAAGAGACTGAGGCAAGCAGATCTCTGCATTTTTTTAGTCCAACCTACTCTTTAGATTGGATTCCAAGACAGCCAGGGCTATGTAAAGATATTAAAGATATTTCCTTTCCAAAACAGAAAGAGAAATAAACCAAATCAGCCTGCATTCCTCTCTTCCTTGAGGTTCACTGAGTTCCGCTTAATATTTGGCTGTGGATGTCAGTATCAGCTCCCAAAAGATGTTGGAGAAATTCCACCTGATGTCCATTGGACTGTGTCAATCTCTGAGTGTAACAGAATTCATTAGGTATTGTCTCATTGATTGTGTGTGTGTGTGTGTGTGTGTGTGTGTGTGTGTGTGTGTGTGAGTGAAGACACTGCACCAACTTCTACACCTGAGCACAGCTGGATGGACTAAAATGGCCGTTTTCAAACAGAAACACCACTGGAATCCATAAGCTGATTTTACAATTTTTATTCATTTGATATTTTATTTGGGTATTTTATTTATTTGAGATGGATGTGCCCATGGAGAAAAGAGGAGGACTGAAGAAAAGGTCCTCTGCAAGAGGAGCAATTGCTTTTGCAAACTGAGTCATCTCCCCTGACCCAAACACTGAGATTGGAGGAAAACTTTCTTCATTCTCTTTGCTTCTCTTGTAATCAGACATGCATGTTTGTTTTGTTCTTTCTGAGTCCTTGACCATATCTTCTGCTCAGCTTAATCCAGTTAGGTTTTTCCAAAGAAACCCTGTTGTAATGTGCTTGGTGTCAGCAGTTAAAATGAATTTCAGATTCTAACTCCTTAGACAAAAATCAAACCAGTATAACAACAGGGTAGAGGATGTGTAGATTGTACCAGAGTCCAAGACTCCCCCTCCCTCAACCTGACATTGACTCCTTTACATCTGTATAAAGCCTCAGCCACCATGCTATTATTCCCTAGTTTTACTGGAAATTTTCCACATTCCACAGTCTACGTAGGTATCATTGGTAACACCATGACTGCTACTTCTGGGAGACAAGTGTGGGAAAAGGTTTGCCAGGTCCTAGAATCGCTTCAAGCATTTAATAGGGTGCTCCAAGAAAGGGCAGTGAGCAGGCATGGAACCATAAGCTTCAACCACTAAGTGGGGATATAAGCCCACCATTGTCTTCCAGCCTGAGGTCTCAGAGACCTCAGAAGCATGAGCTGCAGTGAAATCCAGTGTCTGGGTTTTCAGCTGCCCTGAGCTGTGGCGGTCAGCCAGGAAGAGAGTGTGGGCAGCATTCTCCACAGAGAGGTCCCTGAAGAGGGCATCCTCACACATGACCTTCAAACGCTCCAGGCCATACTTATCAGCAGCTGCCAGCAGAGCATCTGCCATGCTGTCCAGGTCTGGTGCTGTTCCTGTGTAAATGAAGTCCATCATTGCCTTGAAGACTTGCGGCTCCAGGTTGGGGATCTCAACGCGATTCTTTCTGCTCTCCTCCATGTCATGTTGAAACATGGCTCTGAAAACTGGTGAGCGAGCTGCTAAGATGGCCTTGTGAGCCCAGAATTCCTGGCCAGCTACCACTAGGCAGCAGTCTGTGAACTGGGAATTCTTCCACAGCTCTTCTAGCTCATCTGCCAATGTGCATCTGGGCACCAGAATTCCCGGCTTCCTGTTCTGGTCAGAGAGGCTCAAAGAGACCTGGGCCACGCTCACCTTGCAGACGAGGGTGAGCTGGTCATCTGGCAGGAGCCAAAATGCATGGGACAAGAGAAAATCTCGAAGAATAAACTTTTTGTAACACCTGCCCTTGCCTGGCATGAACCTATAGGCTCTTGGGCTCTTCTTGGCTTTGGTTTTCTCTCCTTCAGCACTTATGATCCAGAACTTGAACTTTGCCCAAACATGACTCTTTGGACAGCTGAGCAACACTAGGTAAACTGACAGGTAATCTGCACTTTCTTCATCGACTCCATTCAGGTGTACTCTCAAACACCAATTGTCATTGGCTCCTATTGAGAAAGTTGGGCTTGTAATGCTTTCCAGCATTTCCTCAGCAATAAAAGGAAAGTTGCTGATGGTCCACCTGTAGGAGAAATCCTGATCGCTGATTTGTGTGTGGTCCCATCTCTGGGCTATCTCATCTCCTGCCATGTCTCCTGCAGGTCGTTTGAAGGTTCAACTGGATTGAAAATGAAGAACTAGCAAGTGTTTTCACTTCTTCACCCTGTGAGAGGCAATAACAGACAGGATTTTGATTTTCAGGGTTTTTTTCTCATCTGTTCCCTCTTCTAGCAGGCTGAAAACTATGGTCTCTGATATTTTCTATCCAGATTTCAATGCTAATTTCAGAGAACACAGTCTAGGCTACTTGATACACTTACATCACTCCGTTATTTTCTAGATTGAATCTTAGGTCAATAGGTAAGTAGATTTGACAAATATACACAGCTTTGGAAGAGTTTTGATCATTCATTCTATTAATTCATATAAAAAATGTTGTACTAGGGTTCTCTAGAGGTAGAATATATGCAAGGAGCCGGGCGGTGGTGGCGCACGCCTTTAATCCCAGCACTCGGGAGGCAGAGCCAGGCGGATCTCTGTGAGTTCGAGGCCAGCCTGGGCTACCAAGTAAGTTCCAGGAAAGGCACAAAGCTAAACAGAGAAACCCTGTCTCGAAAAACCAAAAAAAAAAAAAATATATATATATATATATATGCAAGGAATCTCTCTATATTTGATGAAAGGGGGTTTATTAGAATCAATTTGGGCTGCAGTCCTCTAACTCCCACATTACCTATGAAGGGAAAGACCAAGATTCCAGTACTTACTCAGTGCAGAACTTTGGATGTGTCTACTGGTGTTCAGTATATGCTGGTGTTCCAAATAATCTCTATTGCCAGGGAAGGGATGGACTTGCTGCAAGGTGAGGGCAAGCAGGCAAATAGCAAGCACGCGCTTCCTGATTCCTTGTCCTTTTATATGCTTCCAGCAGAGGGTGTGGCCCAATTTAGGGTGTGTCTTCCAACCTCAAAATCTGGATTAAAGGTGTGTGTCCTGATATCCGGATTAGATGTTTGTTTCTTTTTACTTCCAAAGTCTGTCCTTGAAATGGATCTACCTACATTAAATGAAGCAAAACACTTCTCACTATTATGACCTCCATTTTAGGGTTTTAGTTAATTCCATGTCTGATTAAGTTGAGAACTAAGAATAACCATCACAAGTGTATTTTGCTTACTGTGGTTCATCTCCATAAAATAAGGTATGGTGTCTACTCCTAGACAGCTGTTATTGACACTTCTAGGGATTTTGCACCAATTCCTCCCATAAACATGATCCAGGAAGGGGTGGTTTCCTTATCTGTCAGGGGTCTCAGTGTTCACAAGATGGAGGGCAGGGTGGAAGTATTCATACATGGTGTGCAAGAAACAGAGTCAGGCAGGAACTTCTGAAAGTGACTGTCTTCTTCTGCCGTTTATTCCATCCAGACTCATAGTCCCCAGGATAGCTCCACCAACTTTCATTGGTGGTCTTTCCCCTCCCCCTCAGATAATCCTCCTTGGAAACACTCTTCTATATCCACTTAAGGGTGTGCTATGAGAAAATCCTTAGTGCTTGTCAATTCCATCCTTCTGACTGCTAAGATTCAGCTTCTCAATACCTCCTAATTTTTATTCTCCACTGGTGAGTTCTGTCCTCTTTAAACTTTGAACTTGCAGGCTTATACTGCTGGGCCTTAAAAGTGAGACAGTATTCTGGTTACCCAAGGTTGCAGAACATATCTGCCATATATCAAAGAAGAGGCTTAGGGATGTTTCCCCTTCTAAAAAGTGACTGGTAAAACGCTTCCCACATCTCTGGTCTCTTTCTAGTTCTTCATTTTTTTGAGAGACTCACTATGCCTAAAAGGCACTGAGATATGTTCAATGATTCAATCAGCTCAGAAATTGCCAGCCTAGCACTCTATAAGTCTGGCTCCAATGCTGCTCATTCCTCAATATTGTTCATGTATCAGTTGGTTTTGAATTATTCATTTTTGGTTTCTGTACTTAGACTACCCACAGGTGGCTGAAAAGTGTCATCTGCTTGTCTTCACCCGTGGGTTAAGGTCATTGAAGTCAGGTCCCTACTCCCTCAAATCTGTCATTTGAAAAGTCTGTATTTGATCAGTTCTAGACTTCTCCTTTGATTGAAAGATTGTTAAATGGTAAGCCCAATGCTCCCTTGAGATCCTGGAGAGTCGTGTGAGGGAGCTGTCTCTCACAGGGGAAACAGACCATCTGAACACAAATCATGGGCTCTGCCCATGAGATTTCTCATTCCATAGCAAACAACAATTGTGGTGGTATTATGTTCCCCAAAATGTTGTGCATGCTAATAAACGTATCTGGGGTCAGAGACAGAATAGCCACAATGTTAAACATAGAAGACATGCAGTGGTAGCACACACCTTTAATCCTAGCATTCCACAGGCAGAAATCCATGTGTTCAAGGATACAGCCAAGCACAGTGACTCACGCCTTTAATCCCAGAAAGCAAGCATTTAATCCCAGGGTAGAAAGTAGATGATGGTAGAAAGTAGAAAGGTATATAAGGCATGAGGACCAGAAACTAGAAGCTTTTAGCTGGTTAAACTTCAGGCTTTCAAGCAGCCGTTCAGCTGAGTGCCATTGGGATGAGGACACAGAAGCTTCCAGTCTGAGGAAACAGGATCAGCTGAAGAACTATCGAGGTAAGGAAGCTGTGGCTTGTTCTGCTTCTCTGACCTTCCAGCATTCACCCCAATTCCAGGCCCTGAGTTTGTTTTATTAATAAGACTCTTTAAGATTCCTGCTACACACAATCTTGAAACCCTCTCCTACCAGCACGGAAGAAGAAGCTATGGTAGAAAGAAGAGCAAAGGTCAGATTATCATTGCAGTAACATCCTTTGCAATTTCTTACTGCTGTGTTCATGAGGTGTGTAGAGCTCTGAGTCACCTGTGCTTAGTAGTCGGCACTATGGCTTACTGAGAAGCTTCCACAACGAAGACAGGCAGTGAAGGAGCACAACATATTCTTAACATCATGCTGAATTCTCATTAGTTTATTTAGATTACCATTTTTCCATATACTTTTCTTATTAATTCTTTGAGAATTTCTCCCATGCACACTATGAATCTTGATTCTGTTCATCCATGTTCCTCCCCAACACCTACAAATGCCCTCCCACTTTCTCTTAACTTTATGTCTTCTTTTATTTTGCTTTTTTTTTTTTTTTTTCGAGACAGGGTTTCTCTGTTTAGCTTTGCGCCTTTCCTGGAACTCACTCTGTAGCCCAGGCTGGCCTCGAACTCACAGAGATCCGCCTGCCTCTGCCTCCCGAGTGCTGGGACTACAGGTGTGCGCCACCACCGCCCGGCTTTATTATGCTTCTTTAGTAAAAGAATCCAATGTGTGCTGTCATTATACTTGAGTGTGTGGCCACCCTAGAACCAGGGACAAACCCAGAAAAAGCTGACTCCCCTCCTGCCTGGACAGTTGGATTTTCAAAGATGTTACAAACAACTCAAAAAGACTACTGAAATTTCTTTTAAATTTTATGTATTTATTTGTTTTTATTATTTATTTACATATTTAATGGCTATTATGTTTGCATTTATGTTTGTGTAGCAATTGTGTGCCACATACAAGAGGAGTCCAGAAGAAGGTTTAAGATTTCCTAGGACTAGAGGAATAGACAGTTGAGATCTTCCATGTGGTTCCCGGGAACTGAACTTGGTTCTTATAGAAGAGCAGCCAGTGCTCTAAACATTAGCATCTCACCATACCAGTAGTATACTTTCTTAAGACCACACACAGTATGTTATTAAGCAGTAATTAAAACAACCCTGTTTCTCTAAGCAGCTGTGCTAGTGGCCTTGGCATGAACTTGACACAAGGTATGGTCATCTGGAGACAGGAACCTCACTTGAGAAATGCCATCAGATTGTCTATAGGGCTGTCTCTAAGGCATTTTCTTGCCCTTCCCCCACCATTTAGTTTTGGTTTTGTTTTTTGATGCAGACTCTTTCTACATAGCTGGGGCTGTCCTAGAAATCACTCTGTAGCCCAATCTGTCCCCTAAGTTACAGAAATCTGTCTGCCTCTGCCTCCCGATTTATGGGCTTAAAGGTCTTCGCCACCAGACCTGGCTAGAGCATTTTCTTGACAATGATTGATGTCAACCTATTGAGGGCAGAGCCACCCTTTGCCACGTGGTCCTAGGGTATATAAAAAAGCCAGCCAGTAAGCAGCATGGCTCAGTGCCTCTTCTTAGGTTCCTGACTTGCTTGAGTTCCTTCCCTGACTTCCCCTTGTGATGGACTATAAGCTGGAAGCTGAGACAAAGCCTTTCTTTTCCAAGTTGCTTTTGTAATGGTGTTTCATCAGAGCAATGGATAACAATTTAAGACAGTAGGTTCATGAATTTTAATCTCATCACCACAGTCATACTTTGGTCTTTTATAAATTATATTCAAAATTTATAGCTGTCATCTACATATGGAGCACCTTACCATTTTGAACATTTGCCACAGAAACTCAGTGAGATGTGCTGTCTTCTTGGTGGTTCCAGGTTTCTATGGAAGGCCAATGAAGAAGGAAAAAAGAAAAGGAGAGAAAGATGGATGGATGAAAATGCAACTCGGGTATAGAGAAATAGCCTAGTATGTGGGAGGCACTGATTTATGTCTCTAACAAGACTCGCACGTGCTCACATGCAAGCACATACATATACATACATCCATTCAAAGGAGAAGAGAAAGTAAAGCTTCCTTTGAACATGTGAAGGGTAACAGAGGCCCACTGAAGATTTTCATTGATTGCTATGCAGGTTATTACTACCTCTGAGACCATGCTCCCAGAATCCCTTACCTACAGATGTGTGTGCTGCACTGGATACAGATATCATATTTTATGTTCTTAATACAAAGGAGCAATTTTTATCCCACACAGAAATTGAGTAAAAAATATAGATGGTTCCACTCACAGAGTTTCTTCTCTTAGTAGCATCTTAATCAGTGTGTTCCAGTGTTATAAGTGATATTTCCATAGTGATGTATTAAACGAAGGGCATGCATTCCAGTTTCTTTCTTGAAAGATTCATTCTGTTGCAGGTGTGCTAGTAAGAGTTTAGAAAACAATTCATGCTATGCATCTGTCGTTCTGTAAAGCACTTTCTCTAAGAAGGCCTAGTCCAGTCTCCACTAGAAAATAATAAGAAAAAAATAGAAAAAGAAGATTGGTCTGTTGCATGCAGCTTGCCCTCATCTGTTTCTAAGACCAACATCTCAAGAAAAGGACTTGTTGAGCTCTTGGGGAGGGGATTCTAGGGAACACTAATGAAGCATCGTTGTGGTTTCGCATGGTAATACCTTGTAACATCTCTTAAAATAGGCAGGTGACACCAAAGTTCAGTGAAATAAATTCAAGGGTAGTTGAGGACACACAGAGGGGCAACCAAACACCACAGGACAGATTTGCAGCTGTCCAATTTGGTGAAGAATTCATTGTAACTGAAACACACTCTAGACAGCCTTGCCTGACTTCACAGATACCAAGAACCAACATTAATGTCTTGTGAATCTGAGTGCTCCTTACATATCTGTCAATTACAAGCTTCCCATCTTTTGCCAAGGTGCATTAGAAACAACAGCAGATTTTTGCAGGTTGTTATTGCCCCTTTTGTGTGTTTATGTAGAACTCTGTAATTTCAGTTCTTAAAACTGGACTGTCTTATTCCTACCACCTGATTTCTTTTTAAAATGATGGTATCCCTTGCTTTTGAAATTCTATTAGAGCATCACTCTCTAGACACAAAACAAAAGTAACAGAACTTGCTGACAACTTTCATATTCTGACCAAAGTGCAGTTTAGCACCAAATAGCCGGAATATGTAATAGTCTTCTAACTCTGCTGTAACGAGTGGGCAACAGTCTACAAGCACAGGAATTCATTAGTTTAGAGAACTTAAGGTCATGGTTTCTAAAGGGCTCATGGAACCATCAGTATTCTACTGGAGGCTGTCCCCTTTTGGCCTCTAGAGGGCACCAGTTCCCTTGCCTTGGGCTCATAGGCCACCACTGGGAAAGTATCTTAGCTGTTGATTCTTTTTCTGACTCTTGCTCCCACCCCCATCCCCCAAGTCCTTAGGACCCTTGTGATGCCATTATCCCAGCCACAGAAAACACAAGATGATCTCTCTCAAGACCTCAACACTGTAGAAGCAAATAAGGGAAGACCAGGGCTTCAAGCTCAGCCTAGGCTTACAGTGAGTTTGAGGTCAGCCTGACTTGCATGAGACCTGCCTACCAACACACAAACAAACAAGCAGATGAACAAGTAAATAAATGAATCAAAATTAAATTAACAATATATAGAGGAAAGAACTATCATGAAAAATTGACACCAACAAAGTCAGCTTAGACATGTACAGGCCCTTTGGGACATGGCCCTTCATATCACTAGTGTACTTGAAATAAATTATCTAATTTTTCACTTTTCCCCTAAACAGTAATCATTTATCATTTCAAAGGAAAAATTAATACTGGGGCTGGAGAGATGGTTCTGTGGTTATGAGTATCTACTCTTCCAGAGGCCCTGAGTTCAATTCCCAGCAACCATATAGCCATTTATAAGTCTAGCTACAGAGAATCCCAGGCCATCTTTGTCCTACATGGGCTCCACACCTGCGTGTCCAATTAATGTCCGAGCATTCAAAACACATACACATAAAAGAAAAGAAAATCATAAAAAGTTAAATTTAAGTGGAAAAATTACTATCCAGAACTTCTTCCCTGCAAGAAGAAAAGCTAATCAAGAGGAGCAGCTCTAACTCCTGCTCAAAGGCTACATCAGATAGCAATGATAATAAAACTTGCTCTTCTTTTTGTTTTTGCTCTCACTGGTTAATTCATGTTAGTAAAATTGTTGTAAACAAACAAACAAAAATCTCAGTGTCTCCCCAAGTAAGGTACAAGCAAAGCAGAAGTAACAGAAAAGTCTATTTCTTTTTATAAAATGGATGTGACATGACACAAACCCAGGCACCAAGTACATACACACACACACACACACACACACACACACACACACACACAGAGAGAGAGAGAGAGAGAGAGAGAGAGAGAGAGAGAGAGAGAGAGAGAGAGAGAGAGAGAGAGAGAGAGTCAGGTCTTTATCCCTAACCCAAAGGAGCGCTTAGCTGCTCCTTGTTGTCTGAGGTTCAACCTCAAACTCTACAACTAGACGCTACCTTGGGAAACCTGGGGTGTAGAAAGGAGAGCAAAGGAATTGAGTGGGAAGAAGGCACATGAGGAGAAGCAGATACTGGCCATTAACCTGTGTGCATGAAAGACTGAATTCTCCAAAGAGAGGGGAGCGAGGACAAACAAAGTCAAGATAATGCTGGAACCTTTCCCCCAGTAGCTAAAACCAGACCCAGAGTTCTCATGAAGACAGTGTGAGTGCTGAGCTGAGATTTCCAGTGTTGAGCAATGAAAGAACCCAAGCAAAACCACTGAACTAGACGATTCTGTAGGTTTTTAAAAAAAGTTTCTTGGGGGAACAAACTGCAGAGCTGTTTCTGTGGGAGAGGGGAACGGCAGCTTGCAAATCAAACAGATCTTACATGGTAGTCAGGAGGATAGGGTCTTTGAGCTGACTCGGACTGTTGGGGTTAATCCCGAGCTAGGTGGACATTGCCCGGTGTAGGTGATCATGAGGTGTGGAGAAAGAAAGTGGTGGATTTCCTGGCAAACAAACCCATATCTTGAGGTTTCTGAGGAGTGCTGAGTTAGGTTTCCAACTATGAATCCTGCCATAACATTTTGCTTCACTTTGGGCCCAAAGTGACCTAGACAGTTGGCCTTGGACTGAAATTTCTGAAATTGTGAGTGAAAACAAACCTTTGCTCTTTCTAGTTGTTTCTCAGGCATATTGTGGCAGTCACAAAAAAAGCTGAGTATCCTGCGGGTTTGGTGGGCTGTAATCGACACGCCAGCAGGTGGGGCTGTCTGGCTATACTCAACACGCCAGCAGATAGGGTTGTCTGGCTTCTGGAGGCTCTACAGAAGACCTTGGTCTTCCTTTCTCTATCTCCCTCTCTCCCGTGTTTTTCAATCTCTGTTCTGTTCTTTTTGTTGTTGTTGTTGTTTTCTTCTTTTTTTGTGGTTACATTCTAGATTGAGTCTCACTATGAAGCTCTGGCTGGCCCAGACCAGTCCTTCCTTTTGAGAGCTGGCATTATAGGTACGCATCATCACATCAGGCTTGACTTTTGTTTCTTTCCCCTTGGGGCTTTGAGAGAATAGTCACATATACTCCTTAGCTTTGGCCTCTCCTCCATCTTCAAAGCCATCAGTGCTGGAGTTCTCTGAGCCTTTCTTTAATAATTCTATGTTCCTTGACTCTCCTCCTTCTTTTGGGGACTGTAGTGGCTATATTAGGAAATAGACTCATCTGATTAATCTTAATTCCATCCTTAATTCATAGCCATATAATCTAACATATTTGTATGTCCTGGGTTAAGAATGCGGCATCTAAGGGCAGCATTATTATGGCTACTTTTTTAAACACCAACATTGTTTACATCTCTTTTCTTTATTTCCTTCCTACCTTCCTTCCTCTCTCCCTCCCCCCTCCTATTGATGTTTCAGGGATGAACTTTGAGGTTTCCAGGAAACAGACTTTTCATACTATGTATTTTCTCTATATCATACTATGTATTGATATAGTCATTATCAATATGCTGATATGCTGTGAAGACAACTGGCTTCTTGTATTGGTGAAGCCCTTGGGAGAGCCAAAGCTCAAGATGCCACACCCATTTCAGGGAGCCAACTTCAGCTTGGTAGTTCAATAGACCACCCAGGTCTCCCTTACAGGTGGAGATGACACCATAATCCCCAGTGCACACACCATTGTTTTCCTGACCCTGATGAGCTATGGCTCCAACCTGGACCATGTAGCATGGTCACTATGGGTTGCAGGTCGTGCAGCACTTCAGCAATGGGACCATTGGTCCAGAGGCAGCCAGGCCAGTGACATAGTAGGTGTGGTCTGTGAGACAGCAGGTCTTGATGGTGTCACTCAGACCCGCATGCTCTGGCAGCTTAATGACAGCAGTGTTGCTGTATATCAGGAGGAGCTTCCATTTCTCATGAACATAAATGTCCATCCCACAAACATGGTGTCTTTTTAGTCCTCCACCACCATGAGGCTGTGCTTCCCGAGACAAACATGGTGGTCAAGGATTACTGGTTTCTCCTGACTATTTTTCTCAATTTGAATATTCATTTATCTAAATAGTTTAGTTACTGGAACAAATTGGCGATTAATAAATTCTTTTTTATTTTTTAATTCTTACTAAAAATTTTACATGTGTGTGTGTGTGTGTGTGTGTGTGTGTGTGTGTGTGTGTGTGTGTGTGATGGTATCCGTGCATAGAAATCAGAAGAAAACTTGCGGGAGTTGATTGTTCTCTACTTCCAATAAGTGAGTGAGTTCTAAGCATAGAACTCAGGTCATCAGGCTTGGAGGAAAGCACCCTTACCCCTTGAGTCTTCTTGCCAGTCCATGAAATTTTTTTTTGAAAATGTGGGTTCTGTGTATCCTTTCATTACTTATAGTACAAAGTCTCCTCTCATAACGAGTACTTTGTCATGTTGCATTGGCTCTCCTGAAACATAATCCACTGATTATGTTACATGACTGGAAAACTAACCATCATGTAAGGGTAAATAAAAGGGAGATCATTTATAATATTATAATAAAATCAGTTCCGCTATGCAATTGTTCAAGCATTATGATGTCTGAAGACATACTGATGGAATAGGTGTCTCCTCAGTACACAGAGATCTACTGTCCTTGTCATAGCTATTGACACTAGCTAATGCAGTGAGCTCTACTCATAATGCAAGCTTGTTAGTATCTAATTGTGGCTTGAACAACTCTCAGGGATGTTTCAAACAATGTGAAGTTCAGCTTTCTCTGTAGTTTATTTACATTATGAGTGCATTCCTAGAAATGTCAGTAATATTCAAGGCATAAGTTCAGGCTTTGGGGGCTTGGTCGTGTGACCCAGTGTTAGAATGTTTTTCTAGCATGCATGAAGTCCAGGGCTTGATCTTTATCATCAGCAACAAAAATAATGTGTTAATATGCAACGTGGAATCATGAGCACCGTTTTTACTTATATGAAAACTGGGATGATATACAGAGGACATGGATTGGCTCTCCACTTCAATGACCTCATTGCAGTGTGCAACCCATGAAGTCTTGTGATGCCTGCCAATCATTATACTCATAATGTACTCAAAAGGAATACTTATGAATATTGCAGACTCTTTCTGGAAATGACTTAATCCCCATTGAGAATTACTGATCATTGAGATCAGGGTTGTCACTGGGAGAGAAGACAATAAACTTGACAATTGTTCAATGCTGCTCAACTCTTCTAAATATTTAATCTGTTTAAACTCAATGAAATTTTTAATAAACCTACAATGTATGATCTATTGTTAGCCCCAGTTTTGAAATAGGGTAGGGATTAAAGCTTATCAAAATTAAGTAATTTACCTTAAAAAAAAAACAAAAAACAAATATAATAAAAACCATGACTAAATAAATAAATAAAGACAAAGGAATTTAAATCTAAGCAATTTTGTGCCAAGCTTTGGTGAGTAACCACAGAACCTCACTTTTTATGTTAATAGATGTTCAGTCCTGAATCAATTGTCTTCAGATACATCATGATCCTGTTACCATTACTGATCATGATCTATTGACTCCCTCTCCAGTTGCCTGGCTCACCACACACACACACACACACACACACACACACACACACACACTACTCCCATAATTTTCCAAACTCCAGCTCTATGGAAGAAATGATGATATCATAGCTGCTTCAGATCTGTGAATGATTGCAATAAAGACTGGTGAGAAAGAGTCAGGGGCATCCATTAGAAAGACTGTGTGTGTACGTGTGTGTGTGTGTGTGTGTGTGTGTGTGTGTGTGTGTGTGTGTCTATGTGTGTGTGCGTGTCTGATGTATTTTCACCAAGGATGTGGTAACATGGCTACAATTGTTTGGTAACTATATACAGTTGTGAATAAATTCTAAACGTTGAAATTGGCCCTGGAAAATGACTGTAGAGGTTTCTACATTTTCATTTCAGCATTTCCTTCTCAAATGAATGAACAATTCAATTTTTTGTTATTGCAAATGGAACTGCCTGTTTGGCTTCCTACCCCAGGCTGTGGCCTCCTCCGTCCCTCTATTTAGTAATTCTCAGGCTTGTGTGGCAACTGATAGCAGTCTGTACCCTCTATCTGAAGAGAAGCATGAAATGAAAGTCTCCTACATTGAGCTGTATACCACAATCGCTTTTCCATCCCAGTTTTCATGTTTTATTATTATTGTGTATGTATGTACAATGATGTATGTTTGTGGGTGTTCATACCATGATGTGCATATGGAGGTCAGAGGCCAACTTCGTGGAGTCAGTTCTCTCTTCCCACCTTTATGTGGGTTTCAGGGATTGAAGTAAGGTTGGTAGGCTTCTATGGCCAATGTCTTTACCTGCTGAAACATCTCACTAGTCCCAGAATCACTTTTGTAAAGAAACTCTAACCGTTCTGGAAAACAGCTAAGTAAAAAAGGGATTTGTCTGACTTTGCCCTATAGGACTCCATGTTTGTACACAGCAGTGCTTTACTTAGCAAGCACATTGTCCTCCCCCATATATCATATTTCAGATGAAACGGGTCATATTCAGGTGGGATGGCTGTGGACACTCACCCAGGTGCAAATTCCTTAAACTCAGATGAACAAAGAGCCCTTGATCCAAAGCTGAAGTGTGTGGCAGGATATCCCAGGACCATTAATGGAATCCAGAGAGCCAGTTCATACACCAGAAATTGATTTTTATCACACTGCCAGAGGTCCCTCAGATCCAGCTATACAACTGGCTCTTGTATGCAGAGGGTGTAGTCCGGTCCCGTATAGGTGCCACAGATGTAGGTCTAAGTACCTGAGTTCCTATTAGCTTGGTTCAATGTTTCTGTAGATTTCCCCATCATGATCTTGATCCCCCTTGCTAATATAATCCCTCTTCCCTGTTTTTGACTAGAGTCCTGGAGCTCAGCCTGGTGCTTGGATGTGGATCTCTGCATCTGCATTAATCAGTTATTGGATAAAGGCTCTACAATGACAGTTAGGGTATTTACCAATATGATTACCAGGGTAGGCCAGTACAGGCAGCCTCACCACTACTGCTTGTAGTCTAATCTTGGGTCATCCTTGTGGGATTTTGGGAATTTTCCTAGCACCAGGTTTCTCCTTACCCCATAATGTCTTCCTCTATCAAGATCTCTCTTTCATTGTTCTCCTACTCTGTCCCTCCTCCAGATCAACCATCCCATTTCCTCATGTTCTCATCCCCCATCCCCTACCCTCCATTGCCCCCACCTCATCCCCATTCTACTAATCGGAATCTTCTGTGTTTCCCCTTCCCAAGGTGATTCATACATCTTTCTTAGGTTCTTCCTTGTTTCCTAGCTTTTCTGGAGGTGTGTGTAGTAGTCTGATTATGCTTTGCTTTACCTCTGGTATCCATTTATGAGTGAGTATTTACCAAGTATCTGAGTCTGGGTCACCTCAGTCAGAATGATATTTTCTAGTTCCATCCATTTGCCTGCAAGTTTCATGGTGTCATTGTTTTTTTACAGCTGAGTAATACTCCATTGTGTATATGTACCACATTTTCTTTGTCTTTTCTTCGGTTGAGGGGGATTTAAGTTGCTTCCAGGTTCTGGCTATTATAAATAATGCTGCTATGAACATAGTTGAGCAAGTGTTCTTGTGATATAATTGATGCCTAAGAGTGGCATCAAAGGGTCTTGAGGTAGATGGATTCACATTTTTTTTTTAAGAAACAGCCATACTGATTTCCAAAGTGCCTGTACAAGTTTGCACTCTCACCAGCAGTGGAATAGTGTTCTCCTTGTTCCACATCTTCTACAAAATAAGCTGTCATCCATGTTTTTGATCTTAGCCATTCTGACAGTTGTAAAATGGTACCTTAGAGTCATTTTGTTTTGCATTTCTCTGATGACTAAGGATATTGAGCAATTCCTTAAATGTCTATCAGCAATTTGGGATTCTTATATTGAGAATTCTCTGTTTAGCTCTGTAGCTCATTTTTAATTGTATTGTTTGGTATTTTGCTGCCTAGTTTCTTGAGTTCTTTCTATATTTTGGAGATCAGCCCTCTGTCAGATATGGGGTCGTGGAGGATTTTTACCCATTCTGTAGGCTATCACTTTGTCTTATTTACTGTGTCTTTGCTTTATAGAAGCTTCTCATTTTCAAGATGTCCCATTTATTGATTATTGCTCTCAGTGTCTGTGCTCCTGGTGTTATATTTAGGAAGTGGTCTCCTGCCCAATGCTTTCTAGAGTACTTCCTACTTTCTCCTCTAACAGGTTCAGTGTAGCTGAATTTATGTTGAGGTCTTCCATCTACTCGGATTTGAGTTTTGTTCATGTTGGTATATATGAATCTATTTGCAATGTTCAACATGTTGATATCCAGTTATACCAGCACCATTTGTTGAAGACGCTGTCTCTTTTACATTATACAGTTTTGGCTTCTTTGTCAAAAAACAGATGTTCATACGTGTGTGGATTAATGTCAGGGTCTTCACTTCGATTCTATTAGTCCACATGTGGGTTTTTATGCAAATACCAAACTGTTTTTATTACTATAGTTCTATAGTAGAGCTTGTGGTCAGGGATCATGATACCTCCAGAGGTTTCTTTATTGTCAAGGATTGTTTTAGATATCCTAGATTTACTGTTTTTCCATATCAAATTCAGTATTGTTTTGGGGGGTTCTGTGAAGAATTGACTTGGTATTTTGATGAGGATTGCATGATTTGTAGACTGCTTTTGATAAGATTACCATTTTTACTATGTTGATTCTACCTATCCATGAACATGGGAGATCTTTCCATTTTCTGATATCTTCTTCAATTTATTTCTTCAAGGACTTCAAGTTCTTGTCATATAGGTCTATCACTTGTTTGGTTAAAGTTACCCCAAGGTATTTTATATTATTTGTGGCTATAGCGAAGAGTGATGTTTCTCTGATTTCTTTCTCAACCCATTTTTCATTTGTGTATAGGAGGGCTACTGATTGTTTTAATAGTATTCTTATTTTATAATTAACTTAATTTCACCTATCAGCCATGGATTCCCATGTCCTCCCTCTGCCCACCCTCCAGCCCTCCCACCCAATCCACTGTAGTGGGTAGCCATTCCAGCTTTGATCTGGAAGTTCCAACCCCCATTGAGACTTCGGCAACTGTCATGCCTACAAGGCGGGGCCAAGGGAGGCGCCTGGGGACCCGAGATCTGGATCAGTGGGCGCTCTTGAGGTTCTGGGACCCTGGATAGTGGAGGTGGACCAAGCAGAGCTCCAGAGAACACTGCTGGACTGTGATACACCTTCCCCAGACCCCGCGACCTACCTATCCCTTAATTTGTAAGTTACGCCATTAAATAAATCTCCTTTTAACTACGTGGAGTGGCCTTAATAATTTCACCAATAATCCACCCCACTCCTACCTCCTCCAAGAGAAGGTCTCCCCTGGGGAGTCAGCCCAGCCTAGCAGACTCAGCCAAGCAGGTCAGGGCCCCTCTTCCCTACACCAAGGCTGAGCAAAGTGTCTCAGCATAGGCTCCAGCCTCCAAAAAGTCGGCCCATGCACCAAGGACAGGTCCTGGCTCCACTGCTTGGGGGCCTCCCAAACAGTCCAAGCTAATCAACTGTCTCACTTATCCAGAGGGCCTGGTCCAGTTCCATGGAGGTTCCTCCACCATTGGTTCACAGTTCATGCACTTCCACTAGTTTGAATATTTGTCCCTGTGCTTCCTCCAACCATGGTCTCAACGTCTTTTGCTCATATAATCCCTCCCTCCTCTCTCTCGCTGATTGGACTCCCAGAGCTCCACCTGGGACTTGGCCATGGGTCTTTGCAACTGCTTCCATCCGAAACTGGATGAGAGTTCTATCATGACAGCCCTGGTGTTTGGCCATCCCATCACCAGAGCAGGTCAGCTCAGGCATCTCTTGACCATTGCCAACAGTCTACAGTGGAAGTATCTCTGGATTTCTTGAGACCTCTCTAGCACTCTGCTTCTTCCTATTCCCCTGGGATCTTCATTCATCATGGTATATCCCTCTCCATTCTCCCATATTGCTCCTGATCTAGCTGGGACCTCCCTCTCCCCTAAGCTCTCTTTCCCCTGACCCTTACCCCCCATTACCTCCACTCCAACCCCAGTTTGCTCATGTAGATCTCATCATCTAGTTCTCTGTCATTGGGCAATCCCTGTGTCTTTCTTAGGGTCTTCTTTACTAGGTAGCCTCCCTGGAGTTGTGAGATGCAGTCTGGTTATCCTTTGCTTTACATCTAGTATCCACTTATGAGTGAGTACATAACATGTTTGTCTATTTGAGTCCGGATCACCTAACTCAGGATAATTTTTTCTAGTTCCATCCATTTGCCTGCAAATGTCATGATGTCATTGTTTTTCTCTGCTGAGTAGTACTCCATTGGGTATATTTACCACATTTTGTTTATCCATTCTTCAGTTGAAGGGCATGATTTTTTAAAATTAATCTTGCATCCTGCTACATTACTGAAGGTGTTTACTAGTTGTAGGAGTTCCCTGGTAGAATTTTTGGGGCCACTTATATATACTATCATATCATCTGTAAATGGCTAAAGTTTGCCATCTTCCTTTTCAATTTGTATTCCCTTGATCTCCTTTCGTTGTCTTATTGCCCTAGCTAGAACTTCAAGTACTATATTGAATAAATATGGGGAGAGTCCACAGCCTTGTATTGTTCCAGATTTTAGTGAAATCGCTTTGAATTTCTCTCCATTTAATCTGATGTTGGCAGTAGGCCTGCTGTAAAATGCTTTTATTATGGTTAGGTATGTTACTTGCATTCCTGATCTCTCTAGGATCTTTATCATGAAGAGGTGTTGGATTTTGTCAAAGGTTTTTTTCAGCATCTAATGAGATGTGGGATTTTTTCTTTCAGATTGTTTATATGATGGATTACATTGACAGATTTTTGTATCTTGCATCTCTCAGATGAAGCCTACTTGATCATGATGGATGATTCTTTTATGTGTTCTTGGATTCAGTTTGCTAGTATTTTATTGAGTATTTTTTGCATCAATGTTCATGAGTGAGATTGGTCTGTATTTCTCTTTCTTTGTGGCATCTTTTGTGTTTTGGATATCAGGGTAACTGTAGCCTCACTGAAAGAGTTTGACAATGTTCCTTCTGTTTGTATTGTGTGGAACAATTTGAGGAGTATTGATATTAGCTCTTCTTTGACATTCTGGTAGAATTCTGCACTGAAACCATCTGACACATAGCTTCTCTTGGTTGGGAGAATAATGACTGCTTCTGTTTCCTTAGGTGATATAGGTCTATTTAAATTGCTTACCTTGTCTTGATTCAATTTGGGTATATTGTACCTATACTGAAAATGTCCATCTAATTTAGTTTTTCCAATTTAGTGGAGTACAGGTTTTTGACGTATGACCTGATGATTCTCTGGATTTTCTTGTTGTCTGTTTTTAATGTTTCTCTTTTTATTTCTGATTTTGTTAATTTGGATACTCTCTCTCTGTGTCTTTCAGTTAGTTTGGATAAGTGCTGGTCTATCTTGTTGTTTTTCTCAACAAACCAACTCTTTGTTTCATTGATTCTTTTTACTGTTCTCTTTGTTTCTGTTTTCTTGATTTCAGCCCTCAATTTGATTATTTCTTGGCATCTACTCTTTCTGGTTGAGTTTGCTCCTTTGTCTTCTAGAGATTTCAGGTGTGCTGTTAAGTGTCTAGTGTCAACTTCTTTATGTAGACATTTAGATCTATGAACTTTCCTCTTAGTACTGCTTTTTTGGTGTCCCTTAACTTTGGGTATATTGTATATTCATTTTCTATGAATTCTAAGCAGTCTTTAATTTCATTCTTGTTTCCTCCTTGACCTAGTGGTGATTCAGTTTAGCATCATTCAGTTTTCACAGTTTTGTAGGCTTTTGGTAATTTGTGTTGTTGTTGAATTCTAACTTTAAGCCATGGTGGTCCAATAAAATACAGAATGTTATTCCATTTTTTTTTTAAATTTCTATTGAGATTTGCTCTGTGGTCGAGTATGTGGTCAGTTTTAGAGAAGGTTCCTTGGGATGCTGAGGAGAAGGCATAATCTCTAGTGTTTGGGTAGAATGTTCAGTAGATGTCTATTAAGTCCTTTCGAGTCATAATATGTGTTAGCTCCCTTATTTCTCTGTTAAGTTTCTGTCTGGTCAACCTGTCCTTTGGTGAGAGTGGGGAGTTGAAGTCTCCCACTATCAGTGCATAGGGTTTGATGTGTGATTTAAGCTTTAGTAATGATTCTTTTCCATATGTGTGTTCCCTTGTATTTAGGGCATAAATGTTCAGAATTGAAACTTCATCTTGATGGATTTTTTCCTGTGATGAATATGTCCATTTGTCCAGTGTTCTTCAGATTCCTGAGCCTTCATTCTCCTGAAAGTCAAAAACAAAAACCCTTCCCAAAATCTAATTTTGGGGAGATTACCTTTTGGTAAGTTATATCTGATTAAATGAAAAGGAGTTTGTTAGTGGTATAAGTTAGTTTAAATTGGATGGTCATGCTGGTTAATGAACTATCACCTCTTCTAATTAAAAGGTCTGTCTTGTTCCAATTGAACCTTTATCAATTTTGATGATATCCACAGCTCTTTTTCTCCTGTAGAAACAAAAGCAAAACCTCATCCCCAATGTGACACATATCCTGGTTTCCATTCTGAGGTCTGCACATTCTTAAAATACATAGGCTCATTTAATTTTCTAGTTTTTTGTCTATTATCCAATGTCTTTCCACAGCTGTTGTTCCTTTCTACTTTGCACCATGAAAGTTCAAAGTTAATAGACCATTACGCAGTCTATTTTTGGGTGAAGTTGTTACCCCTTTTTGTTTATTTAGCATATCCTTTTGAGTTTGATTTGATCTTTCATGATTCCTTAGCCTGTAGGATTATGTGGTATACCTGTAATATACTTTATAGTGTAATATGCAAAAAATGTTTTGTTTTACCAGAGACATATGTTGGAACATTGGCAGTTTTAATTTGTGCAGGTATGCTCATGATGGCCATAACTTCTAGCAAATTCATGATTGCCAAATCAGCTTTTTCAAAACTCAGAGCAGTTTCCCACTGAAATCTTGAATAAGTATTAATGTTATGGTGTACATATTTCAATATTCAAAATTATACATAGTGAAACACATCCATCTGCCAGATTTCATTCCTCTGAGTACCCTTTGGGTTACATTCTTCTGGTAGCCGAGTCTGACTGTAAAAAGAACAAGTAGTACATATCCTTACAATTTCCTTGGCTTGTTGCCAGGTTCAGGAGCTATTTTTAATCTCCAACAAGGCAAAATTTTCTTTGCTTCTTCCAAGATTCTTTCTGTCTGCATTTGAATCAGCTGGTGAAATATCATCCATATAAAGATAAATTATTGAATTAAGAAATGGTTCCTAAATCAACTTTCCAAACTTCCAATAGCTCTCATACAAGATATTGGCACAGGGTTGAGCTATTTAACATTCCCTGTGGGAAGACCCTCCACTGATCTCTCTCTCTCTCTCTCTCTCTCTCTCTCTCTCTCTCTCTCTCTTTCTCTCTCTCTCCCTCTCTGTCTCTCCCTGTCTCTCTCTGTCTCTCTCTTTCTTCCTCCCTCCCTCCCTGTCTCTCTCTCCCTCTCTCTTTGTCACATGGTTTTTTAAATTTTTTTATTTTGTAATTTAATTTGATTTTACATATTAGCCATGGATTCCCCTTGTCCTCCCTCCTACTGCCCCCCTCCCGGCCTCCCTTTAGCCCAACCCCCATTCCCATCTCCTCCAATGCAAGGACTCCCCTGGGAATTCAGCTCAGCCTGGTAGATTCAGTCTAGACAGCTCCAGTTCCCTCCTTTCTTCACGCAGGCTGAGCAAAGTGTCCCTATATAGGCCCCAGGTTCCAGAGAGCCAGGTCATGCACTAAGGACAGGTCCTGGTCACACTGCCTAGGGGCCTCCCAAACAGTTCAAGCTAATACGAATGTCTCACTTATCCAGAGAGGCTGAACCATTCGGGGGCTCCTCAGCTATTGGTTCATAGTTCATGTGTTTCTACTAGTTTGGCTATTTGTCCCTGTGCTTTTACTAATCATGGTCTCAACAATTCTCACTCATATAATCCTTCCTCTTTCTCGCCAATTGGACTCCCAGAGCTCCACCTGGGTCCTGGCCATGGATCTCTGCATTCACTTCCATCAGTCATAGATGAGAGTTCTACCATGACAGTTAGGATGTTTGGCCATCTGATCACCAGAGTAGGTCAGTTCGGGCTGTCTCTCGACCGATGCCAGTAATCTATTGTAGAGGTATCTTTGTGTATTTCTGGGGACCTCTCTAGCACTTCGCTTCTTCCTATTCCCATGGGGTCTTCCTTTATTATGGTCACTTTTTCCTTGTTCTCCCTCATTGTTCTTGACTTAGCAGGGATCTCATGCTCCCCTAAACTCTCTTTTCCGCAACCCTTGCCCTTCATTACCCCTCCTCACGTCAAGTTTGCTCATGTAGATCTCATCCATTTCTCTGTCATTGGGCAATCCCTGTGTCTTTCTCAGGGTCTTCTTTTCTAGGTAGCCTCCCTGGAGTTGTGAGTAGCAGTCTAGTCATTCTTTGTTTTATATCTAGTATCCACCTATGAGTGAGTACATACCATGTTTGTCTTTCTGAGTCTGGGTTATCTCACTCAGGATGATTTTTTTCTAGATCCATCCATTTGCCTGCAAAGCTCATGATGTCATTGTTTTTCTCTGCTGAGTAGTACTCCATTGAGTATATGTACCACATTTTATTTATCCATTCTTCAGTTGAAGGGCATCTAGGTTGTTTCCAGGTTCTGGCTTTTACAAATAATGCTGCTATGAACACAGCTGAGCATGTGCCGTTGTGGTATGATTGAGAATTCCTAGGAATATGCCCAAGAGTGGTATAGCTGGATCTTGGGAAAGATTGATTCTTAATTTTCTAAGAAAGCTCCATATTGATTTCCAAATTGGCTGTGCAAGATTGCATTCCCACCAACAATGGAGGAGAGTTCCCCTTGTTCCTCATCCTCTCTAGCATAAGCTGTTTCAGTGTTTTTGATCTTAGCCATTCTGACAGGTGTAAAATGGTATCTCAGAGTCATTTTGATTTGCATTTCGCTGATGATTAGGGATGTTGAGCAATTCCTTAAATGTCTTTAAGCCATTTGAGTTTCCTCTGTTGAGAATTCTCAGTGTAGCTCTACAGCCCATTTCTTATTTGGACGGTTGGGCATTTGGATGTCTAATTTCTTAAGTTCCTTATATATTCTGGATATCAGCCCTCTGTGAGATGTTGGGTTAGTGAACATCTTTTCCCATTGTGTAGGCTGTGGCTTTGTCATGTTGACTGTGTCCTTTGCTCTACAAAAGCTTCTCAGTTTCAAAAGGTCCCATTGATTGATTGTTTCTCTAGGTGTCTCTGCTACTGGTGTTATATTTAAGAAATGATCTCCTGTGCCAATGCATTCAAGACTACTTCCTACTTTCTCTTCTATCAGGTTCAGAGTAGCTGGATTTATGTTGAGGTCTTTGATCCACTTGAACTTAAGTTTTGTACACTGTGACAGATATGGATCTATTTGAAGCCGTTTACATGTTGACATCCAGTTATGCCAGCACTATTTGTTAAAGATGCTTTCTTTTTTCCATTGTACAGTTTTGGCTACTTTGTCAAAAATTATATGTTCATAGATGTGCAGATTATTCTCGGAGTCTTCAATTCGATTCCATTGTTTCACATGTCTGTTTTTATGCTAGTACCAAGCTGTTTTTATTATTGTAGCTCTAAACAAGAGCTTGAGTTCAGGGATCATGATGCCTCCCGAGGTTTTTTTATTGTACAGGATTCTTTTGGCTATCCTGGGTTTTTTGTTTTTCCTTATGAAGATGAGTATTGTTCTTTGATGGGGATTGCATTGAATCTGTAGATTGCTTTTAGTAAGATTGCCATTTTTACTATGTTAATCCTGCCTACCCATGAGCATGGGAGCTCTTTCCATTTTCTGACATCTTCTTCAATTTCTTTTTTCAGAGAATTGAATTTCTTGCCATATAGGTCCTTCACTTGCTTAGTTAGAGTTACCCCAAGGTATTGTTCCTTCTGTTTCTATAATATTAAATATTATTAGCATTAACTCCTCTTTGAAGATCTGATAGAATTCTGCACTGAAATCATCTTGTCCTGAGCTTTTTTTGGTTGCAAGAATTTTAATGAATGATACTATTTCCTTCGGGGTTATTGGACCATTTAAATAGTTTATCTCATCTTGATTTAACTTAGGTATGTGGTACCGATCCAGAAAATTATCCATTTTTTAGATTTTCCAGTTTTGTGGAATAGAGGTTTTTTAAGTATTACCTGATGATTTTCTGGATTTCCTCAGTGTTATTTTTTACGTCACCTTTTCATTTCTCATTTCTTTAATTTGGATGCTCTCTCTCTATCTTTTGGTTAGTTTGGATGAGTGCTTGTCTATCTTGTTGATTTTCTCAAAGAACCAACTCTTTGTTTCATTATTTTTTTTGTATTGTTTTCTTTGTTTCTATTATATTGATTTCAGCTCTCAATTTGATTATTTCCTGGCATCTATTCCACCTGGGTGAGTTTGCTTCTTCTTGTTCTAGAGTGTTCAGGTGTGCTGTTAAGTCACTAGTGTGTGATTTCTCCAATTTCTTTATGTGGGCATTTAGTGCCCTGAATTTTTCTTTTAGCACTGCTTTCATAGCATCCCATAAGTTTGGGCATGTGGTATACTCATTTTCATTGATCTCTAGGAAGTCTCTTATTTCTTTCTTTATTTCTTCCTTAACCCATTGGTGATTTAGTTGAGCATTTTTCAGTTTCCATGAGATTTTAGGCTTTCTGTAGACTTTGTTGTTGTTGAATTCTAACTTTAAACCATGGTGCTCTTTCAGAAAGCAGGAGGTTATTCCACTTCTTTTGTATCTGTTGAGATTTGCTTTTGGCCAAGTATGTGGTCAATTTTAGAGAAGGTTCCATGGGGTGCTGAGAAGAAGGTATATTCTTTTTTGTTAGGATAGAATGTTCTGTAGATATCAATTAAGTCCATTTGTGTCATAACATCAGTTAAGTCCTTTATTTCTCTGTTTAGTTTCAATTTTGTAGATCTGCCCAGTGGTGAAAGTTGGGTGTTGAAGTCTCCCACTATTAATGTTTGGGGTTTTATATGTGGTTTAAGCTTTAGTAATGTTTCTTTTACATATGTGGGTGCCCTTGTGTTTGGGGCATAAGTGTTCAGAATTGAAACTTCATCTTGGTGGATCTTTCCTGTGATGAGTATGTAATGCCCTTCTGGATCTCTTTTGATTGATTTTAGTTTGAATCTATTTTGCTGGATATTAGGGTTGGCTACACCCACTTGCTTCTTAAGACCGTTTGATTGGAAAATCTTTTCCCAGCCTTTTATTCTTAGTGTCTATCTTTGAATTTGAGATGTGTTTCTTGTATGCAGCAGAAAGAAGGGTCCTACTTTTGTATCCATTCTGTTAGCCTGTGTCTTTTTATAGGTGAATTAAGTCCATTGATATTAAGGGATATTAATGACCAGTGATTGTACATTCCTATTATCTTTTGGTGGTAGTATGTGTGTACTTCTCCTCTTTGGGGTTTACTGCTGTGGTGTTATCTATTGCATTTGGTTATTTAATTGCTCTGAGAAGTGGTTTCTTCTACAATGGCAGGAAAGTTCTGAACTGAATTTGCCATGGGGCCTGCATGAGGCCTCCCAGTGAGTTTTTCAATAGCAGAGGCAAAGGATTACCTCCTCTGACCCTTGCTGATCTACATTCCTTAGTCCCGAGTTTACCCTTACTATACCTTATGCATAATTCAGAAGGTATGGGCAGTCTCTTGCCATTGTTCCTTGAAGACATTGTTTCTAGGAATGCCTTGTTTACACTCTCTTTTCAAATGACCTTGTTTACCGCATTTAAAACTTCTGACATTATTCCTTTTCCTCAAATCTTTTGACATCACCCTCCTATCCACATATCATCATGTTCATGGGACTCAATATTAATTGTGTCCCTGTTCCAATCCTCTAAGCATGCTGATCTTGACTTTAATAGCCTAATTATTCTTTTGCATGCTGCATTCATGTTCTCAAAAGCCAAACATTCAATTATTATCTGTCTAGCTTCTGAACTGGCATCATTTTATTACTGCTGAAGACAATCTTTGTAAGAAATCTGTGAAGGATTCTTTGGGGACTTGTATATCTTTCGTAAATGACTCAAAATTTTTTTTTTTGCTTACTCATTTCTGCCCCATACATTCATGGCTGCCATGTGGCATAGAATTAGGGTTTGGTTATCATATAAAGATTGTCTTTGTATATCAGCATAATTGCCCTCTCCAAGAAGCTGATCCTGGGTAATTTCCACACCTGTAGCCCTGCAACATTGTTCTATTTTTTTAGCCTCCTCTTTAAACCATGTTCTGCATTGTAACTGTGGACTGGCCTCTAGGACAGCTATAATTATTTCTGTCTAGTCCTGAGGGCTATATTTATTACAAGTTGACCACAAATTTAACATCTGCTTTATATGTGGAAAATGCATGCTGTATGATACTATAGCTTCTTTAAATCTCCTTAAATCTAACATTTCCCTTGGAGTCAGGTTAGCTTTCACATGAGCTTTTGGCAGTACCTGTAAGGTTGCTGAGTTTGGTTGTTTGAAAACAGGCTGTCGAGATGGGCGGTGGTGGCACACGCCTTTAATCCCAGCACTCTGGGAGGCAGAGCCAGGCAGATCTCTGTGAGTTCAAGGCCAGCCTGGACTACCAAGTGAGTTCCAGGAAAGGCACAAAGCTACACAGAGAAACCCTGTCTTAAAGAACAAAAAAGAAAAAAGAAAATAGGCTGTCTCTCTGTAACTGTATAATTCAATCCTGATATAATTTAACCTGTAAAGTCTAAATAAAAAGGTTCAAATCTTAATGCAAACAATATACAATAAGAATGATTATCAAGTATTGTTCAGGAAAAACAAAGAGTAATAAAATAAACAAAACTGGAATTACAACCAACAAAAATAATATCAAGCAAGAAAGACATGCTAAATTTCAAGAACACGGTTAAACGCCAAATTACAGAGATTACTCCTGTCTTGAATATTCTAACTTGAGTACTAATATGTTATAGCTATGATATGAGAAGATTTTAACCATAACTGTCTAGTCTTCAACTCTATCAAAGACCAGAGAAGGAACATAATAATACCAGAGAAAACAAAAAAATGCAAGCAAGCATTTTCTGAAATTCTTGTGAAAATAGACAAAGACAGCTGGCAGCCTGGACAGTCACCTAAAGTTCCTGGACATCATTATGGCAACCAATTTGTCTACAGACCTAGAATATCTGACAGACCATTTTTAGAAGCAGGGATTTTTAAAGACAATCTTACCCTGTCTTGGCAAAGTTCAGTAGTCACTTTTACTTGTTTTCCTTAACTTGTCAGTGGTCTTAGTTTTTAAGATATGGAGACAGGTGAAGAGCTCATACATAATGAGTGGGAAACAGAGCCAGGAGCCCCTGAATTGACTCTCTTCTTTGCTGCCTTTTATTCTGTTCAGATCCACAGTACCAGGATGACTCAGCACACTAAAGTGGTGATCTTTCCCATGCATCTCAGGTAATTCTACTTGGAAACACTCTTCCAGATGCATCTAACCATTAAGATAAACAAAATCAGCAAGAATAGGTCCCACTTATTTCCTTCTTGGCCTGTTGGATTAAGGACATCAGGAGCTCAAAGTGGCTTGGGAGAAATCTGAGCTTCCAGGTCAATGAACTGTTTGTTCTGGCTCCAAACAGGAGCACTGCCCCCACCTGACCACTCACACTGGAATCAAAACTTCCAGGCCAGAAAAACTTAAAATCATGGAAACAGATAACAATTTTTTCCCAAGATGTCACTAGGGGTGATAGTGATTGATTGGTTTCTTTTCTATTTCCTTTTCTAACACCTGGTGCCTACATCCAAGTCAGGGCTATGGAGAAAAATACTTCCTGGTAAATCCTATCCCATGTTGTCCATTCCACAGAGGAAGTGGCCCAATGTAGTCATCCTGACATGAAGTAGTTGGGTGGCCAGGCTGAAGAAACAGTGATACCTCCGGGCAGATTTGGCATTCAGCAGCAACTGTAATCAGGTTAAAAGTGAAGACAACTTTTGTGGACATTTACAGGGGACAAAATGATCTTCACATTCTTTGCTCCTTTGCAGATCTCTCCAAATACTTCTTCCCCAAATGTCTTTCTAATAGTTCTTTATTTTTTGTGTTTTTATTTTTTCTTCTCTCATACAATCCCATCTGAACATAGTCTCCCCTCCCTCCACTCTACATATATGCACTACTCCTCTGTTTCCCTCCAGAAAAGCACAGGTCTCCAGGGCCTATCAAATGAACACAAGATAACAAAATGTAATAATAGTAGGCACAAACCCTCTTATCAGGGCTGGAGGAGCAACCCAGAAGGAACAAAAGGTTCCAAGATCAGACAAATAGTTCTGAGACTCCCCATACTCCTGCTGCTAGGACTCCCACAAAACCCATGAGCTAAACAAGCACAGTGTGTACACAGAGGACTTAGTACAGACCCATGCATGCTATGTGATTGCCTCCTCAGTCTATTTGAACCTCCAAGAACCCTGTTTAGTTGAATCTCTGTGCTCCTTTTATGTGATATCTTTGATTCACCCGACAGTCATGCCTTTTCTTTCTTGAGGTTCCCTTAGCTCTATCTAATCTTTGGCTGTGGACCTCAGTATCTGCTCTTATCAGATGCTGGAGAAAGCCTAACTGATGTTGATTGGGCTAGGTATCAAACTATGAGTATAACAGAATTTCATTAGGGATAATTTCACTGAATTTTGTGTGTGTGTAGGAGTAAGGACTCAGCACAAACTTCCACAGCTGAGCAGAGCTGGATAGACTGAAATAGGATTCTTCAAACAGAAACACCACCAGAATCCACTAACTGATTTTAAAATTTTTATTCATTTGATATTTTATTTGGGTAGGTACTGTCTACAGAGATGGATGTGCCCATGGAGACAAGAGAAGGACTGAAAAAAGGGTCCTCTGCAAGAGCAACAATTGCTATTGCAACTGACTCATCTCTCCAGTCCCACACACAGAGTTTAGAGAAAAAGTCTTCATTCTCTTCTACTTCTCTTGTAAGCAAACATTCATTTTTGTTTGGTCCTTTGCTAAACCCTTGGTCATATGTTCTTCTCAGTCCAATCCAGACAGGTTTCTCCAAAGAAGCCCTCTTGGGATGTCCATGGGGCTAGCAACTAAATTGAATTGCAGTTTCCAATTGTTGAGACAAATTATCAAACCACAAAGTATACCAGAGTCCAGTCTCTGCCTCTCTCTAACCGGCCATTCAACACATTAACAGGTGTACTAAAGCTTGAACCACAATCTGTCTTTCCCTAGTTTCACTGAAAATGCTCGAAAAATCTCATAGTCTACCCAGGTGTCATTGGTAACAACACTGTCTGCTTCTTGGAGACAAGTATAGGTCATAGCTGACCAGGTTCTAGGATCGCTTCATGCGTTTGAGTGGGGGTTCCAGGAAAGTATCCTGTGCAGAAGACAGGGAGCCATATGCTTCAGCCACCAAGTGGGGATATGAGCCCTCCATTATCTTCCAGCCTGGGGTCTCAGAGACCTCAGAAACATGAGCTGTAATGAAATCCAGTGCCAGGGTTTTCAGCTGCCATGAGCTGTGAAGGTCAGCCAGGAAGAGAGTGTGGGCAGCATTCTCCACAGAGAGCTCCCTGCAGAGGGCATCCTCACACATGACCTTCAAACGTTCCAGGCCATACTTGTCAGCAGCTGCCAGCAGAACATCTGCCATGCTGTCCAGGTCTGGTGCCTTTCCGGTGTAAATGAAGTCCATCATTGTCTTAATGACTTGCGGCTCCAGGTCATGAATCTCGACTCGGTTACTTTTGCTCTCCTTCATGTCATGTTGAAACATGGCTCTGAAAACTGGAGAGTGAGCTGCTAAGATGGCCTTGTGAGCCTGAAATTCCTGGCCAGCTACCACCAGGCAGCAGTCTGTGAAGTGGGAATTCTCCCACAGCTCTCCTAGCTCATCTGCCAATGTGCAGCTTGGAACCTGCATCGCTGCCATTATGTTCTGTTCTGAGATGCTGAAGGAGTCCTGGACCTCGCTCACCTTGCAGAGAAAGATGAACCCATCATCTGTGAGAACCAAAGAAGCATGGGATAAGAGGAAATTTCAAAGGATGAACTTTTTGAATCCCCAGTGATAGCATGGCAAGAACCTAAAGCCCTTCTGGCTCCCCAACCTTGGATTTTCTTTCCTTCAGTGTTTAAGACTTTGCCCAAATATGACTCTTTAGACAGCTGAGTAACACTAGGTAAACTGACAGGTAATTTACACTTCCTTCATCCACTCCCTTTGGGTTTACTCTCAAACACCATTTGTCATAGGCACTTATTAAGAAAGTTGGGCTTCTAATGTGCTCCCGAATTTCCTCCAGAATACAACAAAAGTTGCTAATGGTATACCTGTAGGAGAAATTCTGGACGGTGATCTGTGTGTAATCCTAGCTCTGGGCTATCCTGTCCTGACATTTTTCCTGGAGGTAGTTTGAAGGTTCAACTGGATCCAAAATGAAGAACTAGCAATTGTGTTATCTCTACCCTGTGAGACACAAGAATACACACAGATGTAGATTTTTAGTTTCTGTTTCTCCTCTGTTCCTTCCTCTATGAGTGGGGAAACTTGAGTCTCTGAAATTTTCTATCCAGATTTCAATAGTAGATTCAGAGAAGACAGTCTAGGCTACTAGGAACTCTTACATCACTCCATTTTTTTTCTAGATCGAATCTTAGTTCAATAGGTAACTAGTTTTGACCATTAAATACAACTTTTGAAAAATTGGATCATTTTATACACTCATATCAAAAATGTACTTCAGTTCTCCAAAGTAATAGCATATGTATACGGAATCTCTCTGGGTATGAAGGAAGTGGATTTATTAGAATGTCTTAAGGCTGTCCCACTAATCCCACATTGGCTATTTGTGAAGAAAAAGTCCAAGAATCAGGTACTTACTCAGTCCAGGAGGTTGGAAGTGTTGGCTGGTCTTCAGTATATGCTAGAATTCCAAAGAGAAATTCTCTAACGTCAGGGAAGGAATGGATTTGTGCAAGGTGAGGGCAAGCAGGCAAAGAGAAAGAGCTTCCTTCCTCCATGTCCTTTTATATGCTTCCAGCAGAGGGTGTGGCCCAATCTAGGGTGTGTTTGCCAGACTCAAGACTGGATTAAAGGTGTGTGTCTTCAGGCCTTGAAATCAGAGTTAAATGTTTGTTTCTTTTACCTCTAAATTCATATTGGAAGTGAATCTACCTATTTCAATTTAAGAAAAAAACTTTCTCACAGGTTTGCCCTCCATGTTCAGATTTTTGTTATTCTGTGTCTAATTAAGTTGGGGACCAAGAGCAACCATCACAAGTGTATTTTGTTTATTGTGCTATATGCAGATCCTAAATACTTCTCAATTCAGTCATGTTGACTGTTTAGATTCAGCTTTTCAATATCTTGTATTTTACATTTTTAACTTGTGAGTTCTGTCCTCTTCAAACTTTGAACTTCCATGCTTATTCTGCAGGGCCTTAAAAGCAAGAGAGTATTCTGGTTTCCAGAAGAATAGATTCAACAGTTCCTGAAGTATGAGTTTTGAGACCGTTCCCCTTTGAAATGGGATTTGCAAAATGCTCCCCACATCTATCATCTTTCTCCAGTTCATCATGTTTGGAGGGACTCATTAAGCCTGGAGAACAGGAAAATAACTTCAGTGATTCAATCTACTCAGCAATTCCCAGCCTAGCTCTCCTGAAAGTCTGGATCCAATGCTGCTCACCCCTCAATACAGGATAAATCAATCAACTTTTTTTTTCTTCTTATTGTTGTTTGTTTTTTGTTTTGTTTTGTTTTGTTTTTTGAGACAGGGTTTCTCTGTGTAGTTTTGGTGCCCATTCTGGATCTCGCTCTGTAGACCAGGCTGGCCTTGAACTCACAGAGATCCGCCTGCCTCTGCTTCCCAAGTGCTGGGATTAAAGGCATTTTAATTTAATTGCCACCACAGCCTGGCAATCAACTGGTTTTGACCTCTGAATTTTTGGTTCCTCAGTTAGGATCCTTTCACAGGTGGCTAACTAGTAGCCCCAGTAACTATTCTCTACGTGGGTTTAGGGTCAGAGTGGCAGATACCGCTTCCCTCAAATGTGTAATTTGAAATGAATTAGGCAATTCCTGCAAAACCCCTCATTTGCAAAGCAAATGCTTTACATTGCCAGCCCAGAGCTCCCATGAACTTGCTCCTGGAGATTGAGAGCAGCTTCCCATGTGGAAACTGAGAACCACCTGGGGCTCAATTTACAGGCTATGTTCATATAGCCTCTCATTCCAGGAATGGGGTAGGGAGAACTTTTATTTCGGGTAGGTGGTTCTCTGGGGGACTTGGCACAGCCAAAAGGATTCAGGTCCCCAACAGGAAGAGGCACAAATCTTAATCGGCAGGAGTGTCCTCATACCAGAAAAAGCCACTGGTCCTTAAAAGAACACAAAACTGACAGAAACACATAGAAAGACATAGAAACACACACAAATGCAAACACACAGGCAGAGAGAGAGAGAGAGAAAGAGAGAGAGAGAGAGAGAGAGAGAGAGAGAGAGAGAGAGAGAATGAGATAGTGCTTGAACTGGATTTAAGCCAATACAAAATATATTAACCAGCTGGCAGAACTACATGAGGTGTTCAAGATTACAGTGCAGCAACCAGCCTTTCTCAGGGTGAGTTTTTAAGCACAAAAACCATATTCTGGGTTGACAAACTTCAGTTAACAAGAACAGTTAGCCAGAAGTGGCACCACAGAAGCCAAAATATTACTGTATTTCAAGCAAGGTTTGAAAACTTTGAGGTATTCTCAGAACTATGGACTTTGGTGATTAAGCCTTTGTTTTATTCGGGGCAGCGATTGCTGTTTTTTTACAAAAGTGTTGCGTTTTACACCCTGAATGGTACTTCCATCATGGAGACAGTTGTACTTAGGTATGGGAGCCTGCTCACGCCTGGGCCCTGTTACACAGTTGGGTCTGTGCACCATGAGCATATGGTGCCCTCAGAGGCCAGAAGAAGCTGTTGGGTCACCTGGATAACTGGAGTTACCGACTGTTGTCAACTGCCTTGAGCATACAGTGAATTGGATGCCAGTCTTCTGGAAAAGTATCTAACACCTTTTACTGCTGAACCATTTCTCCATTCTATCACAATTACTTTCTTAAAGATGACGAAAAGCTTTGAAAGACCAGTTCATTCTCTAAAGCTTTGGCATCTGAAATATTTTAGCAGGAATTCAAGTGGTAATTTGGTTCATGCAGTTTTCTTTTTTCTTTTTCTTTTCTTTTTTTTTTTTTACACGAGACAGGGTTTCTCTGTATAGCTTTGCGCCTTTCCTGGAACTCACTTGGAAGCCCAGGCTGGCCTTGAACTCACAGAGATCCGCCTGGCTCTGCCTCCCAAGTGCTGGAACTAAAGGCGTGCGCCACCACCGCCTGGCTTTCCTTGTTTCTTTAATTCTTTCTTTTTGACAACTTGTCACTCTCTTAGAAGGTGCTCTATGGACCAAGTTAACTCAGACTCCCAGAGCTGAGTCAGCCTCTGCCTTTAGACTACTGTGATCAAAGCCATAGACTACGACATCAGACCTGGTTCATGAATTTCTTTTTAATCACAGTAACCACATTATTAGTCTTATAAATGATATTGAAAGTTTGTCTTTAACATTAATTTAAATAAAAGACTTTATTATTATTATTACTAGTGCTATTATAATGATGTTGTTATTATTATTATTAAGTTGTGATATGATCTCACTAGGTAGTTTTTTTCAGGCATAGAATTATTGATGTAGACCAGGTTGGCCCCCAAGTCTTATACTCTGGGAATGCTGAGATTAGAGACATGAACCCTCATGCCCTGATACAACAAAGCATGAGTAACATTCACCTCAGAATCTCAGTGTTATTTATTACAAGGTGCAATATTAAGCTGCACTGTTTACTATGTGAGAAAAGCCACAAGGTATGACAAAACCCAATATAAGAGTTTATTAAGGGAGGGGTATAAGAAAGATGTGCATAGGCCTATGGAATGACCGTGTAGGAAGAGGGGAGGAATAAATTGAACCCACTTTTATAGGTCCCTCCCGCCCACATATGTGCATATGGGCTTAAGTAGCTATGCCATGCATGTGCATAGATTACATGTTCATGCAAATTACATGATCACACAGTGCATGGATTACATATTATGTAAGGCCCTGGGATGACTAAGCATCTTGCCAGGTGCATGTGGTCATGTAGCTAGGGGAGTGGCTAGGCAGTCTAACATTGCAGACTCTTTGTTTTTTTATAAAAAAAAAAATGGTGGGTAAATGGGAATGGGGGCGTTGTGTCTCCCGAAACTGCTTCCAATTGACTTGGTTGGCATCAGTTAACTTTTGGGGGTAAGGAAGAGGGCTTTTGGCGTAGCCAGATGTCCTGAGGTAGTGGATTATCCTCTGCTGCTTTGGGAAAAGTTCATTGCCTTCTACTGCTTCAAGTTCTGTGACTGTTTGGGTCTGACAAGGTTCTGGCAAGGCAGAAGAGGGAATTTAGAATTTTTTTTAACCTTGGTTGGGGTCCTATGGGGTCCCAGGGTGAGGGAGGAGGGTCTCAGGACCAGGAAAGTTTGAATTATACTTATCTGAAGTGGATCTGACTTGTCCAGGTGGATTCAAGCTGGCTCTGGAGCTTGAAAAAAATTTTAAGCATATTAAGAAGCAGCCACAGGGAATTTAAAATCTTGAGCTGGTAGTCATGATATTATAATGTTTAGTACTCTGCTATCAGAATTTTATTGGTTCATGTGGTGGGGGAGCTGGAACATGCTTTTTTCTGAGAAGGTCAGAAATGCCAGGCTTAAGTCCCCTAAGGCTCTGGAGTGAGAGAGGGTACTGAGCTTGGGTAACTTACCTGGTAGGGTCCTGCAACTAGATAATACAGTAGGGTTCTGAGTGTCCCAGACTTTGGGGTCCACCTGAGAGGCTGGCAAGGGAAATGAAATGTTAGAGCTAGTAGGATGGGTGGCTAGGAGGAAGAGGAGAGGAGCTTCTGACAAGTCTGAGGTAAGTCAAATTGGAGGAGCAAACAAAATAAAAGGTCCTACCTTAGCTAGAAAATCTCTTCCCGTTAGGGGCACAGGGCAGATTAGAACAACTAAAAATGTGTGGGTGAAAGGGATACCCCTGAAAACACAACTAAATGGTAGGGTCTGGTTAGGTAGGTAAGGCTATCTCCCTACCTTGACATAGGGAGACGAGGAGAGTTGGGACCCCAAAAATCCCTTAGGATTGAGTGAGTGGCTCCAGTGCCAAAAGGAAGGAAATGGATCACCCCGATACCGTAATGGCTACCCTAGGTTCCCTGTGAGAGATGGCTGTGGTTGGGCAGGGAACAGGGCACCTTCAATCCTTGCAAATGTCCAAACCTAGGAGATGGGCTGGCAGGTGGTCTCTGTTTGATGTCCCCATGCCACGAGGTGTACACGGGCAGTCAGCTGACCAGTGTCCCTCATGGGGGCACTTTGGACAAGGTGGCCTGCATGGGGCACGGCAGGCATGAGCCCAGTGGCTTTCTCTACCACACTTAATACAGGGACCCGGAGGCCTTCAGGCAGCTGGTTAGATAGCTTCTGTCAGCATTTGGCAGTCATGTCTATGGGCTTTTTCATCTCTCCCATGGTACACCTTAAATGCTACCACTAAGACTTCTGCGTGTGGGGTCAGAGGCCCTCTCTCCAGATGCTTAAGTTTAGCCCTAATGTCAGGGAAGCTCTGGGAGACAAAGTGGGTCATAAGGAGCTGTCTGCCCTCTGGACTCTCAGGATTAAGACTCGTATATGTAAGAGAGCCTTTGTAAGCAGTTCTAGAAAGTGAGACGGATATTTTTTATTATCTTGAATTACATTTTTTAGCTTTTCATAATTTACTGGTTTGAGGACAGCTTTATGAAGACCTGCCAGGAGCGAGGTTGTAAACCAATCCCTAACTAGAGAACCACCTAGGGTATTGTAATTCCAATGAGTCCTGATCGGGAACCGCCTTGGCCCCAGGTGGATGGGCAGCATTAGTTTGATGAAACTCGTCTGCATTTATCTTTGCCTGCTCCCAAACTTGTCTGCACTCCTCAGGAAGCAGGTTATTAGAAAGTATTGGGGCATATGGAAAGGAGAGAAGGAATCAAGAAGGGAGGGTTTAGAACTCAGGTAAGAAAAGATTGGATATAAGGTAACACTTTCCATCTGCCCATTCTCTGGTAGAAGTTAGATAATTCCTGTAAAATATCGGGGTCTAAGGAGCCATTAGGTGGCCATTTTTTATTGTTATCTAAGGGATATTTAGACCTTTTCTTAGTACAAAGGCAGACAAGCTTAGAGGTCTTTAAGTAAGGCATTAAGCTGAGAGGCTTAAGAATTTCCAGGCATTGGTGGCACACGCCTTATATCCCAGCACTCGGGAAGCAGAGGCAGGTGGATCTCTGTGAGTTCCAGGACAGGCTCCAAAGTTACACAGAGAAACCCTGTCTTGACAAACGATAAAAAAAAAAAAAAAAAAAAAAGAATTTCCAGAAGACATCCAGGGGAGATATAGGGCTAATAGGTTGGGAAGCTTTATTTCCCATGAGCACTGCAGAGAGAAAAAAATAAAAAAATAAGAAAACAAACGTAATCCAAGACTACAATCTCAGGCATCCCCTAGATCAAGTGAGTATGGAGGATTGGCTCGTCAAGCCAGATAATGAGGGCCAGGGCATAGCTCCAGGAGAGGGGGCCCACAGTGGCAGGCTCAATTCATTCAATGCTTTGTCAAGTGAGAGAATGAGGGTGGGGCTTACACAGCCCTGGGACAGGGGTCCCACAATGCGAAGGATATCTCAGACCACAGCTGTGGGAAATGGCAAGAGGCTGAAGCCTGCAATAGGGGCCAGCCATAGCCAATGAAGGCCGTGGACAAGGGGGATAACAGCTTTGTAGGAATGGACACCATCACTTATTTTATGGAAGATGAACCATAGTAAGCAAAATACACTTGTGGTGGTTATTATTGGTTCTCAACTTAACAAGACATGGAATTGACTAAAACCCTAAAATGGAGGGCACAACAGTGAGAAATTCTGTGCTTAAGTTAAGTAGGTAGATCCACTTCAAATACAGACTTTGGAGGTAACATTTTACTGGGATTTCAAGGCTTGAAGACAAACACTTTTAATCCAGATCTTGAATATGGGAGACACACTCTAAATTCAGCCACGCCCTCTGCTGGAAGCTTATAGAAGAGCATGGAAGAAGGAAGCTGTTACTCTATGCCGACTTGCCCTCACCTTGCAGCAAGTCCATTTTTTCCCTGGCATTAGAGAATACTTCTTCAGAATTGTAGCTTATACTGAAGAGCAGCTGACATGTCCAACCTCCTGGACTGAGTAAGTACTGGATTCTTAGACTTTCTCTTCACAGCCAGCCATTGTGAGATTAGTAGGACTGCAGCCCTAAGTCATTCTATTAAATCCCCTTTGTTAAGACAGAGGGATTTCTTTGTATATGTTCTGTTCCTCTAGAGAACTCTAGTTCAACATTTTTGATATGAGTGTATAAAATGTTCCAAAATTTCAAAAGTTGTCTATAATTGTCAAAACTAGTTACCTATTGACCTTTGATCCAATTGGAATGATGTAACAGTCCTTAGTAGCCTAGACTGTCTTCTCTGAAACTAATATTGAAATCTGGACAGAAAATTTCAGAGACCCAAATTTTCAGCCTTATAGAAGAGGGAATAGAGGAGAAATAGAAAGTAAAAAATCTAAATCGTGTCTATTATTGAGTCCTACAGGGTGAAGAGAAAACAATTCCTAGTTCTTCATTTTGGATCCAGTTTAACCTTCAAACTACCTCCAGGAGAAATGTCAGGGACCTTTCTGGGTCCTAGGACTACACAGAGGTCAGCATCCAGAATTTCACTACAGGTGGACCATCAACAAGTTCTGTTTTATTCTGGAGGAAATTCGGGAACATATTAGAAGCCCAACTTTCTCAATAGGAGTTAATGACAAATGGTGTTTGAGACAACGCACAAAGGGAGTGGATGAAGAAAGTGCGGATTACATGTCAGTTTACCTAGTGTTGCTCAGCTGTCTAAAGAGTCCTGTTTGAGCAAAGTTCCGGTTCTCTTAAATGCTGAAGTAGAGAAAACCCAAGGTGTGAGGAGCCCCTATAGTCTTTAGGTCCATACAAGGCTATGAGTGGGGATTCAAAATGTTCATCCTTCATGATTTCCTCTTGTCCCATGGGCCTTGGCAAGGTGAGCATGGTCCAGCACTCCTTCAGCATCTCTGAACAGAACAGGAAGCCAGTGATCCAGGCTCTCAGGTGCACATTGGCTGATGAGGTAGGAGAGCTATGGGAGAATTCCCGATTCACAAACTGCTTCCTGGTGGTATCTGGCCAGGAATTTCAGGCTCACAAGGCCATCTTAGCAGCTCGCTCTCCAGTTTTCAGAGCCATGTTTGAACATGACATGGAGGAGAACAAAAGGATCCGTGTTGAGATCCCTGACCTGGAGCCACAAGTCTTCAAGGCAATGATGGACTTCATTTACACTGGGAAGGCACCAGACCTGGACAGCATGGCAGCTGCTGTGCTGGTAGCTGCTAACAAGTATGGCCTGAAGCATTTGAAGGTCATGTGTGAGGATGCCCTCTGCAGGGACTTCTCTGTGGAGAATGCTGCCCACACTCTCAACCTGGCTGACCTCCACAGCTCAGAGCTGCTGAAAACCCAGACACTGAATTTCATTACAGCTCATGCTTCTGAGGTTTTTGAGACCTCAAGCTAGAAGACAATGGTGGGTTCATGTCCCCACTTGGTGGCTGAAGCATACCATTCCCTGGCTTCTGCACAGGGTCCATTCCTGGAGCACCCTCTCAGAAGCCTGTAACAATCCAAGGACCTGTTCAGCTGGGACCTACAGGTGTCTTCCAGAAGTAGCAGCCAGTGATGTTACAAATGACACTTGAGTAGTCTATGGGATATGTGGATCATTTACAGTGACACTGGGGAAAAGTAACCAGGCCTCTCCCTCTTTACTATAACTGTAAAGAAGTTGGAATGCTGAGGGGTCAGGTTTGACTCTGCTGTACTCTAGGTAAGTATACAAAACCCTAGTCAAACGACACAAAAATTTTTCAATAAGTTTGTGGGTTCTAGTAGTATTTCTGTTTACAGAACCCCATTTTAGTCCATCCAGCTCTGCTAAGCTGTGCATGTGTGTGCGGACTCCTCACTGCACACCAGTATCAGGAGGCCTCTCTCTTCCTTCTTAGCACTTATTTTTGGCAGAGTAGAACATGCCCCATAATGCTCTCATGAAAACTGAGAAAAGTAGGCAAATGTGAGTAGATCATACTTCATCTGACAGAGAAGTGTTTTTTCCAGGCCAGCAAAAATCTCATTTGTATTGAAAATGTGGCAGGGCATTGATTCCGGAAGAATTCACACTTGCTAATGCTCAGACCCTGTAATACATGTGAGGATTATTTCATTGTTACATAGTTCTGTAATTTTGCTATTATGAGTCATAATGTAAATATCTGATATGCAGGTTTTCTGATATTCTACATCTTGAAGGCATCCTTAGACCACCAAAGAGTTTGGGACACACAGGTTGGAAACCACAACTCTAGGCCATGCGTGCCAGTAAATGAGGTAGGCTGCCTGCAGATCTTCTCTTCTCTGTCTGTTCTTTCAGATCCAATCCCCCATTCTCATCCCCAGCTCTGCAGCAGAGCACCCTGAAACCTTCTCTGCACCCCTGTGTGCAGATCCCATACATCTTCCCCTTCTAACCTCCCCACCCCGACTCATTGCTTTATCCCAGCTCCCAACCCAGCAAGACACCCTTGCTAACCCACTCTTTCCAGGGAAACAAGTAGGCTGGATGCAGATCCACACCTCTACTTTTGCTCCTCTACTTTCAACTTTCCTGGTGTCATCCTCTCCTCTGTAGTAGAAAATCTGCTGTGGTCTCTTTCCTGTCAGACCCTATCCCCACTGGTTCACAAAGATCTTCTTCCCCAATCTTCCTTCCCCAACTCAACCCATCATCCCTGCCTCCAGCAGCAGGCATTCACTAAGAACACACCAGCAGAACAAGACAAAGAAATAGGTAAGCCAACTGAAGAACTTCCTCCTTCCCTCCAAACCCAATCCCCCAGTCTCATCCCTAGAATTACAATAGAACACCAGCTGCAGCTTTCTTCCCCACCCACCCTCCCACCCACCCACCCACCCACCCAGCTAAAATCTCCTATGGATTCTACACAAATTCTCCCCCGTTTTTTTCAAAATATTTTTACTGATTATTTGGAAATTTCACACCATGGATCCTGAGCACTCTTGTTTCCCAGTCCCACTAGTTCTGACACCCCACCAGGACACCAGTTCTGATACCTCCCAAGGACAACAAAGTAGATCTGACCTTGTTGGTGGGGTGGTGGTGCAGGTGAGACTGCCTGAGGGTGAGAGGACAGGAGAGGTGACTGTACTCCTTACTGCCTGCTGCAGTGGGTGAGCTAGCAATGGCAATGCTAGAGAACTCACCTTGTTGCTGTGCATGAGGGAAAGCTGGGAGGCTGACCAACCCAGCTACCACCCAAGCCCAGAACCAGGACTATGAGGTGGCTCATCCAACATTCACCTCATGTATGAACTGCTGGAGCATGTGAAGTGGCCGGACCTACAGATCCAAAGCTGCAGGATCTCTGTGGCACAAAGGATCTCTATGACACAAGGCAACAACGAAGGTTATCCAAGAGGAGTCCCAGTGAGGACCCATGTAGGAGAAGCCAGAGACCTCAGACCAGAACAATGACTCATTGCAATGAACACTTACAAGTAAAGATGTAAAGTAAAGATGGACTAAAGGGTACACAGTGGGACTCACTATGTCACACTACAGCCTCTACTCTGGGACTTTATTTTTGTATGGTAGTTAGTTTGGTTGCTTCTGTTTTGATTTTTTTGTTTCTCTTTTGAATTTTGTTTTGTTTTGTGGGAGAGGTTGTAAGGGTGGAGGGTGGCTATGAAGGGACAGGGAGATGGATGGATTGGAATGTATGATGTGAAACCCACACAGAATCAATAAAAAATTGAATTAAAAAAAGCCAAGCATTTAATCTCAGCCCTCAGGAGGCTGAGTTAGGCAGATCTCTGCATTTTTGAGCCCAGCTTTCTCTTTAGATTGGGTTCAGACAGCCAAGATGATGGAATAGCTCTGAAAAACTAGTTTGTTCTCTAAAGCTTTGGCAGTCTGAAATATTTTAGCAGAAATCCAAGAGGTGTGGGGGACCAGCCCTCACCTTTTACAGGGTTCCTATGAGGAGGAGAGAGGAATACAGAACTTAGAATGATAGGCCTACCTGAGAAGAAGGAAGACAGAAATTCAAGATAGCTTCAGGAGGATACAATGGCCCAGAACTTTATTCAAAAGGGCTTTTTATAACAATGCCAAGGGGAGGAGAAAAAGACCTCCCCCTTGCTAGATACAACCAAGTATAGACCCTTCCAAACACCTGGCATCCAGGTCCATGGTCCAGTCATCATCTTATGCAGTCCTGCTAGGTAAAGCAAGTACGGATCTCACTAGGAAACCTCTGTAGGCTCCCACAAAGAGGTAGGTAGTCATGATTTCATTCCTATGTCCCTTGTTCTTTCTTTTTTGATGGCTTTTCACTCTGTATGTCTGGCTCTCCTAGAAGATGATCTATGGACCAAGTTAGCCTCAGACACATAGAGTTGAGTCAGCCTTTGCCTTCAGACTACTGTGGTCTAAGCCATAGACTACCACATCATGCCTAGTTCATGAATTTCTATTTAATTACCTTAACCACACTGTTAGGTTTTAGCAAATGGTATAGAAAGCTTGTCTTTAACATTAATAAAGAACATCAAGACTTTATTATTATTATTATTATCATTATTATTATTTTTATTAGTTTACTTAAAGCATCATCATCATCATCATCATCATCATCATTACTATTAATTTGTGATATGATCTCACTAGGTAGTTGTGCCTATCTAGAATTCCTGATGTAGAGCAGATTGGTCCCCAAGTCTTACACTCTGTGAGTGCTGAGAGATTAGAGTTGTGAATCCCCATGTCCCTGAAAGACCCTAACCCTTCAGGCTTACACACTCCACCAAGCCCCAGGAGAATGAGGAACTAAAAAGCAAGTTTCAAGGGCAAACTGACTCAGGCACCCCTGCCACAATGTAACAATCTAAAGAGATTTCTGTTAAGAGATGTGCTCAACTGTGACTGGGATAATTGCTAGTGTTCCAGGAAAGACCACTGTAACCTTTGTGTAAACTTCACTCCCATCCTGATGCCCCCCTTGAGGTATCAGGTTTCAGGAAGAATGTGCATGCGGATGTGACTGTACCCACCCTGTGATCAGGCCATGATCTTGTGAAATTAGCCTCTAGACATAAATCAATCAAAACGAAATTGTATGGGAATTGTAATCTTATGGCTTTTGTGGGTTTTTCCTTTAAAAGTACCCATGTGGAATCTCAAGGTCTGCCAGGGGTCTTGGAGAAGGGCGAGGGTCGAGGGAAAGAGAGCTTGGGTGAGTGGGAGATCCCAGCTGGATCAAAAACAGAGAGGGAGAACAAGGAATAGGAGACCATGGTAAATGAAGACCACATGAGAATAGGAAGAAACAAAGTGCTAGAGAGGCCCACAGAAATCCACAAAGATACCCCCACAACAGACTGCTGGCAATGATCGAGCGACAATCCGAACTGACCTACTCTGGTGATGGGATGGCCAAACACCCTAATTGTCGTGCTAGAAACCTCATCCAACTACTGATGGACCTGGAGGCAGAGATCCATGACTAGGCCCCAGGTGGATCTCTGGGAGTCCAATTAGCGAGAATGAGGAGGGTTTATATGAGAGAGAATTGTTGAGACCAAGGTCGGATAAAGCACAGAGACAAATAGCCAAACAAACGGAAACACATGAAATATGAACCAATGGCTGAGGGGTCACCAACTGGATCAGGCCCTCTGAGTGGGTGAGACAGTTGATTGGCCTGATCTGTTTGGGAGGCATCCAGGCAGTGACACAGGGCCCTGTGCTCACTGCATGAGTCGGCTGTTTGAAACCTGGGGCCTATGCAAGGTCCCTTGGCTCGGCCTGGGAGGAGGGGACTGGACCTACCTGGACTGAGTCCACCAGGTTGATCTCAGTCTGTGGGGAAGGCTTTGCCCTGGAGGAGATTGGAATGGGGGGCGGGCTGGGGGGAAGGTGAGGGGGGCGGGAGGGGGGAGAACAAGGGAATCTGTGGCTGATATGTAGAACTGAATTGTATTGCAAAAAAAAAATTAAAAAAAATAAATAAATAAATAAAAATTAAGTATATTTAAAAAAAAAAAAAAAAAAAAAGTACCCATGTGGCTGCAGTAGGCACGACCCTTGCTCTTGGGAGGAGAGTAGCCAGACTGACTGTACAGCCGCATCAATAAACCTCTTGTTGTTTGCATCAACTGGAATGGAGTCTGGGTTCTTGGGGCGCCCAACTGAGAAGGTAGTACCCTGGTGCTGGGGTCTATCATCCCCATACAACAAAGAATGAGTAATATCCAGCTCACAATTACTGTGCCAAGTGTTCTGTGTCCTTGCTGGAACCAGTTCTCTTTGGCACAGTGATGATGAGCCTTAAGAAAGGAAGAAATGAAAGGAAGGCCCAAGCAGGGTAGTGTGAAAATATATATAGTTCAGAAGTAGGGAACTTGCCTAACATGTTGGACATTCCTGACTTTATCTCCTGTAAAACACACAGATGCAGCTGCCCACAGATGACAGCATGCATATGTGCAATTCCACAGAGAGAAGAATGCTGCCTGGAGATCAAGTAGAGGATGATGTCAGAGACTCATTGAATATTTAAGATTTATTTAGTCTCCAGAGCATTCCTTAAAGGGGTCTAGAGTCAGGATGGGTGGTGCTCATGCATAATCTTCTTACCTGCGAGGATGAGGTGAAAGGGATTAGGTTCAAGGCTAGCCTGGCTCTGCAGCAAGATAGTCTTAAAATAAAAACAAACCAATGAAGTAAATATATATACATATACGGAGACACAGAGACCATGAGAAAAATCTCATTCTGCTTTGGGCAGGGGGCAAGAGAAAAATCAAGCCAAATTCAAAGGTGGAGTGAAATGTCTTTATGTCTCCCTGTTGTTTTCTTCCATCTCTTCATGCTGTATACAGCCCAGACCAGATGACTCTTGACTATATCCCCTTAGGCTCTGAATGCTAGAGTACATAGGGCCTACCACCTACATTCCACTAATTTAAGAATATTTTTTCACTGGGCGGTGGTGGTGCAGGCCTTTATTCCCAGCACTTGGGAGGCAGAGCCAGGTGGATCTCTGTGAGTTCCAGGAAAGGCGAAAAGCTACATAGAGAAACCCTGTCTCAAAAAACCAAACCAAAAAAAAAAAAAGAATATTTTTTGAGTATGTCTTATTCCTGCCCTTGCCAATCATTTTACTATTGTCTCTCTAAGGATTTAAGAGGTCAAACATTTGATACCAGGCCTCAAAAGGCAGAGGTAGGCAGATCTCTATGTTTTTCCGCCAGCTTGGTCTATAGAATGAGTTCAAAGACAGTCAAGACTGTGGAAGGACACTCCCTTTCAAAAACAGAAAGGGAAAGAACCCAAATCAGGCTGAAAGTTACTTTTCATTGTGTGTATGGTTAACCCATACAGCTCAAGATACTCTTGGGACAGGCTTAGGAGGATTGCTTATATGCAGGAAGGTCATTGTGAAAAATATCTAGAAATAGGTCAAATTAACTATATTTCCTCCATATATGTAATGAATGTATAATTTAATCTTCCTTCTTTGGCTTAGGCTTGCATTGGGAAACAGAGGAAGTAGGAATCCTGGATGTTTGATAGGTATGTCTGGACATACCAAATGAGAACTTGTCTCCAAAACCAAAAGAAACTCAATAAGACCCCAGTCAAGGTCCACACCCTTAAATATGTCCTCCTCCTAAAAAGAACAGATTCTGATGCTGGAAACAGTGATGTCCTTCTTTAATTATATTCAGGAGGCAATGGCAGCCTGGAATACACAGGGAGTTTAAGGGGAGCCCTGGGAAACAGTTCATTTGAGTTGAGGCTGTCCTTCTTAAGTGGCTTAAACTCAAAAACCCAAACACACAAAAATTAAATGTAAGAGAAAGCAAAACAAAGGTCTAGTATAATTGTTTAAAACAAGAGTTTAGCAGAGACATCATCATCAAGGAGAATATGTAAGTGGTGAATAATATGTAGTTATTAAAAAAATGAAGTAGCACCAATTAAAGGTGTATCCCCAAGCCTCTAGGTCTGGATTAAAGGTGTGTGTCTTCCTTCCTCAAAAGTCCTTGTTTAACATGGATCTATCTACTTCAACTTAAGCAATAATTTCTCACAGGTGTGCTCTCAATTTTGGTGTCTTGTTCATTCCAGATATAGTCAAGTTGAGAACCAAGAATAACCATCACAAGGGTGTGTTATTTCTGTGGTTAGTCTTCCATCAGTAAGGGATCATGTCAACATTTGCACAGTTATTATTTACTCTTGTATGTTATTACAATGACTGCTGCTATAAACACTATCAGGGAAGGGGTGTTTTCCTTAACTTGTCAGTGGTCTTAGTTTTCACAACATGGATGGCAGGTGAAGACCTCATATATGGTAAGGTGGAATCAGAGCCAGGAACCCCTGAAGGTGACTCTATTCTTTCCTCCTTTTATTCCATCCAGACCCACAGTCCCAGGATGACTCCAACAAACTTTAGTGGTGGTCTTTTCCCTGCCTCTCAGATAATCCTACTTGGAAACAGTCTTCCAGATCCATCTAAGGGCACCAACATAAACAAAATCAGAAACAATAGGTCCCACTTAGCAAAATGGAATCAAGGTCAGACATGTGTTTTAAACAAACTTAGTAAAATAGCATAATCACTAAAAGTCTCCCCACCAGAAAACAAAAAAAGCCCAGGACCAGAGAATTTGAGGGAAGCAGTATCTGCCACTCTGACCCCAAACCCACATGGAGAATAGTCACTGATGTTACTAGTTAGTCACCTGCCAAAGGTTCCTAAGAGGAAACAAAAATTTAGGCATCAAAACCAGTTGATTGATGTATTCTGCATAGAGGGATGAACAGCACTGGAATCAGACTTTCAGGAGAGCTAGGCTGGGAATTGCTGAGTTGATTGAATCACTGAGGTATCTTCATGTCTTCTAGGTTAGTGAATCTCTCCAGACCTGATGAACTGGAGAGAGATGATAGATGTGGGGAGCATTTAACAGATCACATTCTAAGGGGAACAGTCTCAAAACTCCTTCTTTGGTAACTGTTGAATATTTTCTGCACTATTTGGAAACCAGAATGTGGTCTCACTTTTTAAAAATGATTTGCTTATTTATTTAGAGTTTTTTTTTTCATTTTACATACCATACCGTGTTATCCTATCTCTCTTTGAAGTCCTAGCAAAGTAAGCATGGAAGTTGAAAGTTTAAAGAGGACAGAACTCACCAGTGAAGGATGAAAATTATGAGGTATTAAGAAGCTGAAACTTGGCAGTAAGCATGATGGAGTTGAGAAGCACTTAGGATCTTCTCATAGCACACCGTTAACTGGATCTGGAAGAGTGTTTTCAAAGAGGATTATCTGAGGGGGAGGGAGAGACCACTATGGAAAGTTGGTGGTGCCATCCTGGGGACTGTGAATCTGGATGAATAAAAGGCAGGAAAAAAGACTGTCACTTTCAGGGTTCCCTCCTGGCTCTGCTTCTTACCCACCGTATATGAATTCTTACTCCCTGACCTTCACGTTGTGAACCCTGAGTCCCCTGACAGGGTAAGGAAAACACCTCTCCTGGATCATGTTAGAGGCAAGAATTAGTGTAAAACCCCTATAAGAGTAGATAACAGCTCTGTGGAATGGACACAAACCCTTATTTTACAGAAGATGAACCACAGAAAGCAAAATACACTTTTGGTGGTTATTCTTGATTCTCAACCCAACTAGATATGGAATTAACTAAAATCCTAATATGGAGGACAAAACTGTGAGAAATGTTTTGCTTAAGTTGAAGTAGGTAGATACACTTCAAATACAGACTTTGAAAGTTAAAAGAAACAAACATCTAATCCGAATCTCAGGGCCTGAAGACATACACCTTTAATCCAGATCTTGAGTCTGGAAGACACACCCTAAATTGGGCCACACCCTCTGTTGGAAGCATATAAAAGGACATGGAAGGAGGAAGCTCTTGCTCTTTGCCTGCTTGCCCTCACCTTGTAGCAAGACCATTCCTTCCCCGGCATTAGAGAATTTTCCTTCAGAATTCCAGCATATACTGAAGACCCAGGGACACATCCAACCTCCTGGACTGAGTAAGTACTAGATCCTTGGCTTCCCTTCACAGCTAGCCAATGTAGGAATAGCAGGACTGCAGCCCTAAGTCATTCTAATGAATCCCCTTTGTTCATACACAGAACGATTAATTATATATGTTCTGTTACTCTGCAGAACCCTAGTATAACATTTTTGATATGAGTGTACAAAATGTTCCAAATTTTCAAAAGTTATCTATAATTATGAAAACTGGGTACCTATTGACCCAAGATTTAATCTAGAAAAAAATGGAGTGATGTAAGAGTCCCTAGTAGCCTACATTGTCTTCTCTGAAACTAGTATTGAAATCTGGATAGAAAATTTCAGACCCAAGTTTCCACCCTCATAGAAGATGGAACAGAAATAGAAACTAAAAATCTAAACCAGGTCTATTATTGTATCCCACAGAGTGAAGATAAAACACTTGCTAGTTCTTCATTTTGGATCCAGTTTAACCTTCAAACTACCTCCAGAAATGTCAGGGGACCAGACATCCCAGAGATGTGACCACACCGAAATCAGCGTCCAGAATATTTTCTACAGGTGGACCATCAGCAACTTTCGTTTTCTTCTAGAGGAAATTCAGGAAAGCATTAGAAGCCCAACTTTCTCAATAGGAGCCAATGACAAATGGTGTTTGAGAATACACCCGAAGGGAGTGGATGAAGAAAGTGCAGATTACCTGTCAGTTTACCTAGTGTTGCTCAGCTGTCTAAAGAGTCCTGTTTGGGCAAAGTTCCAGTTCTTGATATTAAGCACCGATGGAGAGACAACCCACGGTGAGAGCAAATCTATAGTCTCTAGGTTCGAGCCAGGTGTTGAACTGGGATTTAAAAAGTTCATCCTTCGAAACTTCCTCTTGTCCTTTGTGCCTTGGCTTCTCCCAGATGACAAGCTGACCCTCCTCTGCAAGGTGAGCATGGTTGAAGACTCTTTGAGCAACTCTGACCAGAACAGAAAGCCAAGAATTCAGGTTCCTAGATGCACCTTGGCAGATGAGCTAGGAGAGCTGTGGGAGAATTCCCAATTCACAGACTGCTGCCTGGTGGTATCTGGCCAGGAATTTCAGGCTCACAAGGCCATCTTAGCAGCTCGCTCTCCAGTTTTCAGAGCCATGTTTGAACATGACATGAAGGAGAACAGAAAGAACCACTTTGAGATCCCCAACCTGGAGCCGCAAGTCTTCAAGGCAATGATGGACTTCATTTACACAGGAACAGCACCAGACCTGGACAGCATAGCAGATACTCTGCTGGCAGCTGCTGGCAGGTATGGCCTGGAGCGTTTGAAGGTCATGTGTGAGGATGCCCTCTGCAGGGACCTCTCTGTGGAGAATGCTGCCCACACTCTTGTCCTGGCTGACCTCCATAGAGCAGGGCATCTGAAAACCCAGGCATTGGATTTCATTACAGCACATGCTTCTGAGATCTCTGAGACTTCAGGCTGGAAGACAATGGTGGAGTCATGTCCCCACTTGTTAGCTGAATCATACCATTCCCTGGCTTCTGCTCACTGCTCTTTCCGGCAGCCCCCCTCAAACGCCTAAATCGACCCTAGTACCTGGTCAGCTGTGACCTACATGTGTCTCCCAGAAGCAGCAGCCAGTGTAGTTATTGATTACACCTGGATAGACTATGGGACCTATGTAGCATTTACAGTGAATCTGGGGAAAGACAGATGGTGGATGAGACTTTAATACAGGTGGAAATGAGTTGAATGGAAGGCTGGGGGAGGGGAAGGTCTGGACTCTGGTACAATCTACTCAGCCTTTTCCCTGCTGCTGTACTGGTTTGATTTTTGTCCAATGAGTTGTAAACTGGAATTCATATTAATTGCTGGCCCCAAGCACATTACAACAGGGTTTCTTTGGACAAACTTGTCTGAATTGGACCTAGCAGAACATATGGTCAAGGACTCAGAAAGGAAAAAAACAACCTGAATATTTGATTATAAGAGAAGGGGAAGAGAATGAAGACATTTTTCTCCAAACTCAGTGTGTGGGAATGGAGAGATGACTCAGTTGGCAAAAGCAATTGTTGCTCTTGTAGAGGATCCTTGTACAGTTCTCCTCTTGTCTCTATGGGCACAAACATCTCTGTAGACAGTAATTTAACCGCCCAAAATACAAAATGAATAAAAATTTTAAAATCAGCTTGTGGATTCTAGTAGTGTTTTTGTTTAAAGAAAGCCATTTTAGTCCATCCAGATCTGCTCAGCTGTGGAAGTTTGTGGTACTGTGTTTCCCAAAATGTTGTGTACCTTGATAAACTTATCTGGGGTCAGAGAACAGAAAAGGTACTAGTTAGGCAGTGATAGCACACGCCTTTAATCCTAGCATTCCAGAGGCAGAAATCCATGAGTTCTAGGATACAGAGAGTCATGGTGACTCATCACGCCTTTAATCCCAGGGAGTGGTGGTAGAAAGCAGAAAGGTAAGGCCGGGCAGTGGTGGCACATGCATTTAATCCCAGCACTCCGGAGGCAGAGGCAGGCAGATCTCTGAGTATAGGTCAGCCTGGGCTACCAAGTGAGTTCCAGGAAAGGGGCAAAGCTACACAGAGAAACCCTGTCTCGAAAAACCAAAAAAAAAAAAAAAAAAAAAAAGTAGAAAAGTATATAAGGCGTGAGGACCAGAAACTAGAATCATTTGGCTGGTTAAGCTTTCAGGCTTTGGAGCAACACAGTTCAGCTGAGATTCATTCTGGATGAGGACTCAGAGGCTTCCAGTCTGAGGAAACAGGACCAGCTGAGGAACTGGCAAGGTGAGATAGCTGTGGCTTGTTCTGTCTCTCTGATTTACCAGCATTGACCCCAATAATTGGCCCCAGGTTTGATTTTATTAATAAGAATTTTTAAGATTCATGCTACAGAAGTTTGTTCAGTGTCTTCACTGACACACACACACATCAATGAAAGGAAACCTAATGAAATTTTGTTATGTTCATATTGTGCACCCTAATAAACTTATCTGGGGTCAGAGAACGGACCACTAGATGCAAAGGCTGGAAAATGGTGGCACTCATGCCTTTAATCCTAGCATTCCAGAGGCAGAAATTCCTCAGGATCTCTGTGACTTCAACGCCACATTGGAAACAGCCAGGCATAGTGACTCATGCCTTTAATACCAGAAAGTGAGCCTTTAAACCCAGGGAGTGTTGGCAGAAAGCAGAAAGATATATAAGGCGTGAAGACCAGAAACTAGAAGCTTTTGGCTGGTTAAGCTTTTAGGCTTTTAGCAACAGTTCAGCTGAGATTCATTCTGGATGAGGATTCAGAGGCTTCCAGTCTGAGGAAATAGGATCAGCTGAGGAATTGGCAAGGTGAGGTAGCTGTGGCTGTTCTGTCTCTGTGATCTTCCAGTATTCACCCCAATACCTGGCTTCCAGGTTTGATTTTACTAATGAGACCTTTTAAGATTCCTGCTACAGTCAACAGTAGGCTTTCTTCAGCAGCTGATGTGAGCAGATACTGAGATCCACAGCCAAACATTAGGCGAGCACAGGGTTCTTTATATATTCGGGATATCAGTCCTCTGCCAGATGTAGGGTTGGTGAAGATCTTTTCCCATTCTGTAGGCTGTCGTTTTGTCTTGTTGACCGTGTCCTTTGCCCTACAAAAGCTTCTCAGTTTCAAGAGGCCCAATTTATTAATTGTTTCTCTCAGTGTCTGTGCTACTGGTGTTATATTTAGGAAGTTTTCTCCGGTGCCAATGCATTCAAGACTACTTCCTACTTTCTCTTCTATCAGGTTTAGAGTAACTGGATTCATGTTGAGGTCTTTGATCTACTTGGACTTAAATTTGTGCACGGTGACATATATGGATCTATTTGCAGTCTTCTACATGTTGACATCCAGTTATGCAGCACCATTTGTTGAAGATGAATTCTTTTTCCATTGTACACTTTGGGCTTCTTTGTCTGAAATCATATACTCATAAGTGTGCAGATTAATGTCAGGGTCTTCAGTTTGGTTTCATTGGTCCACATGTCAGTTTTTATGCCAGTACCAAGCTGTTTTTATTACTATAGCTCTGTAGTAGAGCTTGAAGTCAGGGATCAGGATGCCTCCAGAGGTTGTTTTATTGTACAGGATTCTTTTGGCAACCCTGTGTTTTTTGTTTCCATAAGTGGTTGAATATTGTTCTTTCCAGATCTGTGAAGAATTGTGTTGGGATTTTGATGGGAATTGCATTGAATCTGTATATTGCTTTTGGTAAGATTGCCATTTTTACTGTGTTAATCCTACCTATCCATTATCATGGGAGATCTTTCCATTCTCTGACATCTTCTTCAATTTCTTTCTTTGAGAACTTAAAGTTCTTTTCATACAGGTCCTTCGCTTGCTTAGTTAGCGTTACCGCAAGGTATTTTTTATATCATTTGTGGCTATTGTAAAGTGTGATGTTTCTCTGATTTCTTTCTCAGCCCATTTGTCATTTGTATATACAAGGAATACTGTTTATTTTTTTGAGTTAATCTTGTATCTGGCTACGTTGCTGAAGGTGTTTAAAAGCTCTATGAGTTTCTTTGTCTAATTTTGGGGTCACTTATGTATACTATCATGTCATCTGCAGATAGTGAAAGCTTGTCTTCTTCCTTTGCAATATGTTTTCCTTTGATCTCCTTTTGTTGTCTTATTGCTCTAGCTAGAACTTCAAGTACTATATTGAATAAGTATAGGGACAGCGGACAGCCTTAACTTGTTCCTGATTTTAGTGGAATTGCTTTGAGTTTCTCTCCATTTACTTAGATGTTGGCTGTTGGCTTGCTGTAAATTGCCTTTATTTTGTTTAGGTATGTTCCCTGTATTCCTGATCTCTCCAAGACCTCTATCATGAAGGGGTGTTGCATTTTGTCAAAGGCCTTTTCAGCATCTAGTGAGATGATCATGTGTTTTTGTCTTTCTTTTGGTTTGTTTATATGGTGTATTACATTGACAGATTTTCTTATGTTGAACCATCCTTGCATCCCTGGGATGAAGCCTACTTGAACATGTTTTGATGTGTTCTTGGAGTCTGTTTGCCAATATTTTATTGAGTATTTTTGCATCATGTTCATAAGGGAGAGTGGTCTGTAGTTCTCTTTCTTTGTGGCATCTTTGTGTGGCTTGGAAATCAGGGCAATTATAGCCTCGTAGAAGGAGTTTGGTAATGTTCCTTCCGTTTCTATTGTGTGGAACAATTTAAAGAGTATTGGTATTATCACTTCTTTGAAGACCTGTTAGAATTATGCACTGAAACCTTCTGGTACCGGGCTTTTTTTGTTGGGAGGCTTTTAATGACTGTTTCTATTTCCTTAGGGCTTATTGGTCTATTTAGATAGTTTATCTAGTCTTGATTTAACTTAGGTATGTGGTACCTATCCAGAAAATTGTCCATTTCTTTTAGATTTTCCAGTTTTGTGGAGTTCAGGTTTTTGAAGTATGACCTGATAGTTCTCTGGATTTCCTCAATGTTAGTTGTTCTGTCTCCATTTTCATTTCTGATTTTGCTAATTTGGATGCTCTCTCTCTGCCTTTTGGTTAGTTTGGATAAGGGTTTGTCTATCTTGTTGATTTTCTCAAAGAACCAACTCTTTGTTTCATTGATTCTTTGTTTTGTTCTCTTTGTTTCTATTTTATTGATTTCAGCTCTCAATTTGGTTATTTTCTGGTGTCTATTACTCCTGGGGAACTTTGCTTCTTCTTATTCTGAGGCTTTCAGGTGTGCTGTTCAGTCACTAGTGTGAGATTTCTCCAATTTCTTTATGTGGGCATTTAGTACTATGAATTTTCCTCTTAGCACTGCTTTCAGAGCATCCCATAAGTTTGGGTATGTGGTATATTCATTTTCATTGATCTCTAGGAAGTCTTTAATTTCTTTCTTTATTTCTTCCTTGACCCATTGGTGATTCAGTTGAGCATTATGATTTCTAGGATACTTCCTACTTTCTGTTCTATCAGGTTCTGTGTAGCTGGATTTATGTTGGGGTCTTTGATCCACTTGGATTTGAATTTTGTGCATGATGATAGTTATGGATCTATTTGCAATTTTCAACACGTTGATATCCAGTTATGCCAGCACCATTTGTTGAAGATGCTTTCTCTTTTACATTGTACAGTCTTGGCTTTTTGGTCAAAAATCAGGTGTTCATAGGTGTGTGGATTAATGTCAGGAACTTCAATTTGATTCCATTGGTGCACATGTTGGTTTTTATGCCAATACTAAGCTTTTTGTATTACTATAGCTCTATAGTAGAGCTTGAAAGCAGAGATGATGATACCTCAGAAGTTGTTTATTGTAAAAGCTTGTTTTAGATATCCTAGGTTTTTTTTTTTTTCCATATCAAGTTGAGTATTGTTCTTTTGAGGTCGGTGAAGAATTGTGTTGGAATTTTGAAGGATATTGCATGAATCTGTAGATTGCTTTTGTAATATTGCCATTTTTACTTTGTTGTTTCTACCTATCCATGAACATGGGAGATCTTTCCATTTTCTGATAGCTTCTTCAATTTCTTTCTTCTGAGACTTAAAGATCTTGTCATACAGGTCTTTCACCGATTGGTTAAAGTTACCCCAAGGTATTTTATATTATTTGTGGCTATAGTAAATGGTGATGTTTCTCTGATTTCTTTCTCAGCCTGTTCATTGGTGAGAGTGGAAAGCTGAAGTCTCCCACTATTCGTGTGTGTGGTTTGATGTGTGATTTAAGCTTTAGGAATATTTCTTTTCCATATATGGGTGCCCTTGTGTTTGGGGCATAAATATTCAGAATTGAGACTTCATCTTGATGGATTTTTCCTGTGATGAATACATAATGTCCTTTTTTGATCTCTTTTGATTAATTTTGAAGTCTATTTGGTTACATATTTGGATAGCTACACAACCTTGCTTCCTAAGTCCAATTGACTGGAAGGACTTTTCCTACATCTTTACTCTGATGTAGTGTCTGTCTTTGAAGTCGAGGTGTGTTTCTTGTATGGTATGTAACATAAGGATGGATTCTGTTTTAATATCCATTCTATTAGCCTGCGTCTTTTTATAGGTGAATTGAGTCCATTGATATTAAGAGATATTAATGATGAGTGATTGTTAATTCCTGTTATTTTTGTGGTAGTGTTGTGTGTTTCCCTTCTTTGGGATTTGTTGGTGTGGGATTATCTATTGCCTGTGCTTTCACGGGTACATCTAACTTCCTTGGGTTGGATTTGTTCTTCTATTGCTTTTTGTGTGGCTAGATTTTTGATAGGTATTGTTTAAAGCTGGTTTTATCATGGAATATTTTGTTTACTCTGTCTGTGATGATTGAGAGTTTTGCTGGGTTGGCCTCCATGGTCTCTTAGTGTCTGCATAACCTTTATCCAGGATCTTCTGGCTTTCATTCTGAAGTCAGAGGTTATTCTGATGGGTCTGACTTTATATGTTACTTTGCTTTTTTTTTTCCTTTGCAGCTCTTATTATTTTTTCTTTATTTTGTACGTTTAGTGATTTTATTTTATGTGGTGAGGAGACACCTTTTTTTGCAGTCTATTTGGTGTTCTGTAAGCTTCTTGTATCTTCACAGGCATTTCCTTCTTTAGGTTGGGAAAGTTTTCTTCTGTGATTCTGTTGAATATATTCTCTATACCTTTGAGGTGATATTCTTCTCCTTTTTTTATCCCTAATGTTCTTAGGATTGGTCTTTGGACTTCTCATGGTGTCACAGATTTCGAGAACATTTTGTGTTATGACTTGGCTAGGTTTAATGGTTTTTTTTGTCCCCCCGCCCCCCCATGCATATATTTCTTCTTTATCTTCAATGCCAGAGATTCTCTCTTTGAAAAGTTGCTTTCTGTTGGTTATGCTTGCAGCTGTACTTCCTGTTTGTTTACTCAGATATTCCGTTTCCAGCATTCCCTCTCTTTGTATCTTCTGTATTGCCTCCATTTCAATTTTTGAAGTCTTGAAGTGATACCTGCTTGATTGCTTTTTCTTGGTTTTCTTGGCTTTATTTAAGGGATTTATTGATTTCTTTCAATTTTTTGTTTGTCTTTTCCTTGGTTTCTTTAAGAGAAATTTTCATTTCCTCTTTAAAGGCCTCTATCATTGTCCTAAAGTCATTTTTTTTGAATTGTTTTCTTCTGCCTCTTATATGTTGGGATTTTCAGGTCCTCCTGATGTAGAACCATGAGGTTCTGGTGGTACCATATTGCTCCTCATGTTGTTTAATGTATTCTTTCCCTGGCATCTACCCATCTCTACCTCCAATCAGTGCAAATGGTGTCCGTGTCTCAGGGAGCCACTCTTGGTCCAATTGAAGCTGTTGGAGTCTGTCTCAGGGAGCAGTTGTGGTCTCAGAGGATTGGTACTTTTGGGGGGTGAAGCAGGGCTTATAAGTTACAGGTTCCAGTGGGAGATGGTGGTAGTCAGGACTGCCTCTTTAGTCCTGCCTGCTGGCCTGCACGTGGGGATGCAATGGTTGGGGGTCTGGGGTCACTAGTTGTGCCCCTGGAACTAAAGCCTAGAGGCTGGGGTGATCTGCTAGTAGAACAAAGACTCACCTCTTGGTCCAATCCAAGCTGACAGGGAGCAACTGCTATCTCAGAGGATGGGTGGGTTTGGGGGGTGGAGTGGTCATTGTAGGTTACAGGGTCTGGTGGGGGATGGTGGTAGTCAGGCTTGCCCAAAGGAATCCTACCTGGGACATATTGTTTCTGATTTATGTTTTATCTTGGTGCCCTTTTCCTTTCATGTCTGTGAAGTGTCTTTACTTATTTCTCTGATTAGCCCTTGGCTTAAATCTATTTGATGAGATATAAAAGCAAGTACACAGCTTATTTCTTAGATCTATTTGCTTGGACTATCTATTCCAATCCTTTACCCTGAAGCAATCCCTACTCATTAGGTTGAGGTGTGTTCTTGGATGCAACAGAAGGGTGGAATCTGATTTTATATCTACTCTGTTAGTCTGACTTTTCACTGGGGAATCAAAACCACTGATATTGAGAAAGATCAATAAACAATGATGGTTGATTCCTAATATTTTGTTGTCTATTGTTTGGGTGGTGGAGGAGTCTGTGTGTATGTGTGTGTTTCCCTACTTTTGCTTTTACTGCTCTCGGATTATTTATTCCCTGTATTACTCATGGTTGTAGTGAATCTCTTTAGGTAGGAGTTTTCCTACAACCACTTTCTATAGGATGGGATTTGTACACAAATATTGCTTGAAGTTGGCTTTATGGTGGAATATCTTAAATTTCCATCTATAGTAATTGGCTGGGTATAGTAGTCTGGGTCTGTATCTGAGTTCTCTTAGAGTCTGCTGCACATCTGTATAGGTTCTTTTAGCTTTTAAATTACCTTCAACCCCTGAGATTCTCAGGCTGCCCCTCAATAGTTTTGCAGTTTCCACTGAGATTCCAGAGATAAGACCTGAGATACCAGGGTTCTCAGAGCAAGTCAGAGAAAAAAGAGTGTGGTGGCCAGTGAACTTTAGAAATGGTACAACCTGAGTGCCAAGTCCCCAAGAGTCCCTGTGACCAGTCTCTGCCTAATGCTTTGAAGGGATCTGACACCTGCACCTGATCTCTCACCTCTGCATCAAGAGTCTGATTGACACATTCTGTTTTGACACATAGGAGAGTTGGCCATGGCCAGCTGCTTCAGTGTCCAGAATATGTGTGAGATGTCACCAGATTCCATGGGGGAAGTACCACTCAGGCTGCAAACTCCATCACCTACACAGCACCAGCTGCCAAAACAGAAACAAGGGCCTAATCCATCAACATCCATACTGATGGGGAAACTATAAATATTCTACCCTACTGTTTGGCCTCTATAACTATTCTTGTTAACAGAATTATGTCAATTCAGAAATTAGAATCTGTGCTTGAGAGCTCACCCCAGAAAGTCTCTATGCTACAGTAGGTTCCTGAGTACCCAGTGTAATTGTCAGCCTGTAAATACTTTCTATTGGAGTATATCCCAATATATCTTCTCTGGTGGCTATCTTACATTTCTGAAGATACCACTGAGATCCCAGACACCAGAAATGGATAAAATGGTGGACTGAGAACCCCTTGGAATGGGGATGGGTATGGAGTACAAGAGCTCCAGGGTGTGCCCATTGTAATCTAGGCATCCAAGCCTCCCTTTAATCAATTGCTGCATAACACTTCAGAGGACTCTGACACTTCCACATAAAAAGGAAACACATTAGAAAGTTATTTGGCCTCTGAAGTCTGGAGGAATGTCTTATTAAAGCACTTTCTGTGTGGACACATAGGAGAGGGGTGTCATGGGGCTATTCCCCATTGTTTAGAATTTGTTTGATACTTCACCTGATTCCTCCTGTCTGTTCTATTGTATGAATATATGCTAGAAAGTCCTGTGGGGTTTTTGTGTGTGTGTGTGTGGTGTGTGTGTATGTATGTGTGTTTGTGTGTGTTTGATGTGGTTCTCTCAGCTTTGTTTTCCTCTAATGAACAGTGGCTCTCTCAGCTATGAGAACATCTCCCTCCAGGCTTAATACATGCACTTCCTAGTGCTGGGAATCTGAGTATTTTTGACTAAATCAGTTTGCCCTGTGAACCCCCTACCAATGGGAAAAAGAAAAGCTCCACCTGTGCCTCTCCACAAATGAGAAACATTATGAGCAAAGGCTAAGCTTACTGCCCAAGGTTTCTTAGTAACTCTGTGACAAGTCACACCTGCCCTCCAGGAGTATGCTCACTGGAGCATAGGTCTCACAATTTAGAGCACCTTTCTTACAAACAATGGTTCTTGAAGTGATCACCAACAAAACCTTCAAATGACACATATGATGGAGGGGTGTCTACTCCAGTGACCCTGAACTCTCCTGGTGAATAGTCACCCATGCTACTAATTAGTCATCTGCAAAGAGTCTATCAGATGAATAAAATATCAAGGAGTCAAAACCAATGATGATTTATCCTATATTAACTGAAAGTAGTGTTGGAGTAAGACTTACAGTAGAGCCAGACTGGGAATGGCTGAGCTGATTGAATCTGAATTTATTTCTGTGTGCTTTAGGCTTAGAGAGTCTCTCTAAGACAGGACTAACTGGAGAGAGATGAGGTAAAGGGAACATATTCCTGATCACACTACAGAGGGGGATCCATTCAAAGCCCCTCCCTCTATGGTTTTTGTTGAACACATTCTGCATTTCACAGAAACGAGCATCATAGATGTGGGGAGCATTTTACAGATCACATTTTGAAGAGGAACCATCTCAAAATGCCTTCCTCATAACTGTTTAATATCTTCTACTGGAAACCAGAATACTTTCTCACTTTTAAGGCCCTACAGAGTAAGCACGGAAGTTCAAAGTTTGACGAAGGCAGTAATCACAGTTTAAAATGTGAAATATAAGGTATGGGAGGCTAAATCAAATCAATCAACATGATTGAATTGAGAAGCGTTTAGGACTACACATAACACAATCAAAATTCACTTATGATTTTTAATCTTGGTTTCCAACTTAACTTCTTATGGAAAGAACTAAAATCCTAAAATGGAGAAAACATCTCTGAGATGTTCTGCTTAAGTAGCAGAGTTAGATGCACTTCCAATCTGCATTTGGAGGTAGAAAGAGATAAACATTTAATCTGGATCTCAGGGCCTGAAGACACACACCTTTAATCCATATCTTGATGCTGGAAGGCACACCCTAAATTCAGCCACACCCTCTGTTGTTGCTCTTTGCCTGCTTGCCCTCACCTTGCAGCAAGTCCATTCCTTTCCTCTCTTTAGAGAATACTTCTCTGGAATGCCAACATATATTGAATACAGCTCAGCTGTCCAACCTCCTGGAATGAGTAAGTACAGGATTCTTGTACTTCCCCTTCATGGCTATCCATTGTGGGATTAGCAGGACTGCAGGCCCAAGTCATGCTAATAAATACCCCTCCCTCATCTATAGAAAGATTTATTATGTATATTCTGTTACTTTTGAGAACCCTAGCACAACACTTTTTTATATGGGTGAATAAAATGTCCCAAATTATTCAACAGTTGTGAATAATGATCAAAACTAGTTACATATTGACCTAACATTCAACCTAGAGAAAAGTGGAGTGATTTAACAGTCCCTAGTAGTCTAGACTGTCTTCTCTGAAACTAATATTGAAATCTGGATAGCAAATTTGAGAGAGAGTTTCCATCCCCACTCAAGAAGGAACAGAGGGAAAAACAGAAACTAAAAATCTAAAAAATATTTGTAATTGTGACCCCTAGGTTAAAGCAGAAAAATATACCAGTTCTTCCTTTTGAATAAGCTTTAACTTTCAAACCATCACAAGCAGATATGTCAGGGGACCTGACAGCGAAGAGCTGAGGCTACACACAGATCAGTGTCCAGAAATTCTCCTATTGGTGGACCATCTCCAACTTCCATTTTTGCTTGGAGGGAATATGGGTAGACAATAAAAGGGCCACTTTCTCACCAGGAGCCAATGACAAACAGAAATGGTGTTTGAAAGTACACCTGAATGGGGTGGATGAATAAGGCAAAGATTACCTGTCACCTTACTTAGTATTGCTACCTGTCCAAAGAGCACACTGTGGGCAAAGTTCCATTTGTAGATCCTACATGCCAAATGAGAGAAAACAGAAATGATGAAGATCCCAGGAGTCATCAGGTTCCTGCAAAACTGACACTGGGGATTCAAAAAGTTCATCTTTGAAGATTTGATCTTCTCTCATGGGCTTTGGCTTCTCCTAGATTACAAATTCACCCTCCTCTGCAAGGTGATCATGGTTAAGGACTCCTTCTGCATCTCTGATCAGAGCAAGAAGCCAGGGATCCAGGTTCCAGGAGCATGATGGCAGATGACCTATGAGAGCTTTGGCAGAGTTCCCCATTCACAAACTGCTGCCTGGTGGTAGCTGTTCAGGAATTTCAGGCTCACAAGGCCATCTTAGGAGCTGTCTCCAGTTTTCAGAGCCATGTTTGAACATGACATGCAGGAGAGCAAAAGGAACCTGGTTGAGATCCCTGACCGGGAGCCACATGTAGTACAAGTTGTTAGAAGGTCTTATTCATAAAAACAAACCCAGTGCCAGTTATGGAGGTGAATCCTGGAAGATCAGAGAAGTAGAACAAGCCACAGCCATCTCATCTTGCCAGTGCCTCAGCTGATCCTGTTTCCTCAGACTGGAAGCATCTGAGTCCTAACCCAGAATGAATCTCAGCTGAGCTGCTGCTAAAAGCCTAAAAGCTTAACCAGGCTCTAGTACCTGGTCCTCACACTTTATATACCTTCCTGCTTCCTGCCATCACTTCCTGGGATTAAAGGCATGTGTCACCATGTCTGGCTGTTTCCAGTGTAGCTTTGAAATCACAGAGATCCAGATGGATCTTGCCTCCAGAATGCTAGGATTAAAGGGGTATGTGCCACCATTTTCTGGCTTCTGTGTCTATCTAGTGGCTGTTCTGTCCTCTGACCCCAGGTAAGCTTATTAGGATACACAATATATTGGTGGACACAATATGTCACCACATTTCCCCTTTTTTGTCTAATATAATAAAAGAAGGTTACAGTCAAGAATTACATTAACAATGTCTAGTCCATTAACATTTGACAGATTCAGAGGAAAACTCCATTAATAAATAACAATGTCCAGTCCATTAACAATTGACAGATTCAGATAAAAAAGTTTCATTACTTATGCTATTTAAAACAAGTAGTTCCTTTTTCAAAGTAGATTAAACAATCTACCTATTTATCTTATCAGCCACAAGTCGTCAAGGCAATGATGGGCTTCATTTACACTGGGAAGGGAGCAGACCTCTACAGCATGGTAGATGCTGTACTGGCAGCTGCTTAAAATATGATCTGGAGCATTTGAAGTTCATGATTGAGCACGCCCTCTGCAGGGACCTCTCTGTGGATAATGCTGCCCACATTCTAATACTGGCTAACCATTACAATGCAGAGCAGCTGAAAACTCAGGCACTATATTTCATTACAGTTCATGCTTCTGATGTCTCCGAGTTCTCAGGCTGGAAGACAATGGTGGGCTCATACTCCGACTTGATGGCTGAAACATACAGTTCCCTTGCTTCTGCACAGGGTCTCTTCCTGGAACCCCCTCTGAAAAGTCTGAAACAGTCTGTGGACATGTTCAGCTTTGACCTACAGGTGACTTCCAGCAGTAGCAGCCAGTGTGGTTGTTTCAAAGCCACCTGGGTAGACTCTGCTAGCAGGCAAACTTGCCACCTGGAAAGAGCAAGCGGGCAAAGACCAAAATCTTTTCTTCCTTATCTTTTTATAGGCTCCCAGCAGAAGGTGGGGCCCAATTAAAAGTGTGTCTTCTTCCATCAAGATCCAAAATAAAGGAGTATGTCTCCTTGCCTCAAGATCCAGATTAGAAGTGATTCTTCCTACTTCAGATTAATCAAAAAATCCCTCTTGTGTGCCCTTCTTTTTAAGATTTTAAAAAATTCCAGATACAGTCAAGTTGACAACCAAGAATAGCCTTTACTAGTTCACCCCTTGTCAACTTCCCACACAATCATATCTCCTTATCCATCTTAATTTCCAGATGAAAGCAAAACGATAATTACACCTAAACATAATTTAATTAGACCATATACAATTGCAAATGCAACATATATTTAAGCAGGTTATAATTTCATCTAACATAATATAACTGTCCCTCATACAATCACAAATGTGTTAGGAATTTAGCATAGTTTTTGTTGTCTCTTAATGAATGTTCTCTCATTATCTCAAATTTAAATATGGTAGCCATTGCTAATCTCTTACTGGATGTTTTATCATTTGATAAAGAAATTGAAAGAAAACACAAATATCTGTATGAACACATTCTTAACAAAATACAACAGAATTACTCATGTCAACTGTATTGCTGTTTTCTGTAATTTCTTATATGGCCTAAGTTCCTGCTCCTCACCAGCTGCAATACTCAGGAGAACTGCTCCTGTACCCTTAATAGGACAACACAGCAGATCTGACCTTGTTGATGGGGGTTGGTCAGGAGGTTGTGCATGTGTTTATCTCTCTCTCTCTCTCTCTCTCTCTCTCTCTCTCTCTCTCTCTCTCTCTCTCTCTCTGTGTGTGTGTGTGTGTGTGTGTGTGTGTGTGTGTGTGTGTGTGTGTGTGTGATGGCCTGATGGCAGGAGGGCTGGAAAAGTGACCACACTCCTTGCTGGCCACTGCAGTGCGTGAGGTAGCAAAAGCAATGCCGGAGAGCTTGCCCTGTTGTGTCCATGAGGGAAAGCTGGCACACTGCCCAACCCAGCTACCACCCAGGCCCAGAACCAGGGCTACAATTTGGCCAACCACAACATCCACCTTGTAGAGAAAAAGAACCAGCTAAAGAAACCCACCCTGACCCTGGAGCCCAGAACCAGGGGAAGAAATACATCCTAGATCTAGGACCTGATCCAGTGAAAGAAACACTTTATCCTTGAACCCAGAAACAAAGAAACATGCCCTGACTCTGAAACTAGTGCCTAAGAAATTCACTTTATCCATAGAATCAGAGCCAGTGAAAGAAATATGCCCAGGCCCTAGAATTAGAGCCAAAAATCTTAGAAAAGCCAATAAAGGAAGTACAGTTTGGCTCTGAAATCAGATCCATCTCTGCCCCTGACCAATGAAACTAACCAGTCCTTGAGCAGAAAACCTTGTCCCTGGAGAAACTCCACCCCTAAGAAATCTTATATAAACCACTTGCCTGTTTATTTGTCAGCTGTTCTTTCCTACCCTGGTAGAGGCAGCCACTCTCTTGGATTTCTCCTTCCCAAACAAATCTCTTTCTCAATAAAATCTTGGGGGTGAAGATCTTCATTTGCTGGGGCAGAAAAGAAGAATCTTGCTAAATGTCCTGTAGAGGACTGTCACCAAAAAAACTTGCAGAGACTTTCCCTTAGGGGGCAGAGCAAGTCAGAGCAGAACAGAAGAACTTTGCTGAGAAGTCCCTTAGGGGATTGAGCAAGGGAGAGCAGAAAAAGTAAAAACTTTTCCCTGGAGCCAGAGGAGATTGCTATGTTTCTGCAGGGGTTTCCCTTTTAGCAGAATTAAACAGAAGAAGCAACATCTTGGGCCAGAGAAGAAGCACTGCTCTGCTGAGAAGCCCTCGTAAGTGGGGGCTCAGCAAAGCTCAGCTGTAACAGGTCTCCAGGAAAATAGCAGGATTGCTATATTTTGCTGGGAAACCATCCTCCACTACACCCCAACTCAAGGTATAGCTAGAGCTGTCCTAGCAGTTCAAGGTATAGCCTGACTCTATGAGCATTCAAGATACATTTTCCTTTAGAACTGAGCTGTTCCTTTACAGCTCCAGCCACCACAGCTGTCCTAGCAGCTCAAGCTATAGCCTGACTCTATGAGCATTCAAGATACCTTTTCCTTTAGAGCTGTGTAGCTAGAGTTTTCCTGCCTGGCCCACAGTCAGGACAAATCTCTCTCACCTGCCAGTCCCACAGCCGCTCAAACCCGACCAAGTAAACACAGAGACCTATATTGCTTACAAAGTGTATGGCAGTGGCAGGCTTCTTGTTAACTGTTCTTACAGCTTAAATTAATCCATTTCTATAAATTTATACCTTGTCACATGGCTCGTGGCTTACCGGCATCTTCACATGCTGTTTGTCATCGTGGCGGCTGGCAGTGTCTCTCTCACTCAGCCTTCCACTTCCCAGCTTTATTCTCCTCCTTGTCCCGCCTACACTTCCTGCCTAGCCAATGGCCAATCAGTGTTTTATTTATTGACTAATTAGCAACACATTTGCCATACAGAACATCCCACAGCAGAGCTGAGCTGTTCCATTACAGTTCCAGTCACCACAGCTGTCTTAGCAGCTCAAGGTATAGCCAGACTTCCCAAGCCGTCAGGATACTTTCACCCTGCCACCCCAAGAGTTTCAGCTTACACAACTCATGTATGAATTGCTGGAGCATGTGAAGGGGCTGAAGCTGCAGATTCAAAGATGCAGGATCTCTGTGACACAAGGCAAAAACGAAGGTTATCCAAGAGGAGTCTCACTGAGGGCCCAGTATTGACAGTGTAGCAGAAGCTAGAGACCTCAAAGCAGAACAATGACTCATTGTAATGATCACTTACAAGTTAAGATGTATGGACTAAAGGGTGTACTGTGTGACTCACTGTGTCACACTACAGCTTCCACCCTGGGACTTTATTTTTGTATGTTAGTTAGTTTGGTTCTCTTTGTTTTGATTTTTTGGTTTCTCTTTTGAATTTTGTTTTGTTTTGTGGGAGAGGTTCCAATGGTGGAAGGCAGCTACGATGGGTCAGAAAGACGGATGGATCTGGATGTTTGATGTGAAACCCACAAAGAATCAATAAAAAACTGAATTAAAAAAGGGAGTCAAGCATTTAATCTCAGCCTTCAGGGGGCTGAGGTACGCAGATCTCTGCATTTTTTCTCCTTTTTTGTTTTTGTTTTTTGAAAAAGGGTTTCTCTGAGTAGTTTTGGTGCCTTTCCTGGAGCTCGCTCTGTAGACAAGGCTGGCCTCAAACTCACAGAGATCAGCCTGCCTCTGCCTCCCGAGTGCTGGGATTAAAGGCGTGCTCCACTACTGCCCAGCAGATCTCTACATTTTTGGGTCCAGCTTGCTCTTTAGTTTGGGTTCCAAGATAGCCAAGGCTATGTAAAGACACTCCCTTTCAAAAACAGAAAGAGAAAGAACCCAAATCAGCCTGAAAGCTGTATTTCTTTGTGTGTGGTGATTAATGCCTGCATCTTATGATACCATTGAGATTGGCTTAGGAGGATTGCTTATGTACAGGAAGGTCATTGTAAACAATGATTACAGCATATACTTATATTAGCTGGGAATATTTTGTTGACTTGTTGTTGGTGTTGTTTGTTATTTGGATGAGTTTTTTCGAGAAGGGTGTCAGAAATGTCAAACTCACAATGTAATTGAAAATGACCTGATTTTAAGAAATAAATAAACTGTCATGGAAAAAATTAAGTGAAATAAAATTAAATTAAAAAAAAACTTCAGGTCTTTGACAAAGAAATTGAAGAAGATATCAGAAAATGGAAAGATCTCTGATGCTCATGAATTAGTAAGATTAACATCTAAAAATGGCCATTCTACAAAAATAATCTACAGATTCAAAGCAATCTGCTTCAAAATTTCAACACAATTCTTTCCATATCTTTAAAGACCATTCTCAGCTTCATATGGAAATATAGAAAGCATTGGATAGCTAAAATATTCCAAAACAATAAAAGAACTGCTGTAAGCATCACCATTCCTGATTCCAAATTGTACCTCAAAGGTATAATAAAAGTAATAAAAGAGTGTGGAGACCTCCAGGCCCTGACTGCTGCTGAGGGCTATGTCTGTGTCAGTGGCCCCAGTGCATTCAGGGTCTTTGCCCAAACTTGACTCTTTGGACAGCTGAGCAACAGTAAGTAAACTGACAGGTAATCTTCAGTTTCTTCATCGACCAGACATGCATACTCTCAAACACTATTTCTGTTAGTCATTGCCTCCTGAAGAGAAAATTCAGTCAAGGTCCTATGTCACCAAAATTCCTCTGGAACCTAACCAACTGTTGGAAAACACTTATCCTTGCATTTTTGGGATTATAAAAACCCCACATATCCTGTCTCCCTGGCAATCCACTCAAACCTGGGATTAGAGAGAAAATCTATTATGGCAGAAAATAAAGCTTCTTTAATTTGACTCAAAATATTTGGGTTGGGGTTTTTTCCTTCAGTTGGAATATCACTACCCATCTTGGCCCCTTTCCTGGAGTTGTGATATGTTTCTTCATTCTTGGTGTGTCTGTACCTTTTGTCATCTGCCTGGATTAGGCTGTTACAGTTTCCCATCCTCTTTTAATCATTGGAAAATGAGGCACCATGAGGAGCTATAAAGGATTTCTTACCTGAGAGCCATAATCTTTCTTACCTCCATTGTGGAGAAAGAATCCAATTGGCCGATGTTTATCTTGATCAATCACCCCACCTGACATTGTTATTTCCTTCTCAGCCTGTTGGATTAAGGATATGAGAAGCTCAAAGTGGTTTGGGAGAAGTCTGAGCTTCTGGTTCAATGATCTGTTTGTTGTGGCTCCAAACAGGAGCACTGCCCCCACCACCTATCACAGTGGAATCAAAACTTCCAGGCCAGAAGAACTTCAGATCATGGAAACAGGAAGAAATTTTTTTCTCAAGAGGTTGCCAGGGGTGATAGTGAGTGGTACTATTCCCTTTTCTACCACCTGGTGCCTGGTCCCATGGATCTGGGCTATGGAGAAACCTGCCTCCTGACTAATCCTACACCAACCCTCCAGGTGGCTGCCACTTCATTGGCTCTGTAACTTTCTCTTCAAAAGTTCATAACAGCTGCTCCAGTAAGTCTGTGAATCTGGAACAACCAGTGGAATGCATGATTGTGGGCCAGAGTTGCACCTCTCTCTGAGAATTTAGTATCCTGGTCAGATGCTATACTGTGTGGAATACCATGATAGTTGAGAAGGCATTCTGTTAGACGCTGCGTGGTAGGTTTGGTAAAATCATTACAGGCAGGAAATGCAAATATATAACTAGAATAAGTATCTCCTCCATGATGGACATAGTGTTGTCCATTCCACAGAGGAAGTAGTCCAATGTATTCATCCTTCATGACCTTGTTCACTGGTCAGACTGGGGAACAGTGACATATCTGGGGCTCTGTGTTGGTCTCTGTTGTTGGCAGATCTGGCATTCAGCCGCAGCTATAACCAGGTCACTCTTGATGAGTGGATATCCATGTTGTCATTCCATGCATAATCCATATTTCAGCTACCTCAGCTACTTTGAACATGGGCCCATTGGGTAATAATGAGGATGGCTAGTTAAGGAGTCTGACTGTCCACATAGTGGGTCATCTTATCTACTTGATTAATGACCTCCTCCTCTGATAAAGGTATCTTTCATCCGCATTTAAAGGGACAGAGGTTTTCACATTCTTTGCTGATTTGCAGATCTGTCCAAATACGTCTTCCCCAAATGTCTTTCCAATTTTTCTTTCTTTCCTTTTTCATTTTTATTTTTTCTTCTCTCATACACTCCCATCTGAACACAGTCTCCTCTCCCTCCACTCCACAGAGATGTACTACTCCTCTATTTCCCTACACAAAACCAAAGGTCTTTGGAGGATATCAACTGAACACAACAAAACAAAATGCAATAATAGTAGGCACAAACCTTCATATCAAGACTAGAAAACCAACCCAGAAGGAAGAAAAGGTTCCCAATATCAGACAAACAGGTCAGCACTCACCACACTCCCCCTGTTAGGACTCCCACAATCCCATGAGCTAAACAACCACAGCATGTACACAAAGGACTAAGTACAGACCCATGCATGTTCTGTAATTGCCTCTACAGTCTCTGATTCCCTATGAACCCTGTTTAGTTGACTCTGTGAGTTCTGTTCCCCTTGTATCTTTGATGCTTCCTATAATCTGCCTTCCCCTCTTCCTTGAGGTTCACTGAGTTCTGCTTAATGTTTGGCTGTGGATCTCAGTATCTGCTCCCAACAGCTGTTGAAGAAATCCCAGCTGATATCCATTGTACTAAGCACCAATATCTGAGTGTAACAGAATTTCATTAGGTATTGTCTCATTGATTGTGTGTGTGTGTGTCTGTGTGTGTATGCGACAGTGAAGCACTGCACAAACTTACACAGATGAGCACAGCAGGATAAACTAAAATGGTCGTCTTGAAACAGAAATACCACTGGAATCCATAAGCTGACTCACTAAGCCTAGAGGACTGGGAAGTACCTTCAGTGATTCAATCAACTCAGCAGTTCCCAGCCTACCTCTCCTGAAATCTGGCTCTAATGCTGCTCATCCCTCAATCCAGGATAAATCAATCCATTGGTTTTGATCTCTGAATTTTTGGTTCCTCATTTAGGAGCCTTTGGCAGGTGGCTAACTAGTAGCCTCTGTGACTTTTCTGTATGTGTTTAGGGCCAGGGTGGCAGAAAACCCCTTCCCTCAAATATGTCATTTGTAATGAAGGTAGACAATTCCTGCAAGAACCCCCATTTGTAAGAAAAGTGCTCCACCTGTAAGTCCTGAGCTTCCATGAGCATGCTTCTGTAGAGTGGGAGCAATTCTCTCAATGTGGAACTGACTCCTGCCTGGATCTCAATTACAAGATTTTTAATATAGTTTCTCACTCCAGGAATGGAACAAGTGTAGCTTGTTGACTGAACTTTCTCACCAGAAGCCAATGTTATCGATCTTCAATTCGGTTTTTATGCTAAAACCACGCTTTTTTTTTTAATTACTGTAGCTCTATAACAGAGAATGATGTCAGGGATGGTGATGCCTCCCGAAACTGCTTTACTGTAAAGGATTATTTTAGATATCCTAAGTTTTCTTTTTTTCCATCTGAAGTTGAATATTGTTCTTTTCCATATGAAATTGAGTATCTGTTCTTTTCCATATGAAGTTGAGTATTGCTCTCTCTGTGTTTCTGTCTCTGTGTCTGGGGGGCGGGTGTTTGCATGTTTTTTTTATGTATTATTGCTAGTTTCATATATATATATATGTATATAATTTTATAACTCACTTAATTTCACATATCAGCCATGCATCCCCTCATCCTTTGTTCTCCAAGCCCCCAGTCTCCCCCCCCAATCCACCCCCATTCCCACCTCCTCCAAGGCAAGGTTTCTCCTGCAGAGTCAGCTCAGCCTGGTAGACTCAGCCAAGGCAGTGCAGTCCCTTCATTCCTACACCAAGGCTGAGCAAAGTGGCCCAGCATAGGCACCAGGTTCCAAAAAGAGAGTTCTCAACAGAAGCTCAAATGGCTTAAAGACATTTAAGGAATTGCACAACATCCTTAATCATCACGAAAATGCAAATTAAAACAACTCTGAGATACAATCTGACACCCCTCAGAATGACAAAGATCAAAAAAACTGAAGACAGCGTATGTTGGAGAAAATGTGGAGCAAGGGGAACACTCCTACACTGTTGGTAGGAATGCAAACTTGGACACCCACTTTGGAAATCAATATGGCATTTTCTTAGAAAATTGGGAATCAACCTCCCTCAAGACATTTAAGGAATTGCACTATACCACTCTTGGGCATATACCCAAGGAATGCTCAATCATACCACAAGAACACATGCTCACCTATGTTCTTAGCAGCATTATTTATAATAGCCATGACCTGGAAACAACCTAGATGCCCTTCAACTGAAGAATGGATAAAGAAAATGTGGTACATATACACAATAGAGTACTACTCAGCAGAGAAAAACAATGACATCATGAGGTTTGCAGGCAACTCAATGGAATTAGAAAATATCATGCTGAGTGGGGTAACCCAGATTCAGAAAGACAAACATGGTATGTACTCACTCATAAGTGAATACTAGATGTAAAACAAAGGATAACCAGACTGCAGCTCACAATTCCCGGGAGGCTAGTAAACAGGACCCTAAGAAAGACACAAGGATTGCCCAACAACAACAGAGAAATGGATGAGAGATCCATGAGCAAACTGGGGTTTGACATGTGTGTGTGTGTGTGTGTGTGTGTGTGTGTGTGTGTGTGTGTGTGTGTGATTTCTGCACACACTTCCAAAGCTGAGCAGCGCTGGATGGACTAAAATGGCATTCTTCAAACAGAAACACCACTGGAATCCACAAGCTGATTGTAAATTTTTTATTCATTTGATATTTTACTTGGGTAGGTACAGCCTACAGAGATGGATGTGCCCATGGAGACAAGAGGAGGACTGAACAAGGGTCCTATGCAAGAATAACAATTGCTTTAGCCAACTGAGTTATGTCTCCAGTCCCACACACTGAGTTTGGAGAAAAATACCTTAATTCTCTTCCCTTCTCGTGTAACCAAATATTCACTTTATTTTCTTCTTTCTGAGTCCTTCACAATATTTTCTGCTCAGTCCAATACAGACAAGTTGCTCCAAAGAAACACTGTTGTAATGTGCTTCGGACCAGCAACTAAAATGTATTCCAGTTCTCAACTCATTGGAGAGAAAAATCAAACCATTACAGTAACAGGGTAGTGTATACAACATAGCTCAGCACTTCCCCTCCCTGAACCTGACAATCACCTCATTTTCAGGTGTATTAAATCGTGAGCCACCATGCTGACTTTTCCTAGTTTCACTGGAAATGCTCCAACCATCCCATAGTCTAGCGAGATGTCATTGGTAACAACACTGGATGCTGCTTCAGGGAGACAATTGAAGGTCACAGTTGACCATGTCCTAGGATTGCTTCAAGCTTTTGAAAAGGGGCTCCAGGAAAGGGAGATGAGCAGAAGCCAGAAAACGTTGTGCTTCAGCCACTAGATGGGGATATGAGCCCACCATTGCCTTCCAGCCTGAGGTCTCAGAGACCTCAAAAGCATGAGCTGTAATGAAATCCAATGCCTGGGTTTTCAGCTGCCCTGAGTTGTGGAGGTCAGCCAGGAAGAGAGTGTGGGCAGCATTCTCCACAGAGAGGTCCCTGAGGATGGCATCCTCACACATGACCTTCAAACGCTCCAGGCCATACCTGTCAGCAACTGCCAGCAGAGTATCTGCCATGCTGTCCAGGTCTGGTGCTGTTCCTGTGTAAATGAAGTCCATCATTGCCTTGAAGACTTGTGGCTCCAGGTCGGGGATCTCAACGTGATTCTTTCTGCTCTCCTCCATGTCATGTTGAAACATGGCTCTGAAAACAGGAGAGCGAGCTGCTAAGATGGCCTTATGAGCCTGAAATTCCTGGCCAGATACCACCAGGCAGCAATCTGTGAATCTCGAATTATCCCACAGCTCTCCTAGCTCATCTGCCAATGTGCATCTTGGAACTTGAATCCCTGGCTTCCTGTTCTGGTCAGAGATGCTGAAGGAGTATTTGACCACGCTCACCATGCACAGGAGGGTGAGCTGATCATGTGGGAGAAGGCGAGGTGCATGGGACAGGAGGAAATCTCGAAGAATGTACTTTTTGAATCCGTAACTAAGGCCTGGCACAAACCTAAATGCTGTTTGGCTCCTCCTGGTTTGCTTTTTCTCTCCTTTGTCACTTATGATCCAGAACTGGAACTTTGCCCAAACATGACTCTTTAGACAGCTGAGCAAAACTAGATTAACTGACAGGTAATCTGCACTTACTTCATCGAGTCCGTTCGGGTTTACTGTCAAACACCATTTGTCATTGGCCTCTATTGAAAAAGTTGGGCTTCTAAGGCTTCCTAGCCTTTCCTCCACAATAGAATGGAAGTTGCTGATGGTCCACAGGTAGGAGAAATTCTGAAGGCTGATTTGAGTGTGGTCCCATCTTTGGATGGTCCCATCTCCTGCCATTTCTCCTGGTTAAACTCGATCCAAAAATGAAGAACTAGCAATTGTTTTCTCTTCACCTTGTGAAACAATAACAGACATGAATTAGATGTTAAGTTTTTGTTTTTCCTGGATTCTCTGTTAGAATGGGCTTGAAACTTGGATCTCGGATATTTTCTATACACATTTCAATACTGATTTCAGAGAAGTCAGTGTGTGCTACTAGGAAATCTTACATCACTCCATTTTTTGTCTAGATTGAATCTTAGGTCAATAGGTAAATGATTTTGACAATTAAACACAGCTGTTGAATATTTTGGAAAATTTTATACACTCACATCAAAAATGTTGTGCTAGGTTCTCTAGAGTAACAGAACATATACAAGGAATCTCACTGTGTATGAAGGAAAGGGATTGATGAGAATGACTTAGGGCTCCATCTCTGCTAATCTCCCATTGGCTAGCTGTGAAGGAAAAGTACAATATTCCAGTACTTACTCAGTCTAGGAGGTTGGATGTGTCCACTGGTCTTCAGTGTATACTAGAGTTCTAAATATTCTTTAATGCCAGGGAAGGGATGGACTTGCTGCAAGGTGAGAGCAAGCAGGCAAATAGCAAGAGCTTCCTGCTTCCATATCCTTTTATATGCTTCCAACAGAGAGTGTGGCCCAATTTAGGGTGTGTCTTCCAGCTCAAAGATCTGGATTAAAGGTGTGTGTCTTCAGGCCTTGAGATCCAGATTAAATATTTGTGTCTTTTTACCTCCAAAGTCTGTACTTGAATTGGATCTTAACTACTTCAATTGAATGAAAACACTTCTCTCTTGTGTGCCCTCCATTTTAGGGTTTTAGTTAATTCCATGTCTTCATAAGTTGGGAACAAGAATAACCACTACAAGTGTATTTTGCTTACTGTGGCTCATCTTAAATAAAATAGGGATGGCGTCGATTACTACACAGCTGTTATTTCCTTTTTCAGGGTTTTACACTAAATCTTCCTACTAACATGTTCCGGGAGAGGTGTCTTCCTTTCTCAGTCAGGGGTCTCAGTGTTCACAGCTTGGAGATCTGGATGGAAGAATTCACACATGGTGGGCAAGAAGCAGAATCAGGCAGGTACCTCTGAATGTGGCAGTCATTTTAATCCAGACTCATATTCCCCAGAATAACTCTACCAACTTACATTGGTGGTCTTGCCCCTCCCCAAACCCTTGGCAATACTCTTCCAGATCCACTTAAGAGTGTGCTATGAGAAGATTCTAAGTGATTCTCAGTTCCATCCTGCTGACTGCCAAGATTCACCTTCTCAATACCTCATGATTTTCATCCTTCACTGGTGAGTTCTATCCACTTTAAACTTGAATTTGCATGCTTACACTGCTGGGCCTTAAAAGTGAGACAGTATTCAGGTTTCCAAAAGGTGCAGAGTATATTCAACCGTTACCAAAGAAGGGCTTTTGGGACAGTTCCCCTTTGTATGTGATCAATAAAATGCTCACCATATCTATCATCTCTCTCCAGTTCATCATGTCTGTAGGGACTCACTAAACCTAGAGGACATGACAATACCTTCAGTGATTCAATCCACTCAGCAATTCCCAGGTTACCTTTCCTGAAATTCTGTCTCTAATGCTGCTCATCCCTCAATCCAGGATAAATCAATCAACTGGTTTTGATATCTGAAAGTTTGGTTCCTCATTTAAGAATCTTTGGTAGGTGGCTAACTAGTAGACTCAGTGACTCTTCTTTATGTATTTAGGATCAGGGGGGCAGGTACTTCAGAGTAGGAGCATTCTCTCATCAGGGAACAGACTCCTGTCAGGGGCTCAATATAGAACTGTTCATATAGTCTCGCATTCCAGGAATTGGACAGGTGGATCTTTTATTTCAGGTCGGTGGTTCTCTGGAGGACCTGGCCCAGAAAAAAGGATTCAGGTCCCCAGCAGGAGAAGGCACAAGTCTTATGCAGCAGGGGCGTTCACACAACCGAGAAAGACAATGGTCAATACAGCAAAACAAAACTGACATAGAAACAAAACACATAGAAAGTTTTGGAGACAAACACACACACACACACACACACACACACACACACACACACACACACACATACACAGAAAGAGAGAGAGAGAGAGAGAGAGAGACAGAGAGACAGAGACAGAGAGACAGAGAGAGACAGAGACTGAGACAGAGACAGAAGAGAAGAGACTTCTTTAACATGGATTTAAGCCAATAGAAAGTCTTTATTCACCAGCTGGCAGCCACATGACATATTCTGGATTCTGGTGCAGCAAACAGCCATTCTTAGAGTGAGCTTTTTAGCACAAAACCCATATTCTGGGTTCACAAACTTCAGTTAACAAGAACAATTAGCCAGAAGGGGCACTACAGAAGCCAAAATGTTACTGTATTTCAAGCAAGGTTTGAACATTTAGAGGTATTCCTAGAGCTGTGCACTTTAGATGGATTAAGCCTTTCTTTTCGTTGTTGCAGGGGATTGCTGTTTTTTTTTTTCCAGAAATGCTGGGTTTTACACCATGTATAGTACTTCATCATGGAGACAGCTGTACTTAGGTGTGAGGCCCCGGTAATGTCTGGGCCCTGTTACATAGGTGGGTCTGTGCACCATGAGCATATGGTGCCCTCAGAGGTCAGAAGAGGCTGTTGGATCCCCTGAATAAGTGTAAACTGGAGTTACCAAATGTGGTCAGACACCCTATGAACGCAGTAAATAGGATGCCAGTCTTCTGGAAAGGTATCCATCCCATCCCAGTTACTTTCTTAAAGAGGACAGAATAGCAGTGAAATACTAGTTTATTCTCTAAAGCTTTGGCATCTGAAATGTTTTTGCAGGAATTCAAGAGGTAATCATGATTTCATTTCTACATCTTCCTTTCATTTTTGATAGCTTTCCAGTCTACATGTCTGGCTCTCTTAAAAGTTACTGTATGGACCAAGGTAGCCTCAGACTGGCAGAGTTGAGTCAGTCTCTGCCTTCAGACTACACTGATCAATGCCATAGACTATCACATCATGCCTGGTTCATGATTTCTATTTAATCACAGTAACCCCAGTGTTAGTCTTAAACAAATGATATTGAAAGGTTGCTTTTAACATTAATTTAATGAATATCATGTCTTTTTATTCATCTCAATATTAATTAATTTGACTCAAATATTGAATAGATATGGGGAGAGTGCACAGCCTTGTATTGTTCCTGATTTTAGTGGAATCACATTGAGTTTCTCTCCATTTAATCTGATGTTGGCCTTTGGCTTGCTGTAGATTGCTTTTGGTATGGTAAGGTATGTTCCTTGCATTCCTGATCTCTCCAGGACCTTTATCATGAAGAGGTGTTGGATTTTGTCAAAGGCTTTTTCTGCATCTAATGAGATGATCATGTGGGATATATTCTCTCAGATTGATTATATGATGGATTACATTGACAGACTTTTGTACCTTGCACGTCTCAGATGAAGCCTACAAAATCATGATGGATGATTTTTTTATATGTTCTTGGAATCAGTTTGCTAGTATTTTATTGAGTATTTTTTGCATCAATGTTCATGAGTGAGATTGGTCTGTATTTCTCTTTCTTTGTGGCATCTTTGTGTGTTTTGGATATCAGGGTAACTGAAGCCTCACTGAAAGAGTTTGACAATGTTCCTTCTGTTTTTATTATGTGGAACAATTTGAGGAGTATTGATATTAGCTCTTCTTTGACATTCTGGTAGAATTCTGCACTGAAACCATCTGACACATAGCTTCTTTTGGTTGGGAGAATTTAATGACCGCTTCTGTTTCCTTGGGGGTTATAGATATTTAAATTGCTTACCTTGTCTTGATTCAATTTGGGTATATTGTACCTATCCAGAAAATGCCCATTTATTTTAGTTTTTCCAATTTAGTGGAGTACAGGTTTTTGATGTATGACCTGATGATTCTCTGGATTTTCTTGTTGTCTGTTCTTAATGTCTCTCTTTTATTTCTGGGTTTGTTAATTTGGATACTCTCTCTCTATGTCTTTCAGTTAGTTTGGATAAGGGCTTGTCTATCTTGTTTTTCTCAATGAACCAACACTTTGTTTCATTGATTCTTTTTACTGTTCTCTTTGTTTATTTGATTTCAGCCCTCAATTTGATTATTTCTTGGCATCTACTCTTCCTGGTTGAGTTTGCTCCTTTTTCTTCTAGAGATTTCAGGTGTGCTGTTAAGTGTCTAGTGTCAACTTCTTTATGTAGACATTTAGATCTATGAACTTTCCTCTTAGTACTGCTTTTTTGGTGTCCCTTAACTTTCGGTATATTGTATATTCATTTTCTATGAATTCTAAGCACTCTTTAATTTCATTTTTGTTTCCTCCTTGACCTAGTGGTGATTCAGTTTAGCATCATTCAGTTTTCACAATTTTGTAGGCTTTTGGTAATTTGTGTTGTTGTTGAATTCTAACTTTAAGCCGTGGTGGTTCAATAAAATACAGAATATTATTCCATTTTTTTATATCTATTGAGATTTGCTTTGTGATCGAGTATGTGGTCAGTTTTAGAGAAGGTTCCTTGGGGTGCTGAGGAGAAGATATAATCTCTTCTGTTTGGGTGGAATGTTCAATAGATGTCTATTGAGTCCTTTTAAGTCATAATATGTGTTAGCTCCCATATTTCTCTGTTAAGTTTTCTGTCTGGTCAACCTGTCCTTTGGTGAGAGTGGGGAGTTGAAGTCTCCCACTATCAGTGCATAGGGTTTGATGTGTGATTTAAGCTTTAGTAATGATTCTTTTCCATATGTGTGTTCCCTTGTATTTAGGGCATAAATGTTCAGAATTGAAACTTCATCTTGATGGATTTTTCCTGTGATGAATATGTCCATTTGTCTAGTGTTCTTCAGATTCCTGAGCCTTCATTCTCCTGAAAGTCAAAATCAAAAACCCTTCCCCAAACCTAACTTTGGGGAGGTTCCCTTTTGGTAAGTTATATCTGATTAAATGAAAAGGGATTTGTTAGTGGTATAAGTTAGTTTAAATTGGATGGTCATGCTGGTTAATGAACTATCACCTCTTCTAATTAAGAGGTTGTCTTATTCCAATTGAACTTTTATCAATTTTGATGGTATCCACAGCTTTTCTTCTGTAGAAACAAAAGCAAAACCTCATCCCCAATGTAACACATATCCTGGTTTCCATTCTGAGGTCTGCACATTCTTAAAGTATACAGGCTCATTTAATTTTCTGGGGTTTTTTTTCTATGATCCAATGTCTCTCCACAGCTGTTGTTCCTTTCTCTTTTGCACCGTGAAAGTTCAAAGTTAATAGACCATTACACAGTCTATTTTTGGGTGAGATTGTTACCCCTTTTTGTTTATTTAGCATATCCTTTTGAGTTTGATTTGATCTTTCCATGGTTCCTTAGCCTGTAGGATTATGTGGTATACCTGTACTATGCTTTATATTGTAATATGCAAAAAAAATTTTGTTTTACCAGAGACGTATGTTGGAACATTGGCAGTTTTAATTTGTGCAGGTATGCTCATAATGGCCATAACTTCCAGCAAATTCATGATTACCAAATCAGCTTTTTCAGAACTCAGAGCAGTTGCCCACTGAAATCCTGAATAATTATCAATGTTATGGTGTACATATTTCTTTTTTTTTTTTTTTTTTTTTAGGCAATGATTTCTTTTTTTTTTTTTTTAATTTTTATTTTGCAATACAATTCAGTTCTACATATCAGCCACAGATTCCCTTGTTCTCCCCCCTCCCGCCCCCCTCACCTTCCCCCCAGCCCGCCCCCCATTCCAATCTCCTCCAGGGCAAAGCCTTCCCCACAGACTGAGATCAACCTGGTGGACTCAGTCCAGGTAGGTCCAGTCCCCTCCTCCCATGCCGAGCCAAGGGACCCTGCATAGGCCCCAGGTTTCAAACAGCCAACTCATGCAATGAGCACAGGACCCGGTCCCACTGCCTGGATGCCTCCCAAACAGATCAGGCCAATCAACTGTCTCACCCACTCAGAGGGCCTGATCCAGTTGGTGACCCCTCAGCCATTGGTTCATATTTCATGTGTTTCCGTTTGTTTGGCTATTTGTCTCTGTGCTTTATCCGACCTTGGTCTCAACAATTCTCTCTCATATAAACCCTCCTCATTCTCGCTAATTGGACTCCCAGAGATCCACCTGGGGCCTAGTCATGGATCTCTGCATCCAGATCCACCAGTAGTTGGATGAGGTTTCTAGCACGACAATTAGGGTGTTTGGCCATCCCATCACCAGAGTAAGTCAGTTCGGACTGTCTCTCGACCATTGCCAGCAGTCTGTTGTGGGGGTATCTTTGTGGATTTCTGTGGGCCTCTCTAGCACTTTGTTTCTTCCTATTCTCATGTGGTCTTCATTTACCATGGTCTCCTATTCCTTGTTCTCCCTCTCTGTTTTTGATCCAGCTGGGATCTCCCACTCACCCAAGCTCTCTTTCCCTCGACCCTCCCCCTTCACTACCCCCACTCATGTCCAGGCTGTTCATGCTCATAATGGCCATAACTTCCAGCAAATTCATGATTACCAAATCACCTTTTTCAAAACTCAGAGCAGTTGCCCACTGAAATCTTGAATAAGTATTAATGTTATGGTGTACATATTTCAATATTCAAAATTATACATAGTGAAACACATCCATCTGCCAGATTTCATTCCTCTGAGTACCCTTTGGGTTACATTCTACTGGTAGCCGAGTCTGACTGTAAAAAGAACAAGTAGTACATATCCTTACAATTTCCTTGACTTGTTGCCAGGTTCAGGAGCTATTTGTAATCTCCAACAAGGCAAAATTTTCTTTGCTTCTTCCAAAATTCTTTCTATCTGCATTTGAATCAGCTAGTGCAATATCATCCATATAATGATATATTACAGATTTAGGAAATTGTTCCTAAATCAACTTTCCAAACTTCCAATAGCTCTCATACAAAATATTGGCACAGGGTTGGGCTAGTTAACATTCCCTGTGGGAAGACCCTCCACTGATCTATTTCTCTCTCTCTCTCTCTCTCTCTCTCTCTCTCTCTCTCTCCCCCTCTCTCCTTCTCTCTCTTTGTCTCATGGTTTTTTAAATATTTTTATTTTGTAATTTAATTTGATTTTACATATTAGTCACGGATTCCCATTGTCCTCCCTCCTACTGCACCCCCCCACCCCCCCCACTCCCCCCACCCCCACCCACCCACCCCCCGCTCCAGCCCAACCCCCATTCCCATCTCCTCCAGTGCAAGGACTCCCCTAGGAATTCAGCTCAGCCTGGTAGATCCAGTCCATACAGTTCCAGTTCCCTCCTCCCTTCACGCAGGCTGAGCAAAGTGTCCCTATATAGGCCCCAGGTTCCAAAGAGCCAGGTCATGCACTAAGGATAGGTCCTGGTCACACTACCTAGGGGCCTCCCAAACAGTTCAAGCTAATCCCAATGTCTCACTTATCCAGAGGGGCTGAACCATTCGGGGGCTCCTCAGCTACTGGTTCATAGTTCATGCGTTTCCACTAGTTTGGCTATTTGTCCCTGTGCTCTTTCTAATCATGGTCTTGTAGCTAGAGTTTTCCTGCCTGGCCCACAGTCAGGACAAATCTCTATCACCTGACAGTCCTACAGCCACACAAACAAGTAAACACAGAGACTTATATTGCTTACAAACTGTATGGCCGTGGCAGGCTTCTTGCTAACTGTTCTTACAGCTTAAATTAATCCTTTTATATTAAACTATACCTTGCCACATGGCTCGTGGCTTACCGGCATCTTCACATGCTGTTTGTCATCGTGGCGGCTGGCAGTGTTTCTCTGACTCAGCCTTCCACTTCCCAGCTTTATTCTCCTCCTTGTCCTGCCTACACTCCCTGCCTAGCCAATGGCCAATCAGTGTTTTATTTATTGACTAATCAGCAACACATTTGCCATACAGACCATCCCACAGCATGGTCTCAACAATTCTCACTCATACAATCCCTCCTCTTTCTCGCCAATTGGACTCCCGGAGCTCCACCTGGGTCATGGCCATGGATCTTCATTCACTTCCATCAGTCATAGATGAGAGTTCTACCATGACAGTTAGGATGTTTGGCCATCTGATCACCAGAGTAGGTCAGTTTGGGCTATCTCTCGACCATTGCCAGTAGTCTATTGTGGAGGTATCTTTGTGTATTTCTGGGGCCCTCTCTAGCACTTTGCTTCTTCCTATTCCCATGGGGTCTTCCTTTATTATGGTCACTTTTTCCTTGTTCTCCATCACTGTTCTTGACTTAGCAGGGTTCTCATGCTCCACTAAACTCTCTTTTCCTCAACCCTTGCCCTTCATTACCCCTCCTCATGTCAAGTTTGCTCATGTAGATCTCATCCATTTCTCTGTCATTGGGCAATCCCTGTGTCTTTCTCAGGGTCCTCTTTTCTAGGTAGCCTCCCTGGAGTTGTGAGTAGCAGTCTAGTCATTGTTTGTTTTATATCTAGTATCCACCTATGAGTGAGTACATACCATGTTTGTCTTTCTGAGTCTGGGTTATCTCACTCAAGATGATTTTTTCTAGATCCATCCATTTGCCTGCAAAGCTCATGATGTCATTGTTTTTCTCTGCTGAGTAGTACTCCGTTGAGTATATGTACCACATTTTATTTATCCATTCTTCAGTTGAAGGGCATCTAGGTTGTTTCCAGGTTCTGGCTTTTACAAATAATGCTGCTATGAACATAGCTGAGCATGTGCCGTTGTAGTATGATTGAGAATTCCTAGGAATATGCCCAAGAGTGGTATAGCTGGATCTTGGGAAAGATTGATTCTTAATTTTCTAAGAAAGCTCCATATTGATTTCCAAATTGGCTGTGCAAGATTGCATTCCCACCAACAATGGAGGAGAGTTCCCCTTGTTCCTCATCCTCTCTAGCATAAGCTGTTTCAGTGTTTTTGATCTTAGCCATTCTGACAGGTGTAAAATGGTATCTCAGAGTCATTTTGATTTGCATTTCGCTGATGATTAGGGATGTTGAGCAATTCCTTAAATGTCTTTCAGCCATTTAAGCTTCCTCTGTTGAGAATTCTCTGTGTAGCTCTACAGCCCATTTCTTATTTGGACGGTTGGGCATTTTGATGTCTAGTTTCTTAAGTTCCTTATATATTCTGGATATCAGCCCTCTGTGAGATGTTGTGTTAGTGAACATCTTTTCCCATTGTGTACGCTGTGGCTTTGTCATGTTGACTGTGTCCTTTGCTCTAAAAAGCTTCTCAGTTTCAAAAGGTCCCACTGATTGATTGTTTCTCTTGGTGTCTCTGCTACTGTTGTTATATTTAAGAAGTGATCTCTTGTGCCAATGTGTTCAAGACTACTTCCTACTTTCTCTTCTATCAGGTTCAGAGTAGCTGGATTTATATTGAGGTCTTTGATTCACTTGAACTTAAGTTTTGTACACTGTGACAGATATGGATCTATTTGCAGCCGTTCACATGTTGACATCCAGTTATGCCAGCACTATTTGTTAAAGATGCTTTCTTTTTTCCATAATACAGTTTTGGCTACTTTGTCAAAAATTATATGTTCATAGATGTGCAGATTATTCTCAGAGTCTTCAATTTGATTCCATTGTTTCACATGTCTGTTTTTATGCTAGTACCAAGCTGTTTTTATTATTGTAGCTCTAAACAAGAGCTTGAGGTCAGGGATCGTGATGCCTCCCGAGGTTGTTTTATTGTACAGGATTCTTTTGGCTATCCTGGGTTTTTTGTTTTTCCATATGAAGATGAGTATTGTTCTTTGATGGGGTTTCATTGAATCTGTAAATTGCTTTTGGTAAGATTGCCATTTTTACTATGTTAATCCTGCCTACCCATGAGCATGGGAGCTCTTTGCATTTTCTGACATCTTCTTCAATTTCTTTTTTCAGAGAATTAAAGTTCTTGCTATATAGGTCCTTCACTTGCTTAGTTAGAGTTACCCCAAGGTATTTTATATTATTTGTGGCTATTGTAAAGGGTGTTGTATCTCTGATTTCCTTCTCAGCCTGGTTGTCAATTGTGTATCTGCGTGCTACTGATTTTTTTGAGTTAATCTTTTATCCTGCTATGTTGCTGAAGGTGTTTATAAGCTGTGAGTTTCCTGGTCAAATTTTTGGGGTGACTCATGTATACTATCATGTCATCTGCAAATAGCGAAAGCTTGACTTCTTCCTTTCCAAGTTGTATCCCCTTGATCTCCTTATATTGTCTTATTGCTCTGGCTAGAACTTCAAGTACTACATTGCATAAGTATGGGGAGAGTTGACAGCCTTGTCTTGTTCCTGATTTTAGTGGAATTGCTTTGAGTTTCTCTCCATTTAATTTGATGTTGGCTGCTGGCTTGCTGTAAATTGCCTTTATTATGTTTAGGTATGTTCTCTGTATTTTTGTTCTCTCCAAGACCTTTATCATGAAGGAGTGTTGGATTTTGTCAAATGCCTTTTCAGCATCTAGTGAGATGATCATGTGTTTTTTTTTTCTTTCAGTTTGTTTGTATGGAGTGTTACATTGGTGGAGTTTCGTATGTTGAACCACTCTTGTATCCCTGGGATGAAGCCTACTTGATCATGATGGATAATTGTTTTGATGTGTTCTTGGAGTCTGCTTGCCTGTATTTTATTGAATACTTTTGCATCAATGTTCATGAGGGAGACTGTTCTGTAATTCTCTTTCTTTGTTGCATCTTTGTTTGGCTTAGGAATCAGGGTAATTGTAGCCTCATAGAAGGAGTTTGGTAATGTTCCTTCTGTTTCTATTGTGTGGAACACTTTAAAGATTATTGGCATTAACTCTTCTTTGAAGATCTGGTAGAATTCTGCACTGAAATCATCTGGTCCTGAGCTTTTTTTGGTTGCGAGACTTTTAATGAATGATTCTATTTCCTTTGGGGTTATTGGACTATTTAAATAGTTTATCTCATCTTGATTTAACTTAGGTACGTGGTACCTATCCAAAAAATTATCCACTTTTTAGATTTTCCAGTTTTGTGGAGTAGAGGTTTTTTAAGTATTACCTGATGATTTTCTGGATTTCCTCAGTGTTATTTGTTACATTCCCCTTTTCATTTCTCATTTTGTTAATTTGGATGCTCTCTCTCTACCTTTTGGTTAGTTTGGATAAGTGCTTGTCTATCTTGTTGGTTTTCTCAAAGAACCAACACTTCGTTTCATTATTTTTTTGTATTGTTTTCTTTGTTTCTATTATATTGATTTCAGCTCTCAATTTGATTATTTCCTGGCATCTATTCCTCCTTTGTGAGTTTGCTTCTTCTTGTTCTAGAGCTTTCAGGTGTGCTGTTAAGTCACTAGTGTGAGATTTCTCCAATTTCTTTATGTGGGCATTTAGTGCCCTGAATTTTCCTCTTAGCACTGCTTTCATAGCATCCCATAAGTTTGGGCATGTGGTATATTCATTTTTGTTGATCTCTAGGAAGTCTCTTATTTTTTTCTTTATTTCTTCCTTAACCCATTGGTGATTTAGTTGAGCATTTTTCAGTTTCCATGAGATTTTAGGCTTTCTGTAGTTTTTATTGTTGTTGAAATCTAACTTTAAACCATGGTGGTCTTATAGAAAAGCAGGAGGTTATTCCAATTGTTTTGTATCTGTTGAGATTTGCTTTGTGGCCAAGTATGTGGTCAATTTTAGAGAAGGTTCCATGGGGTGCTGAGAAGAAGGTATATTTTTTTTTGTTAGGATAGAATGTTCTCTGGATATCAATTAAGTCCATTTGTGTCATAACATCAGTTAAGTCCTTTATTTCTCTGTTTAGTTTCAATTTTGTAGATCTGCCCAGTGGTGAAAGTTGGGTGTTGAAGTCTCCCACTATTAATGTTTAGGGTTTTATATGTGGTTTAAGCTTTAGTAATGTTTCTTTTGCATATGTGGGTGCCCTTGTGTTTGGGGCATAAGTGTTCAGAATTGAAACTTCATCTTGGTGGATCTTTCCTGTGATGAGTATGTAATGCCCTTCTGGATCTCTTTTGATTGATTTTAGTTTGAATCAATTTTGCTGGATATTAGGGATGGCTACACCCACTTGCTTCTTAAGACCATTTGATTGGAAAATCTTTTCCCAGCCTTTTATTCTTTGTGTTTATCTTTGAATTTGAGGTGTGTTTCTTGTATGCAGCAGAAAGAAGGGTCCTACTTTTGTATCCATTCTGTTAGCCTGTGTCTTTTTATAGATGAATTAAGTCCATTGATATTAAGGGATATTAATGACCAGTGATTGTTCATTCCTGTTATCTTTTGGTGGTAGTATGTGTGTACTTCTCCTCTTTGGGGTTTACTGCTGTGGTGTTATCTTTTGCATTTGGTTATTTAATTGCTCCGAGAAGTGGTTTCTCCCACAATGGCAGGAAAGTTCTGAACTGAATTTGTCATGGGGCCTGCATGAGGCCTCCCAGGGAGTTTCCCAATAGAAGAGGCAAAGGATTTCCTCCTCTGACCCTTGCTGATCTACATTCCTTAGTCCTGTGTTTACCCTTACTATACCTTCTGCATAATTCAGAAGGTATGGTCAGTCTCTTGCCATTGTTCCTTGAAAACATTGTTTCTAGGAATGCCTTGTTTACACTCTCTTTTCAAATGAACTTTTTTACCACATTTAAAACTTCTGACATTATTCCTTTTCCTCAAAGCTTTTGACATCACCCTCCTATCCACATATCATGTTCATGGGACTCAATATTAATTGTGTCCCTATTCCAATCCTCCAAGCATGCTGATCTTGACTTTAATAGCCTAATTATTCTTTTGCATGCTGCATTCATGTTCTCAAAAGCCAAACATTCAATTATTATCTGTCTAGCTTCTGAACTGGCATTGTTCTATTTACTGCTGAAGACAACCTTTGTAAGAAATCTGTGAAGGATTCTTTGGGGCCTTGTATATCTTTGGTAAATGACTCAATTTTTTTTTTTTTTTTGCTTACTCATTTCTGCCCCATGCATACATGGCTGCCATGTGGCATAGAATTAGGGTTTGGTTATCATATAAAGATTGTCTTTGTATATCAGCATGATTGCCCTCTCCAAGAAGCTGATCATGGGTAATTTCCACACCTGTAGCCCTGTATCATTGTTCAATTGTTTTAACCTCCTCTTTAAACCAGATTCTCCATTGTAACTGTGGACTGGCCTCTAGAACAGCTATAATTAATTCTGTCAAGTCCTGAGGGCTATATTTATTACAAGTTGACCACAAATTTAACATCTGCTTTATAAATAGAAAATGCATGCTGTATGATACTGTAGCTTCTTTAAATCTCCTTAAATATAACATTTCCCTTAGAGTCAGGTTAGCTTTCACATGAGCTTTTGGCAGTACCTGTAATGTTGCTGAGTTTGGTTGTTTGAAAACAGGCGGTCGAGCCAGGCGGTGGTGGTACACACCTTTAATCCCAGCACTCGGGAGGCAGAGCCAGGCAGATCTCTGTGAGTTCTAGGCCAGCCTGGACTACCAAGTGAGTTCCAGGAAAGGTGCAAAGCTACACAGAGAAACCCTGTCTTGAAAAACAAAAAAGAAAAAAGAAAACAGGCTGTCTCTCTGTAATTGTATAATTCAATCCTGATATAATTTAACCTTTAAAGTCTAAATAAAAAGGTTCAAACCTTAATGCAAACAATATATAATAAGAATGATTATCATGTATTGTTCAGGAAAAACAAAGAGTAATAATATAAACAAAACTGGAATTACAACCAACAAGAATAATATCAAGCAAGAAAGACATGCTAAATGTCCAGAACATGGGTACATGCCAAATTACAGAGATTACTCCTATAGCTCTCCTGTCTTGAAGATTCTAACTTGAGTACTAATATGTTATAGCTATGATATGAGAAGATTTTAACCATAACTGTCTAGTCTTCAACTCTATCAAAGACCAGAGAAGAAACATAATAATACCAGAGAAAACAAAAAAATGCAAGCAAGCATTTTCTGAAATTCTTGTGAAAATAGACAGAGACAGCTGGCAGCCTGGACAGTCACCTAAAGTTCCTTGGCATCATTATGGCAACTTGTCTACAGACCTAGAATATCTGACAGACCATTTTCAAAACCAGGAATTTTTAAAGACAATCTTACCCTGTCTTGGTAAAGTTCAGTAATCACTTTTCCTTGTTTTCATTAACTTGTCAGTGGTCTTAGTTTTTAAGATATGGATGACAGGTGAAGAGCTCATACATGATGAGTGGGAAACAGAGCCAGGAACCCCTGAAGGTGACTCTCTTCTTTGCTGCCTTTTATCCTGTTCAGATCCACAGTACCGGGATGACTCAGCACACTACAGTGCTGATCTTTCCCTTGCATCTCAGGTAATTCTACTTGGAAACACTCTTCCAGATGCATCTAACCACTAAGATAAACAAAATCAGAAAGAATAGGTCCCACTTATTTCCTTCTTGGCCTGTTGGATTAAGAATATCAGGAGCTCAAAGTGGCTTGGGAGAAGTCTGAGCTTCCAGGTCAATGAACTGTTTGTTCTGGCTCCAAACAGGAGCACTGCCCCCACCTGACCACTCACACTGGAATCAAAACTTCCAGGCCAGAAAAACTTAAAATCATGGAAACAGATAACAATTTTTTTCCCAAGATGTCACTAGGGGTGATAGAGATTGACTGGTTTCTTTTCTATTTCCTTTTCTAACACCTGGTGCCTACATCCAAGTCAGGGCTATGGAGAAAAACACTTCCTGGTAAATCCTATCCCATGTTGTCCATTCCACAGAGGAAGTGGCCCAATGTAGTCATCCTGTCATGAAGTAGTTGGGTGGCCAGGCTGAGGAAACGGTGATACCTCCGGGCAGATTTGGCATTTAGCAGCATCTGTAATCAGGTTAAAAGTGAAGACAAATTTTGTGGACATTTACAGGGGACAAAATGATCTTCACATTCTTTGCTCCTTTGCAGATCTGTCCAAATACTTCTTCCCCAAATGTCTTTCTAATAGTTCTTTCTTTTTTGTGTTTTTATTTTTTCTTCTCTCATACAATCCCATCTGAACATAGTCTCCCCTCCCTCCACTCCACATATATGCACTACTCCTCTGTTTCCCTTCAGAAAAGCACAGGTCTCCAGGGCCTATCAAATGAACAAAAGATAACAAAATGTAATAATAGTAGGCACAAACCCTCTTATCAGGGCTGGAGGAGCCAACCGAGAAGGAACAAAAGGTTCCAAGATCAGACAAATAGTTCTGAGACTCCCTATGCTCCTGCTGCTAGGACTCCCACAAAACCCATGAGCTAAACAAGCACAGTGTGTACACAGAAGACTTAGTACAGACCCATGCATGCTATGAGATTCCCACTTCAGTCTCTGTTAACCTCCAAGGACCCTGTTTAGTTGAATTTCTGTGCTTCTTTTACATGATATCTTTGATTCACCCGACAGTCATGCCTTTTCTTCCTTGAGGTTCCCTGAGCTCTATCTAATGTTTGGCTGTGGACCTCAGTATCTGCTCTCATCAGATGCTGGAGAAAGCCCAACTGATGTCGATTGGGCTAGGCATAAATCTATGAGTGTAACAGAATATCATTAGGGATCATTTCACTGAATTTTGTGTGTGTGTAGGAGTAAGGACTCAGCACAAACTTCCACAGCTGAGCAGAGCTGGATAGACTAAAATAGGATTCTTCAAACAGAAACACCACCAGAATCCACTAACTGATTTTAAAATTTTTATTCATTTGATATTTTATTTGGGTAGGTACTGTCTACAGAGATGGATGTGCCCATGGAGACAAGAGGAGGACTGAAAAAAGGGTCCTCTGCAAGAGCAACAATTGCTATTGCAACTGACTCATCTCTCCAGTCCCACACACAGAGTTTAGAGAAAAAGTCTTCATTCTCTTCTACTTCTCTTGTAAGCAAACATTCATTTTTGTTTGGTCCTTTGCTGAGCCCTTGGTCATATGTTCTTTTCAGTCCAATCCAGACAGATTTCTCCAAAGAAGCCCTCTTGAGGTGTCCATGGAGCCAGCAACTAAATTGAATTGGAGTTTCCAACTCATGAGACAAATTATCAAACCATAAAGTATACCAGAGTCCAGTCTCTGCTTCTCTCTAACTGGCCATTCAACACATTAACAGGTGTATTAAAGCCTGAACCACCATCTATCTCTCCCTAGTTTCACTGAAAATGCTCCACAAATCCCATAGTCTACCCAGGTGTCATTGGTAACAACACTGACTGCTTCTTGGAGACAAGTATAGGTCATAGCTGACCAGGTTCTAGGATCGCTTCATGCGTTTGAGTGGGGGTTCCAGGAAAGTATCCTGTGCAGAAGACAGGGAGCCATATGCTTCAGCCACCAAGTGGGGGTATGAGCCCTCCATTATCTTCCAGCCTGAGGTCTCAGAGACCTCAGAAGCATGAGCTGTAATGAAATCCAGTGCCAGGGTTTTCAGCTGCCATGAGCTGTGGAGGTCAGCCAGGAAGAGAGTGTGGGCAGCATTCTCCACAGAGAGATCCCTGCAGAGGGCATCCTCACACATGACCTTCAAACGCTCCAAGCCATACTTGTCAGCAGCTGCCATGCTGTCCAGGTCTGGTGCCTTTCCGATGTAAATGAAGTCCATCACTGTCTTAATGACTTGCGGCTCCAGGTCATGAATCTCGACACGGCTACTTTTGTTCTCCTTCATGTCATGTTGAAACATGGCTCTGAAAACTGGAGAGTGAGCTGCTAAGATGGCCTCTTGAGCCTGGAATTCCTGACCAGCTACCACCAGACAGCAGTCTGTGAAGTGGGAATTCTCCCACAGCTCTCCTAGCTCATCTGCCAATGTGCAGCTTGGAACCTGCATCCCTGCCATTATGTTCTGGTCTGAGATGCTGAAGGAGTCCTGGACCTCGCTCACCTTGCAGGGAAGGATGAACCCATCATCTGAGAGAACCAAAGAAGCATGGGATAACAGGAAATTTCAAAGAATGAACTTTTTGAATCCCCAGTGATAGCATGGCAAGAACCTAAAGCCCTTCTGGTTCCCCAACCTTGGATTTTCTTTCCTTCAGTGTTTAAGACTTTGCCCAAGTATGACTCTTTAGACAGCTGAGTAACACTAGGTAAACTGACAGGTAATTTACACTTCCTTCATCCACTCCCTTTGGGTTTACTCTCAAACACCATTCGTCATAGGCACTTATTAAGAAAGTTGTGCTTCTAATGTGTTCCTGAATTTCCTCCAGAATACAACAAAAGTTGCTGATGGTACACCTCTAGGAGAAATTCTGGATGGTGATCTGTGTGTAATCCTAGCTCTGGGCTATCCTGTCCTGACATTTTTCCTGGAGGTAGTTTGAAGGTTCAACTGGATCCAAAATGAAGAATAGCAATTGTGTTTTCTCTACCCTGTGGGACACAAGAATACACACAGATTTAGATTTTTAGTTTCTGTTTCTCCTCTGTTCCTTCCTCTATGAGTGTGGAAACTTGAGTCTCTGAAATTTTCTATCCAGATTTCAATAGTAGATTCAGAGAAGACAATCTAGGCTACTAGAGACTGTTACATCACTCCATTTTTTTTCTAGATTGAACCTTAGTTCAATAGGTAACTAGTATTGACCATTAAATACAACTTTTGAAAAATTGGATCATTTTATACACTCATATCAAAAATGTACTTCAGTTCTCCAAAGTAACAGGACATGTACACGGAATCTCTCTGGGTATGAAGGAAGTGGATTTATTAGAATGACTTAATGCTTCAGTCCCACTAATCCCACATTGGCTAGCCTTGAAGAAAAAGTCCAACAGTCAGGTAGTTAATCAGTTCAGGAGGTTAGAAGTGTTGGCTGGTCTTCAGTATATGCTGGAATTCCAAAGAGAAATTCTCTAACATCAGGGAAGGAATGGACTTGCTGCAAGGTGAGGGCAAGCAGGCAAAGAGAAAGAGCTTCCTTCCTCCATGTCCTTTTATATGCTTCCAGCAAGGGTGAGGCCCAAATTTGGGTGTGTCCTCCAGGCTCAGGTTGTGGATTAAAGGTGTGTGTTTTCAGGCCTTGAGATCTGGGTTAACTGTTTCTTTCTATCTCCAAAGTCTCTATTTGAAGTGGACCTACCTACTTACCTTAAGCACAACATTTCTCACTGTTGTGCCCTGAATTTTATGATTTTAGTTAATTCCAGGTGTAGTCACATTGAGAAACAAGAAAAACCACCACAAGTCTATTTTCCTTAGTGTGGTTCGTCTGTCCATTCCTACAAAGCCATTTTTTTATCTTCTTGGGGTTTTGCACTAATTCTTCCTATAACCTGGATCTGGAAAGAGGTGTTTCCCTTACCCTGTCAGGACTCTCAGTGTCCACAAGATGCAGGTCATGGTTGAAGAATTCATATAGTGAGGGCAGGATACAGAGCCAGGCAGAAACCTCTGAAAGTGGCTGTCTTATTTCTGGCCTTTCATTCCTATCAGATTCACAGTCCCCAGGATTGGTCCACCAACTTGCATTGGTGATCTTGCCCCTCACCCTCAGATAAATCTTCTTGGAAACAATCTTCCAGATCCACTTAAGAGTGTGCTATAAGAAGATCCTTAGTGCTTCTCAATTCCATCATGGTGAGTGCCAAGATTCAGCTTCTCAAAACTTCATAGTTTTCATCCTTCACTGGTGGAGTTCTATCCTCTTTACACTTAGAACTTCTGTGCTTACTCTGCTGGGCTGTAAAAGTGAGACAGTATTCTGGTTTCCAAAGGATATGGAATATATTCAACAGTTACTGAAGAAGAGGTTTTGAGACCATTCCCCTTGAATTGTGATCTGTAAAATGTTCTCCACATCTATCATCTCTCCCTAGTTCATCATATCAAGAGCGTATAAGCCTAGAGGACAGGAAATTAACTTCAGTGATTCAATCTCAGCCTGCACATCTGGCCCCAATGCTGCTCATCACTCAGTACAGGTTAAATCAATGAATTGGTTTTGATGACCAAAATTTTCTTTCCTCTTAGGAACCTTTGGCAGGTGAAAACTAGTAACATCAGTGACTATTCTCTATGTGGTTTTGAGGTCAGAGTGCAAGTACTGATTCCCTCAAATGTGTGATTTGAAATGAAGTAGGCAATCCCTTCCAGACCCTTTATTTGCAAACCATATATTTTACATTGCCAGCACAGACCTCCCATGGGGAGGGAAGGGTGGAGGTAGAGAACACAGGAGAGACAACTGGAAATGGAGGAAATATAAGTGGAGATTGGAAACCTAGTACAGTAAAAATTTCCTATAACGTGTGAGAGGGTGACCTTAGGAAGGATTCCTAGTAATGTAGGATAAAGGGCCTGAACCAGCCATCTTTGGTAACCAGGAAAGGCTTCCAGTGGTGGAACTGGGACACAAACACATCCACAAAACCTTGAACCTGCAACCTGCATGCAAGAGTTCCTGGGACAATTTTGGCTCAGAGCTTGTGGGAGTCATGAATCAATGACTGGTCTATCTTGAGAGCCAAGCCAAGCAAGGGAGCTGATGCTCAACACTATGTGGACGGTCAGGAACCAGAAGCTGGGTGGCACAGAGACCTAGATGGAACCAAATAAGACATTTGACAAAAAAAATCAATGAAATGATCCCCAATAATATTCTCTGATACTCAGATATTGGTACCTAGCCCAATAGTTATCTGTTAGGTTTCCCCAGCAGCTGATGAGAACAGATACTGAGATCCATTGCCAAACATTTGGCAGAACTTGGGGAACAACAAGGAAGAGGGTGAAGGAGGATTGAGGGGCCAGAGGGGTCAAGGTTACAAGGAGAACACAGCCCACAAGATCAAATAAGCAGTGTTCATAGGGGCTCACAGAGATTGAAGAGGCAATCATAGAGCGTGCAGATGTCTTTACTATGTCCTCTGAATACAGGTTGTAGTTGATTAGCTTTGGGGGTTTTGTGGAATTCCTAACATTGGGAGCATGGTGTGCCTCTGACTCTGTTGCCTGTTCTTGAGAAACTTTTCTTCCTTCTTGATTGTCTCCTCCAGCCTTGATATGAAGGTTGTTATGCTGAGTTTGGTTGATATCTCCAGAAAGCCTGCTCATTTCTGAAGAGAAATAGAGCAGAAGTAGATCTGAGAGAAGTGGGGTGTTTTGAGTTCACGGTGTATTGAATGAGAAGCTTAAATAAAAAGAAGAAAGGAAAAAATGGAGAGAAAGACATTTGAGGAAGAAACACGTGGACAGATGTGCAGAGCAAAGAATGTGGAGATTAATGTGTCCCACATAAATGCCCATCACAAGGTGACTTCAACACAGGAGGAGTTCAATGATCAATAGCTACAAAGATCCATTCTGTGCACAGCCAGCCTCTTTCCCAAGCCATCCTTGTTATTGCCCAATGGGCCCATGATCAGAGTAGCCATGCTGAGATGAGGATTTATCCATGGGATCAACCACATCGACATCCGACATCCACTCATCAAGACTCACCTGGATTGCAGCAGCTGCTGAATGCCAGATCTCACAACAGCAGAGATAAGCACAGAGCCCAAGATATGTCACAATTTCATCAGGCTGACCAGCCAACCACTTCGTGACAGCATGATTACATTGGACCTCTTCCTCTATGAAACAGATAACACTTTGTCCTTATTGGAGCAGATTCTTTTTCTAGGTATAGATTTGCCTTTCCAACATGTAATGATTTTACAAAAACTACCACACAAGGACTAAGAGAATGCCTTGTCAACCATCATGGTATTCCACACAATATGGTTTCTGACCAAGGACCTAAATTCACAGACAGGGAGGTAAAACTGTGGCCTGCAAACATGGAATCCACTGGTCTTACAATGTTCAGCAATTTCCTAAATCAGCTGCCATGATAGAAAGATGGAATGGCCTTTTGAAGACACAGTTACAGAGCCAATGATGTGGCATCAACCTTGAGGACTGGGGTAGAATTCTACACAGTATATGCTTTGAACCAGTGACCAATAGTGCTAAGGTTTTCCCATGGGATTATTCATGGGTCCAGGCATTAAATGGTAGAAGAGGGAATAGTTCCACTCATTGTCACCCCTAGTCACATCCTGGAAAAAAAATTGATGCCTGTTCCCATAACTTTACATTCTGTTGGCCTGGAAGTTTGGTTCCAGGGTGTTGGTGTGGAGGCAGTGTTCCTGACTGATGCCACAACAAACATTCTATTCAACTGGCAACTCAGACATCACCCAGGCCTCTTTGGGCTTCTGATGTCCTTAAACCAACAAGTTAAGCAAGAAATAACAGGGTTAGGAGAGGTGATTGATCAAGATTACCAAGAGGAAATTGGAGTGCTGCTCCACAATGGAGGTAAGAAAGATTATGGCTGTTGAGCAGGAAATCCTTTAGGACTACATTTGATGCCACCTTGTTCTATAATTGAAGACAATGGCAGACTGCAACATCTTAATACAGGCAGATAAAGTGGCAGAGACACACCAGGATGAACACATAGGTCACACCTCCGTGAAAAGAGCCAAGAGTGGGTAGTGTCATTCCTACTGAGCAAGAATAAACGGCATTAGCTCAAAAATTAGTCTAATTGTGTAAGCTTTAATTTCTGCAGTAATAGGTTTTCTCCCTAAACCCAGGTTTGAGAAAGTTGCAAGCAACATAGTAGAATTGGGGCTTTTATATCCCCCAAAATTCAAGGCAAAGCATTTCCAAGGCTTGTGGGTTCCGGAGATATTTTGGTGATGTGGGAACTTAGCAGAACATCTTACCTTCTGAGGGTGGAGATCAGGGTAGAGGGTGTGGAACGTCAAATTCCAGAAACCTAAGTTTTACAGTAAATAGAAACAAACTACTTTTGACCCAGAAAAAGATGGTTTCTGATCTTAATATGGAGACAAGCTGGTCCACCAGTAGTAGAGAATGTAGTTACAAAAACAGGATAAGTGTTTGTGAACAGTTTCAGAAAGGAGGATTATAGTTGGCATGGATGATTCTGTTGTGCTTTGTTAAGAAAGTTTTCATACACATATTTGTGATTTTATTTAATTTCTTTATCGTGTGATATAACACTCAAAAAGGAGTACCAATGGTTATCATATTTAGCTTTGAGATACTCATACAATATCCTTAAGACACATCACCATCTGTACTAAATTAATAATGCTTTTGAGGTTTTATTATTGACAATTATATCTTGTGGCATAAGATTATATGTAAGTGTTCATGGATAATTAATTATATTTATGTGTAATTATGAGCTGGTTATTGGTTTTATTTGGAAATTATGACAAAGAAGACTTTTTTTTTGCTTTTTCATGGTTGATTGCCTTTACTAGCATTAGAGACTGCTTCTTTGGAATTCCTGTATCTACTGAAGACCAGCTGAGACATCCAGCCTGATAGACCGAGCATATTCTGAGTTCTTGGAATTTCTGCTCATAGCCAGCCATTGTTGGATTAGCCAGGCCACAGCATACATGGCATTCTAATAATTACACTACAGTGTAATACAGTATGTAGTGTTATTATTGCATATATAGTAATATATAGGTAATTATATATAATAATATACATACACATATTTATTTATAGTCCCATTCCTTATGTCTGCTCAGGTGTATGATTGTGTAGAGACCACCTCTAGTGGTCATTATAGTGTCTTCCTCTCTGGTCTTTTAGTGTCTCTCTGTCTCCCTCTATTTCTCAGTCTCATTTTTCTGACTGTCTTTTCTTCTCCTCTAACTGTGTCTCTCAAAGTTTCTGGCTCTTTCACTTATTCTCTCTCTTTCTCGATCTTTCTGTCTCTTTCTTCCCATCTCTCTTTCTCTGTCTCTCTGTGTGTGTCTCTTTATGTATCCCCACGTCACCTGTGTGTGTCCTTTTGCCTGCATCTGTTTCTATGTGTTTCTCTCAGTTTGTTTTCCTGTGGTAACCAGTGGCTTTCTTTGGTATGAGGACACTCTTGCCAATAAGACCTGTGCCAACCCTGTTGAGGTCCTGAACACCTTTGGCTCTGTTAGATTACCCAGTGAACTACCTACTCCAAATAAAAGTTCCACCAGTCACAACCCTGGAACAAGAGTCTATAGGGAGACAGCTAGTGCTGTCTGCCCCCACGAGCCTCAGTTCCCTTGTGAGAGGTGGCACCCATTCTCCAAGAGCATGCTCATAAGAGCTCAGGACTGGCAAGGGAGAGCATTTTTTCTTGCAAATGAGGGGTCTTGAAGTGATTGCCTATTTTCAAATGACAGATTTGAGGGAAAGGTTTGTACCACACTGAGCCTAAACCCACACGGTGAAGAATCTAGTAATTAGTCACCTGCCATAAGTTCCAGCTGTGGAACCAAAAATTCAGAGATTAAAACTAGTTGACTGATTTATCCTGTTATTAGGGATAAGCAGCATTGGAGCCAAATTATCAGGGGAGCTAGGCTGGGAATTGCTGAGTGGATTGAATCACTGAAGTTGTTTTCCTGTCCTCCAGCCTTAGTGAGTCGTTCACGACATGATGAGCTGGAGAGAGATGATAGATGTGGGGAGAACTTTACAGACCACAATTAGAAGAGGAACCGTCTCAAAATGCCCTCCTCATAACTGTTTAATATCTTCTGCTGCAAACCAGAATACTTTCTACAGAGTATGGAAGCATGGAAGTTCAAAGTATGAAGAGGACAGAACTCACAGTTTAAAATGTGAAATATAAGGTAATGACAGGCTAAATCAAATCAGTCAACATGATTGAATTGAGAAGCATTTAAGACTTCACATAGCACAAAGCAAAATTCACTTATGGTGTTCATTCTTGGTTCCCAACTTGACTACATCTGGAAAGAACTATAGTCCTAAAATGGAAGAAGCATCTCTGAGATTTTCTGCTTAAGTAGCAGAAGTAGATCCACTTCTAATAAGTATTTGTAGGTAGAAAGAGATAAACATTTAATCCAGATATCAGGACCTGGAGACACACACACCTTTCATCCAGATCTTGATGCTGGAAGGCACACCCTAAGTTCAGCCACACCCTCTGCTGTTGCTCTTTGCCTGCTTGCCCTCACCTTCAGCAAGTCCATTCCTTCCCTGGTTTTAGAGAATGCTTCTCTGGAATGCCAAGAGATACTGAAGACCAGTTGACCTGTTCAACATCGTGGACTGAGTAAGTACTGGATTCTTGGACTTTCCCTTCATGGCTACAAATTGTGGGATTAGCAGGACTGCTGTCCTAAGTCATGCTAATAAACACCCCTCCCTCATCTATAGAAAGATTTATGCTTTATATTCTGGTACTTTTGAGAACCCTAGCACAGCACATCTTTATATGGGTGAATAAAATGTCCCAAATTATTTAACAGTTGTGAATAATGGTCAAAAGAAGTTACCTGTTGTACTAAGATTCAGTCTAGAAAATAATGGAGTGATGTAACAGTCCCTAGTAGTCTAGACTGACTTCTCTGAAATTAATATTAAAATTTGGATAGCAAATTTGAAAGAGATACAAGTTTCTATCCCCCACTGAAGAAGGTTCAGAGAAAAAAACAGAAACTAAAAATCTAAAAAAATATTTGTAATTGTGACCCCAGGTTGAAGCAGAAAAAATACCAGTTTGTCATTTTGGATCAGCTTTGATTTCAAACCATCACAAGCAGATAAGTGAGGGTTCCTGGTACTCAAGAGTTGGGGCTACACACAGATCAGCATCCAGAATTTCTCCTACTAGTGGACAATCTGCAACTTCCATTTTTTGCTTCTAGGGAATGTGGTAAGATATTAAACATCCCATTTTCTCACCAGGAGCCAATGACAAACAGAAATGGTGTATGAAAGTACACCTGGATAGGGTTGATGAATAAGGCAAAGATTACCTGTCACCTTACTTAGTGTTGCTAGCTGTCCAAAGAGCCCACTGTGGGCAAAGTTCCAGTTGTAGATCCTCCTTGCCAAATGAGAGAAAACATAATTTGTGAAGAACTCAGGAGTCATCAGGTTCCTGCAAAACTGACACTGGAGATTCAAAAAAGTTCATCTTTGGAGATTTTGTCTTCTAATGGGCTTTGGATTCTCTTAGATGACAAGCTCACCCTCCTCTGCAAGGTGGTCATGTTTCAGGACTCCTTCTGCATCTCTGATCAGAGCAAGAAGCCAGGGATCCAGGTTCCAGGTGCATGATGGCAGATGACCTATGAGAGCTTTGGCAGAGCAGAGTTCCCCATTCACAAACTGCTGCCTGGTGGTAGCTGGCCAGGAAATCCAGGCTCACAAGGCCATCTTAGCAGCTCACTCTCCAGTTTTCAGAGTCATGTTTGAACATGACATGGAAGAGAGCAAAAGGAACCGAGGTGAGATCCATGACCTGGAGCCACAAGTCTTCAAGGCAATGATGGGCTTCATTTACACTGGGAAGGCACCAGACCTGGACAGCATGGAAGATGCTGTGCTGGCAGCTGCTGACAAATATGATCTGGAGCATTTGAAGGTCACGTGCGACCATGCCCTCTACAGGGACCTCTCTGTGAGTAATGCTGCCCACATTCTAATACTGGCTAAACAGTATTATGCAGAGCTGCTGAAAACTCAGGCACTAGATTTTATTACAGCTCATGCTTCTAATGTCTCTGAGTCCTCAGGCTGGAAGACAATCTTGGGCTCATACCACGACTTGGTGGCTGAAGCATACTATTTCCTTGCTTCTGCACAGGGTTTGATCCTGGAACCCCCTCTATCAAGTCTGAAGCAATAAAGAACATGTTCAGCTCTGACCTACAGGTGACTTCCAGAAGTAGCAGCCAGTGTGGCTGTTTCAAAGCCACTTGGGTAGACTCTGCTAGCAGACAAACTTGCCACATGGCAAGAGCAAGCAGGCAAAGACCAAAATCTTTTCTTCCTCATCTTTTTACAGGCTCCCAGCAGGAGGTGGGGCCCAATTAAAAGTGTGTCTTCTTCCATCAAGATCCAAAATAAAGGAGTATGTCTCCTTGCCTCAAGATCCAGATTAGAAGTGGTTCTTCCTACTTTAAATTAATCAAAATATCCCTCACTTATGTGCCCTTCATTTTAAGATTTTAATTAATTCCAGATGTAGTCAAATTCACAAATAAGAATAGCATTTACAAGTTCACCCCTTGTCAACTTCACCCACAATCCTATCTCTTTATGTCATGCTTAATTTCCAAATGAAAACAATAACCAGCTCATAACTACACCTAAACATAATTTAATTATCCCATATACAATTGCAAATGCAGTATATATTGAAGCAGGTTATAATTTCACCTAACATAACTGTCCCCCATACAATCACAAATACATAATAAATTTAGCATAGTTGGCGATGTCCCTTGATGAATGTTCTTTCTTTCTTTCTTTTTTTTATTTTATACTTTAATTTAATTTTACTTATCAGCCACGGATTCTCTTTTCTTCCCCCTCTCTTCCCCCCACCTTCCCTCCAGCCCACCCCCCATTCCCATCTCCTCCAAGGCAAAGACTCCCCTGGGGATTGAGTTCAACCTGGTAGATTCAATCCAGGCAGGTCCATTTCCCTCCTGCCAGGCTGAGCAAAGTGTCCCTGCATCTCAAATTTAAATATGATAATCATTAGTACTCTATTATTGGATGTTATATCACATGATAAAGATATTGAAAGAAAACACAAATATCTGTATGAACCCATTCTTATTAAAATACAACAGAATTACTCATGTCAACTGTATTGCTTTTTTCTGTAATTTCTTATATGGCCTAAACTCCTGCTCCTCACCAGCTGCAATACTCAGGAGAAGGGTTCCTGTACCTTACCAGGAAAACACAGCAGACATGACCTTGTTGATGGGGGTTGGTCAGGAGGTTTTGCGTGCGTGTGTGTGTGTGTGTGTGTGTGTGTGTGTGTGTGTGTGTGTGTGTGAATGTGTGATGGCCTGATGGCAGGAGGGCTGGAAAAGTGACCACACTCCTTGCTGGAAGCTGCAGTGGGTGAGGTAGCAAAATCAATGCTGGAGAGCTTGCCCTGTTGTGTCCATGAGGGAAAGCTGATATACTGACCAACCCAGCTACCACCCAGGCCCAGAAACAGGGCTACAATTTGGACAAGCCCAACATGCACCTTGTAGGGAAAAGAGATCAGCTAAAGAAACCCTCTCTGACTCATGGGACCCATAACCAGTGAAAGAAACACAGCCTAGAACTGGGACCTGAGCCAGTGAAAGAAACACTTTATCCCTAAAGCTAGAACCAAAGAAACATGCCCTGACTCTGATACCAGTGCCAAAGAAACACACTGTATCCCTAGGTTCAGAGCCAGTGAAAGAAATATGCCCTGGCCTTAGAATTAGAGCCAAAAAGCTAAGAAAAGCCAGTGAAAGAAACACAGGTTGGCTCTGAAATCAGGGACATCTCTGCCCCGACCAACGAAACTAACCAATCCCTGAGCAGAAAACCTTCTCCCTGGAGAAAGTCCACCACTAAGGAATCTTATATAAACCACCTCCCTGTTTATTTGTCAGCCATTCTTTCCACCCTGGTAGAGGCAGCCACTCTCTTGGATTTCTCCTTCCCAAATAAATCTCTTTCTCAAAAAAATCTTGTGTGTGAAGATCTTCATTCACTGGGGCAAAGAAGATAAACCTTGCTAAGATGTCCTGAGCACAAAAAAAACCTTGGACAGACATTCCATTAGGGGGCTAAGTAAGGCAGAGCAGAACAGAAGAACCTTGCTGAGATGTCCCTTAGGGGACTGGGCAAGGCAGAGCAGAAAAAGTAACAACTCTTCACTGGAGCCAGAGGAGATTGCTATGTTTCTGCAGGGGTGTCCCCTTTAGCAGAGTGAAGCAAAAGAAGCAACATCTTGGGCCAGAGAAGAAGCAGTGTTCTGCTGGGAAGCCCTCATAAGTGGGGGCTCAGCAAAGCTCAGCTGGAACAGTTCTCCAGGAAAATAGCAGGATTGCTATATCTTGCTGGGAGTCCATCCCCCATTACACCCCAACTCAAGGTATAGCTAGAGGTGTCCTAGCATCTCAAGGTACAGCATGACTCTACGAGCATTCACGATACCATTTCCTTTAGAGCTGAGCTGTTCCATTACAGCTCCAGCCGCCACAGCTGTCTTAGCAGCTCAAGGTATAGATAGACTCCCCAAGTAATCAGGATACCTGCACCCTGTCACCCCAAGAGTTGCAACACACGCTTACACACCTCATTTATGAACTGCTGGAGCATGTGAAGGGGCTGGACCTGCAGATCCAAAGATGCAGGATCTCTATGACACAAGGCAACAATGAAGGTTATCCAAGAGGATTCCCAGAGAGGGTCCACTATTGACAGTGTAGCAAAAGCCAGAGACCTCAAACCAGAACAATGACTCATTGTAATGATCACTTACAAGTTAAGATGTATGGACTAAAGTGTATAATGCGTGACTCACTGTGTCACACTAGAGCTTCCACTCTGGGACTTTATTTTTGTATATAAATTAGTTTGGTGTGGGGGGACCAGCCCCCACACTTATTTACCCAGGAACTCTTGAGGATTGAGGGATAAGAGACTTAGTTAGAAATAGAGAAGAGAGAAACAGAGAGAAAACACAGGATAGACTCGGGTGGGCCTGGATCCTTATTCAAATGGGCCCTGACTGTCTCTGCCCCAGGAAATTTGTAGAGATGCCAAGGGGTGGAGCAAAAGACCTGCCCCCAAAGCATAGCCAAGTGCAGACCATCTCAGACACCTGCACTCAGGCCCCTAGTCCTAATCATCCTCTATGCGGATCTGCCGAGTAAAGCCACGAGGAACCTGAAAACAGACTCCCACAGTTTGGTTGTCTTTGTTTTGATTTTTTTGATTCTCTTTTGAATTTTGTTTTGTTTTGGGGGAGAGGTTGTAAGGGTGGAGGGTGGATATGAAGGGACAGGGAGATGGATGAATCTGGATGTATGATGTGAAACCCACAAAGAATCAATAAAAATTTGAATGAAAAAAAGAAGTCAAGCATTTAAGCCCAGCCCTCAAGAGACTGAGGCAAGCAGATCTCTGCATTTTTTTAGTCCAACCTACTCTTTAGATTGGATTCCAAGACAGCCAGGGCTATGTAAAGATATTAAAGATATTTCCTTTCCAAAACAGAAAGAGAAATAAACCAAATCAGCCTGCATTCCTCTCTTCCTTGAGGTTCACTGAGTTCCGCTTAATATTTGGCTGTGGATGTCAGTATCAGCTCCCAAAAGCTGTTGGAGAAATTCCACCTGATGTCCATTGGACTGTGTCAATCTCTGAGTGTAACAGAATTCATTAGGTATTGTCTCATTGATTGTGTGTGTGTGTGTGTGAGTGAGTGAAGACACGGCACCAACTTCTACAGCTGAGCACAGCTGGATGGACTAAAATGGCCGTTTTCAAACAGAAACACCACTGGAATCCATAAGCTGATTTTACAATTTTTTATTCATTTAATATTTTATTTGGGTATTTTATTTATTTGAGATGGATGTGCCCATGGAGAAAAGAGGAGGACTGAAGAAAAGGTCCTCTGCAAGAGCAGCAATTGCTTTTGCAAACTGAGTCATCTCCCCTGACCCAAACACTGAGTTTGGAGAAAAACTTTCTTCATTCTCTTTGCTTCTCTTGTAATCAAACATGTTTGTTTTGTTCTTTCTGAGTCCTTGACCATATCTTCTGCTCAGTTCAATCCAGGTAGGTTTTTCCAAAGAAACCCTGTTGTAATGTGCTTGGTGCCAGCAGGTAAAATGAATTTCAGATTCTAACTCCTTAGACAAAAATCAAACCAGTATAACAACAGGGTAGAGGATGTGTAGATTGTACCAGAGTCCAAGACTCCCCCTCCCTCAACCTGACATTGACTCCTTTACATCTGTATAAAGCCTCAGCCACCATGCTATTATTCCCTAGTTTCACTGGAAATTTTCCACATTCCACAGTCTACCTAGGTATCATTGGAAACACCATGACTGCTGCTTCAGGGAGACAAGTGTGGGAAAAGGTTTGCCAGGTCCTAGAATCGCTTCAAGCATTTAATAGGGTGCTCCAAGAAAGGGCAGTGAGCAGGTGTGGAACCATAAGCTTCAACCACTAAGTGGGGATATAAGCCCACCATTGTCTTCCAGCCTGAGGTCTCAGAGACCTCAGAAGCATGAGCTGCAATGAAATCCAGTGTCTGGGTTTTCAGCTGCCCTGAGCTGTGGCGGTCAGCCAGGAATAGAGTGTGGGCAGCATTCTCCACAGAGAGGTCCCTGAAGAGGGCATCCTCACACATGACCTTCAAACGCTCCAGGCCATACTTATCAGCAGCTGCCAGCAGAGCATCTGCCATGCTGTCCAGGTCTGGTGCTGTTCCTGTGTAAATGAAGTCCATCATTGCCTTGAAGACTTGCGGCTCCAGGTCAGGGATCTCAACGCGATTCTTTCTGCTCTCCTCCATGTCATGTTGAAACATGGCTCTGAAAACTGGTGAGCGAGCTGCTAAGATGGCCTTGTGAGCCCAGAATTCCTGGCCAGCTACCACTAGGCAGCAGTCTGTGAACTGGGAATTCTTCCACAGCTCTTCTAGCTCATCTGCCAATGTGCATCTGGGCACCAGAATTCCCGGCTTCCTGTTCTGGTCAGAGAGGCTCAAAGAGACCTGGGCCACGCTCACCTTGCAGACGAGGGTGAGCTGGTCATCTGGCAGGAGCCAAAATGCATGGGACAAGAGAAAATCTCGAAGAATAAACTTTTTGTAACACCTGCCCTGGCCTGGCATGAACCTATAGGCTCTTGGGCTCTTCTTGACTTTGGTTTTCTCTCCTTCAGCACTTATGATCCAGAACTTGAACTTTGCCCAAACATGACTCTTTGGACAGCTGAACAACACTAGGTAAACTGACAGGTAATCTGCACTTTGTTCATCGACTCCATTCAGGTGTACTCTCAAACACCAATTGTCATTGGCTCCTATTGAGAAAGTTGGGCTTGTAATGCTTTCCAGCATTTCCTCAGCAATAAAAGGAAAGTTGCTGATGGTCCACCTGTAGGAGAAATCCTGATCGCTGATTTGTGTGTGGTCCCATCTCTGGGCTATCTCATCTCCTACCATTTCTCCTGCAGGTCGTTTGAAGGTTCAACTGGATTGAAAATGAAGAACTAGCAAGTGTTTTCACTTCACCCTGTGAGATGCAATAACAGACAGGATTTTGATTTTCAGGGTTTTTTTCTCATCTGTTCCCTCTTCTGGCAGGCTGAAAACTATGGTCTCTGATATTTTCTATCCAGATTTCAATGCTAATTTCAGAGAACACAGTCTAGGCTACTTGATACACTTACATCACTCCGTTATTTTCTAGATTGAATCTTAGGTCAATAGGTAAGTAGATTTGACAAATATACACAGCTTTGGAATAGTTTTGATCATTCATTCTATTAATTCATATAAAAAATGTTGTACTAGGGTTCTCTAGAGGTAGAATATATGCAAGGAGCCGGGCGGTGGTGGTGCACGCCTTTAATCCCAGCACTCGGGAGGCAGAGCCAGGCGGATCTCTGTGAGTTCGAGGCCAGCCTGGGCTACCAAGTAAGTTCCAGGAAAGGCACAAAGCTAAACAGAGAAACCCTGTCTCGAAAAACCAAAAAAAAAAAAAAAAAAAAAAGAATATATGCAAGGAATCTCTCTATATTTGATGAAAGGGGGTTTATTAGAATCAATTTGGGCTGCAGTCCTCTAACTCCCACATTACCTATGAAGGGAAAGACCAAGATTCCAGTACTTACTCAGTGCAGAACTTTGGATGTGTCTACTGGTGTTCAGTATATGCTGGTGTTCCAAATAATCTCTATTGCCAGGGAAGGGATGGACTTGCTGCAAGGTGAGGGCAAGCAGGCAAATAGCAAGCACGCGCTTCCTGATTCCTTGTCCTTTTATATGCTTCCAGCAGAGGGTGTGGCCCAATTTAGGGTGTGTCTTCCAACCTCAAAATCTGGATTAAAGGTGTGTGTCCTGATATCCGGATTAGATGTTTGTTTCTTTTTACTTCCAAAGTCTGTCCTTGAAATGGATCTACCTACATTAAATGAAGCAAAACACTTCTCACTATTATGACCTCCATTTTAGGGTTTTAGTTAATTCCATGTCTGATTAAGTTGAGAACTAAGAATAACCATCACAAGTGTATTTTGCTTACTGTGGTTCATCTCCATAAAATAAGGTATGGTGTCCATTCCTAGACAGCTGTTATTGACTCTTCTAGGGATTTTGCACCAATTCCTCCCATAAACATGATCCAGGAAGGGGTGGTTTCCTTATCTGTCAGGGGTCTCAGTGTTCACAAGATGGAGGGCAGGGTGGAAGTATTCATACATGGTGTGCAAGAAACAGAGTCAGGCAGGAACTTCTGAAAGTGACTGTCTTCTTCTGCCGTTTATTCCATCCAGACTCATAGTCCCCAGGATAGCTCCACCAACTTTCATTGGTGGTCTTTCTCCTCCCCCTCAGATAATCCTCCTTGGAAACACTCTTCTATATCCACTTAAGGGTGTGCTATGAGAAAATCCTTAGTGCTTGTCAATTCCATCCTCCTGACTGCTAAGATTCAGCTTCTCAATACCTCCTAATTTTTATTCTCCACTGGTGAGTTCTGTCCTCTTTAAACTTTGAACTTGCAGGCTTACACTGCTGGGCCTTGAAAGTGAGACAGTATTCTGGTTACCCAAGGTTGCAGAACATATCTGCCATATATCAAAGAAGAGGCTTAGGGATGTTTCCCCTTCTAAAAAGTGACTGGTAAAACGCTTCCCACATCTCTGGTCTCTTTCTAGTTCTTCATTTTTTTGAGAGACTCACTATGCCTAAAAGGCACTGAGATATGTTCAATGATTCAATCAGCTCAGAAATTGCCAGCCTAGCGCTCTATAAGTCTGGCTCCAATGCTGCTCATTCCTCAATATTGTTCATGTATCAGTTGGTTTTGAATTATTCATTTTTGGTTTCTGTACTTAGACTACCCACAGGTGGCTGAAAAGTGTCATCTGCTTGTCTTCACCCGTGGGTTAAGGTCATTGAAGTCAGGTCCCTACTCCCTCAAATCTGTCATTTGAAAAGTCTGTATTTGATCAGATCTAGACTTCTCCTTTGATTGAAAGATTGTTAAATGGTAAGCCCAATGCTCCCTTGAGATCCTGGAGAGTTGTGTGAGGGAGCTGTCTCTCACAGGGGAAACAGACCATCTGAACACAAATCATGGGCTCTGCCCATGAGATTTCTCATTCCATAGCAAACAACAATTGTGGTGGTATTATGTTCCCCAAAATGTTGTGCATGCTAATAAACGTATCTGGGGTCAGAGACAGAATAGCCACAATGTTAAACATAGAAGACAGGCAGTGGTAGCACACACCTTTAATCCTAGCATTCCACAGGCAGAAATCCATGTGTTCAAGGATACAGCCAAGCACGGTGACTCACGCCTTTAATCCCAGAAAGCAAGCCTTTAATCCCAGGGAGTGATGGTAGAAAGTAGAAAGGTATATAAGGCATGAGGACCAGAAACTAGAAGCTTTTAGCTGGTTAAACTTCAGGCTTTCGAGCAGCCGTTCAGCTGAGTGCCATTGGGATGAGGACACAGAAGCTTCCAGTCTGAGGAAACAGGATCAGCTGAGGAACTATCGAGGTGAGGAAGCTGTGGCTTGTTCTGCTTCTCTGACCTTCCAGCATTCACCCCAATTCCAGGCCCTGAGTTTGTTTTATTAATAAGACTCTTTAAGATTCCTGCTACACACAATCTTGAAACCCTCTCCTACCAGCACGGAAGAAGAAGCTATGGTAGAAAGAAGAGCAAAGGTCAGATTATCATTGCAGTAACATCCTTTGCAATTTCTTACTGCTGTGTTCATGAGGTGTAGAGCTCTGAGTCACCTGTGCCTAGTAGTCGGCACCATGGCTTACTGAGAAGCTTCCACAACAGAGACAGGCAGTGAAGGAGCACAACATATTCTTAACATCATGCTGAATTCTCATTAGTTTATTTAGATTACCATTTTTCCATATACTTTTCTTATTAATTCTTTGAGAATTTCTCCCATGCACACTATGAATCTTGATTCTGTTCATCCATGTTCCTCCCCAACACCTACAAATGCCCTCCCACTTTCTCTTAACTTTATGTCTTCTTTTATTTTGCTTTTTTTTTTTTGGTTTTTCGAGACAGGGTTTCTCTGTTTAGCTTTGCGCCTTTCCTGAACTCACTCTGTAGCCCAGGCTGGCCTCGAACTCACAGAGATCCGCCTGCCTCTGCCTCCCGAGTGCTGGGACTACAGGTGTGCACCACCACCGCCCGGCTTTATTATGCTTCTTTAGTAAAAGAATCCAATGTGTGCTGTCATTATACTTGAGTGTGTGGCCACCCTAGAACCAGGGACAAACCCAGAAAAAGCTGACTCCCCTCCTGCCTGGACAGTTGGATTTTCAAAGATGTTACAAACAGCTCAAAAAGACTACTGAAATTTCTTTTAAATTTTATGTATTTATTTGTTTGTTTATTATTTATTTACATATTTAATGGCTATTATATTTGCATTTATGTTTGTGTAGCAATTGTGTGCCAATAACCAGAGGAGTCCAGAAGAAAGTTTAAGATTTCCTAGGACTAGAGGAATAGACAGTTGAGATCTTCCATGTGGTTCCCGGGAACTGAACTCGGTTCTTGTAGAAGAGCAGCCAGTGCTCTAAACATTAGCATCTCACCATACCAGTAGTATACTTTCTTAAGACCACACACAGTATGTTATTAAGCAGTAATTAAAACAACCCTGTTTCTCTAAGCAGCTGTGCTAGTGGCCTTGGCATGAACTTGACACAAGGTATGGTCATCTGGAGACAGGAACCTCACTTGAGAAATGCCATCAGATTGTCTATAGGGCTGTCTCTAAGGCATTTTCTTGCCCTTCCCCCACCATTTAGTTTTGGTTTTGTTTTTTGATGCAGACTCTTTCTACATAGCTGGGGCTGTCCTAGAAATCACTCTGTAGCCCAGTCTGGCCCCTAAGTTACAGAAATCTGTCTGCCTCTGCCTCTCGATTTCTGGGCTTAAAGGTCTTCGCCACCAGACCTGGCTAGAGCATTTTCTTGACAATGATTGATGTCAACCTATTGGGGGCAGAGCCACCCTTTGCCAGGTGGTCCTAGGGTATATAAAAAAGCCAGCCAGTAAGCAGCACGGCTCAGTGCCTCTTCTTAGGTTCCTGACTTGCTTGAGTTCCTTCCCTGACTTCCCCTTGTGATGGACTATAAGCTGGAAGCTGAGACAAAGCCTTTCTTTTCCAAGTTGCTTTTGTAATGGTGTTTCATCAGAGCAATGGATAACAATTTAAGACAGTAGGTTCATGAATTTTAATCACATCACCACAGTCATACTTTGGTCTTTTATAAATTATATTCAAAATTTATAGCTGTCATCTACATATGGAGCACCTTACCGTTTTGAACATTTGCCACAGAAACTCAGTGAGATGTGCTGTCTTCTTGGTGGTTCCAGGTTTCTATGGAAGGCCAATGAAGAAGGAAGAAAGAAAAGGAGAGAAAGGTGGATGGATGAAAATGCAACTCGGGCCGGGCGGTGGTGGCGCACGCCTTTAATCCCAGCACTCGGGAGGCAGAGCCAGGCGGATCTCTGTGAGTTCGAGGCCAGCCTGGACTACCAAGTGAGTTCCAGGAAAGGCGCAAAGCTACACAGAGAAACCCTGTCTCGAAAAACCAAAAAAAAAAAAAAAAAAAAAAAAAAAAAAAAAAAAAAAAGAAAATGCAACTCGGGTATAGAGAAATAGCCTAGTATGTGGGAGGCACTGATTTATGTCTCCAACAAGACTCGCACGTGCTCACATGCAAGCACATACATATACATACATCCATTCAAAGGAGAAGAGAAAGTAAAGCTTCCTTTGAACATGTGAAGGGTAACAGAGGCCCACTGAAGATTTTCATTGATTGCTATGCAGGTTATTACTACCTCTGAGACCATGCTCCCAGAATCCCTTACCTACAGATGTGTGTGCTGCACTGGATACAGATATCATATTTTATGTTCTTAATACAAAGGAGCAATTTTTATCCCACACAGAAATTGAGTAAAAAATATAGATGGTTCCACTCACAGAGTTTCTTCTCTTAGTAGCATCTTAATCAGTGTGTTCCAGTGTTATAAGTGATATTTCCATAGTGATGTATTAAACGAAGGGCATGCATTCCAGTTTCTTTCTTGAAAGATTCATTCTGTTGCAGGTGTGCTAGTAAGAGTTTAGAAAACAATTCATGCTATGCATCTGTCGTTCTGTAAAGCACTTTCTCTAAGAAGGCCTAGTCCAGTCTCCACTAGAAAATAATAAGAAAAAAATAGAAAAAGAAGATTGGTCTGTTGCATGCAGCTTGCCCTCATCTGTTTCTAAGACCAACATCTCAGGAAAAGGACTTGTTGAGCTCTTGGGGAGGGGATTCTAGGGAACACTAATGAAGCATCGTTGTGGTTTCACATGGTAATACCTTGTAACATCTCTTAAAATAGGCAGGTGACACCAAAGTTCAGTGAAATAAATTCAAGGGTAGTTGAGGACACACAGAGGGGCAACCAAACACCACAGGACAGATTTGCAGCTGTCCAATTTGGTGAAGAATTCATTGTAACTGAAACACACTCTAGACAGCCTTGCCTGACTTCACAGATACCAAGAACCAACATTAATGTCTTGTGAATCTGAGTGCTCCTTACATATCTGTCAATTACAAGCTTCCCATCTTTTGCCAAGGTGCATTAGAAACAACAGCAGATTTTGCAGGTTGTTATTGCCCCTTTGTGTGTTTATGTAGAACTCTGTAATTTCAGTTCTTAAAACTGGACTGTCTTATTCCTACCACCTGATTTCTTTTTAAAATGATGGTATCCCTTGCTTTTGAAATTCTATTAGAGCATCACTCTCTAGACACAAAGCAAAAGTAACAGAACTTGCTGACAACTTTCATATTCTGACTATAGTGCAGTTTAGCACCAAACAGCCAGAACAATATGTAATAGTCTTCTAACTCTGCTGTAACGAGTGGGCAACAGTCTACAAGCACAGGAATTCATTAGTTTAGAGAACTTAAGGTCATGGTTTCTAAAGGGCTCATGGAACCATCAGTAGTCTACTGGAGGCTGTCCCCTTTTGGCCTCTAGAGAGCACCAGTTCCCTTGCCTTGGGCTCATAGACCACCACTGGGAAAGTATCTTAGCTGTTGATTCTTTTTCTGACTCTTGCTCCCACCCCCATCCCCCAAGTCCTTAGGACCCTTGTGATGCCATTATCCCAGCCACAGAAAACACAAGATGATCTCTCTCAAGACCTCAACACTGTAGAAGCAAATAAGGGAAGACCAGGGCTTCAAGCTCAGCCTAGGCTTACAGTGAGTTTGAGGTCAGCCTGACTTGCATGAGACCTGCCTACCAACACACAAACAAACAAGCAGATGAACAAGTAAATAAATGAATAAAAATTAAATTAACAATATATAAAGGAAAGAACTATCATGAAAAATTGACATCAACAAAGTCAGCTTAGACATGTGCAGGCTCTTTGGGACGTGGCCCTTCATATCACTAGTGTACTTAAGATAAATTATCTAATTTTTCACTTTTCCCCTAAACAGTAATCATTTATCAGTTCAAAGGAAAAATTAATACTGGGGCTGGAGAGTTGGTTCTGTGGTTATGAGTATCTACTCTTCCAGAGGCCCTGAGTTCAATTCCCAGCAACCATATAGCCATTTATAAGTCTAGCTACAGAGAATCCCAGGCCATCTTTGTCCTACATGGGCTCCACACCTGCGTGTCCAATTGATGTCCGAGCATTCAAAACACATACACATAAAAGAAAAGAAAATCATAAAAAGTTAAATTTAAGTGGAAAAATTACTATCCAGAACTTCTTCCCTGAAGGAAGAAAAGCAAATCAAGAGGAGCAGCTCTAACTCCTGCTCAAAGGCTACATCAGATAACAATATAATAAAACTTGCTCTTCTTTTTGTTTTTGCTCTCACTGGTTAATTCATGTTAGTAAAATTGTTGTAAACAAACAAATAAAAATCTCAGGGTCTCCCCAAGTAATGTACAAGCAAAGTAGAACTAACAGAAAAGTCTATTTCTTTTTATAAAATGGATGTGACATGACACAAACCCAGCCACCAAGTGCATATACACACACACACACACACACACACAGACACAGAGAGAGAGAGAGAGAGAGAGAGAGAGAGAGAGAGAGAGAGAGAGAGAGAGAGAGAGAGAGAGAGAGTCAGGTCTTTATCCCTAATCCAAAGGAGAGCTTAGCTGCTCCTTGTTGTCTGAGGTTCAACCTCAAACTCTACAACTAGACGCTACCTTGGGAAACCTGGGGTGTAGAAAGGAGAGCAAAGGAATTGAGTGGGAAGAAGGCACATGAGGAGAAGCAGATACTGGCCATTAACCTGTGTGCATGAAAGACTGAATTCTCCAAAGAGAGGGGAGCGAGGACAAACAAAGTCAAGATAATGCTGGAACCTTTCCCCCAGTAGCTAAAACCAGACCCAGAGTTCTCATGAAGACAGTGTGAGTGCTGAGCTGAGATTTCCAGTGTTGAGCAATGAAAGAACCCAAGCAAAACCACTGAACTAGACGATTCTGTAGGTTTTTAAAAAAAGTTTCTTGGGGGAACAAACTGCAGAGCTGTTTCTGTGGGAGAGGGGAACGGCAGCTTCCAAATCAAACAGATCTTACATGGTAGTCAGGAGGATAGGGTCTTTGAGCTGACTCAGACTGTTGGGGTTAATCCAGAGCTAGGTGGACTTTGCCCGGTGTAGGTGATCATGAGGTGTGGAGAAAGAAAGTGGTGGATTTCCTGGCAAACAAACCCACATCTTGAGGAGTGCTGAGTTAGGTTTCTGTTTGACTGGTATGAATCCTGCCATAACATTTGCTTCACTTTGGGCCCAAAGTGATCTAGACAGTTGGCCTTGGACTGAAATTTCTGAAATTGTGAGTGAAAACAAACCTTTGCTCTTCCGAGTTGTTTCTCAGGCATATTGTGGCAGTCACAAAAAAAGCTGAGTATCCTGCGGGTTTGGTGGGCTGTAATCGACACGCCAGCAGATGGGGCTGTCTGGCTATACTCAACATGCCAGCAGATAGGGTTGTCTGGCTTCTGGAGGCTCGACAGAAGACCTTGGTCTTCCTTTCTCTATCTCCCTCTCTCCCGTGTTTTTCAATCTCTGTTCTGTTCTTGTTGTTGTTGTTGTTGTTGTTTTCTTCTTTTTTTGTGGTTACATTCTAGATTGAGTCTCACTATGCAGCTCTGGCTGGCCCAGACCAGTCCTTCCTTTTGAGAGCTGGCATTATAGGTACGCATCATCACATCAGGCTTGACTTTTGTTTCTTTCCCCTTGGGGCTTTGAGAGAATAGTCACATATACTCCTTAGCTTTGGCCTCTCCACCATCTTCAAAGCCATCAGTGCTGGAGTTCTCTGAGCCTTTCTTTAATAATTCTATGTTCCTTGACTCTCCTCCTTCTTTTGGGGACTGTAGTAGCTATATTAGGAAATAGACTCATCTGATTAATCTTAATTCCATCCTTAATTCATAGCCATATAATCTAACATATTTGTATGTCCCGGGTTAAGAATGCGGCATCTAAGGGCAGCATTATTATGGCTACTTTTTTAAACACCAACATTGTTTACATCTCTTTTCTTTATTTCCTTCCTACCTTCCTTCCTCTCTCCCTCCCCCCTCCTATTGATGTTTCAGGGATGAACTTTGAGGTTTCCAGGAAACAGACTTTTCATACTATGTATTTTCTCTATATCATACTATGTATTGATATAGTCATTATCAATATGCTGATATGCTGTGAAGACAACTGGCTTCTTGTATTGGTGAAGCCCTTGGGAGAGCCAAAGCTCAAGATGCCACACCCATTTCAGGGAACCAACTTCAGCTTGGTAGTTCAATAGACCACCCAGGTCTCCCTTACAGGTGGAGATGACACCATAATCCCCAGTGCACACACCATTGTTTTCCTGACCCTGATGAGCTATGGCTCCAACCTGGACCATGTAGCATGGTCACTATGGGCTGCAGGTCGTGCAGCACTTCAGCAATGGGACCATTGGTCCAGAGGCAGCCAGGCCAGTGACATAGTAGGTGTGGTCTGTGAGACAGCAGGTCTTGATGGTGTCACTCAGACCCGCATGCTCTGGCAGCTTAATGACAGCAGTGTTGCTGTATATCAGGAGGAGCTTCCATTTCTCATGAACATAAATGTCCATCCCACATACATGGTGTCTTTTTAGTCCTCCTCCACCATGAGGCTGTGCTTCCCGAGACAAACATGGTGGTCAAGGATTACTGGTTTCTCCTGACTATTTTTCTCAATTTGAATATTCATTTATCTAAATAGTTTAGTTACTGGAACAAATTGGCGATTAATAAATTCTTTTTTATTTTTTAATTCTTACTAAAAATTTTACGTGTGTGTGTGTATGTGTGTGTGTGTGTGTGTGTGTGTGTGTGTGTGTGTGATGGTATCCGTGCATAGAAATCAGAAGACAACTTGCGGGAGTTGATTGTTCTCTACTTCCAATAAGTGAGTGAGTTCTAAGCATAGAACTCAGGTCATCAGGCTTGGAGGAAAGCACCCTTACCCCTTGAGTCTTCTTGCCAGTCCATGAAATTTTTTTTTGAAAATGTGGGTTCTGTGTATCCTTTCATTACTTATAGTACAAAGTCTCCTCTCATAACGAGTACTTTGTCATGTTGCATTGGCTCTCCTGAAACATAATCCACTGATTATGTTACATGACTGGAAAACTAACCATCATGTAAGGGTAAATAAAAGGGAGATCATTTATAATATTATAATAAAATCAGTTCCGCTATGCAATTGTTCAAGCATTATGATGTCTGAAGACATACTGATGGAATAGGTGTCTTCTCAGTACACAGAGATCTACTGTCCTTGTCATAGCTATTGACACTAGCTAATGCAGTGAACTCTACTCATAATGCAAGCTTGTTAGTATCTAATTGTGGCTTGAACAACTCTCAGGGATGTTGCAAACAATGTGAAGTTCAGCTTTCTCTGTAGTTTATTTACATTATGAGTGCATTCCTAGAAATGTCAGTAATATTCAAGGTATAAGTTCAGGCTTTGGGGGCTTGGTCGTGTGACCCAGTGTTAGAATGTTTTTCTAGCATGCATGAAGTCCTGGGCTTGATCTTTATCATCAACAACAAAAATAATGTGTTAATATGCAACGTGGAATCATGAGCACCGTTTTTACTTATATGAAAACTGGGATGATATACAGAGGACATGGATTGGCTCTCCACTTCAATGACCTCATTGCAGTGTGCAACCCATGAAGTCTTGTGATGCCTGCCAATCATTATACTCATAATGTACTCAAAAGGAATACTTATGAATATTGCAGACTCTTTCTGGAAATGACTTAATCCCCATTGAGAATTACTGATCATTGAGATCAGGGTTGTCACTGGGAGAGAAGACAATAAACTTGACAATTGTTCAATGCTGCTCAACTCTTCTAAATATTTAATCTGTTTAAACTCAATGAAATTTTTAATAAACCTACAATGTATGATCTATTGTTAGCCCCAGTTTTGAAATAGGGTAGGGATTAAAGCTTATCAAAATTAAGTAATTTACCTTAAAAAAAAAACAAAAAACAAATATAATAAAAACCATGACTAAATAAATAAATAAAGACAAAGGAATTTAAATCTAAGCAATTTTGTGCCAAGCTTTGGTGAGTAACCACAGAACCTCACTTTTTATGTTAATAGATGTTCAGTCCTGAATCAATTGTCTTCAGATACATCATGATCCTGTTACCATTACTGATCATGATCTATTGACTCCCTCTCCAGTTGCCTGGCTCACCACACACACACACACACACACACACACACACACACACACACACACACTACTCTCATAATTTTCCAACCTCCAGCTCTATGGAAGAAATGATGATATCATAGCTGCTTCAGATCTGTGAATGATTGCTTTAAAGACTGGTGAGAAAGAGTCAGGGGCATCCATTAGAAAGACTGTGTGTGTACGTGTGTGTGTGTGTGTGTGTGTGTGTGTGTGTGTGTGTGTGTCTATGTGTGTGTGTGTCTATGTGTGTGTGTGTGTCTGATGTATTTTCACCAAGGATGTGGTAACATGGCTACAATTTTTGGTAACTATATACAGTTGTGAATAAATTCTAAACGTTGAAATTGGCCCTGGAAAATGACTGTAGAGGTTTCTACATTTTCATTTCAGCATTTCCTTCTCAAATGAATGAACAATTCAATTTTTTGTTATTGCAAATGGAGCTGCCTGTTTGGCTTCCTACCCCAGGCTGTGGCCTCCTCCGTCCCTCTATTTAGTAATTCTCAGGCTTGTGTGGCAACTGATAGCAGTCTGTACCCTCTCTCTGAAGAGAAGCATGAAATGAAAGTCTCCTACATTGAGCTGTATACCACAATCGCTTTTCCATCCCAGTTTTCATGTTTTATTATTATTGTGTATGTATGTACAATGATGTATGTTTGTGGGTGTTCATACCATGATGTGCATATGGAGGTCAGAGGCCAACTTCGTGGAGTCAGTTCTCTCTTCCCACCTTTATGTGGGTTTCAGGGATTGAAGTAAGATTGGTAGGCTTTTATGGCCAGTGTCTTTACCTGCTGAAACATCTCACTAGTCCCAGAATCACTTTTGTAAAGAAACTCTAACCGTTCTGGAAAACAGCTAAGTAAAAAAGGGATTTGTCTGACTTTGCCCTATAGGACTCCATGTTTGTACACAGCAGTGCTTTACTTAGCAAGCACATTGTCCTCCCCCATATATCATATTTCAGATGAAACGGGTCATATTTAGGTGGGATGGCTGTGGACACTCACCCAGGTGCAAATTCCTTAAACTCAGATGAACAAAGAGCCCTTGATCCAAAGCTGAAGTGTGTGGCAGGATATCCCAGGACCATTAATGGAATCCAGAGAGCCAGTTCATACACCAGAAATTGATTTTTATCACACTGCCAGAGGTCCCTCAGATCCAGCTATACAACTGGCTCTTGTATGCAGAGGGTGTAGTCCAGTCCCGTATAGGTGCCACAGATGTAGGTCTAAGTACCTGAGTTCCTATTAGCTTGGTTCAATGTTTCTGTAGATTTCCCCATCATGATCTTGATCCCCCTTGCTAATATAATCCCTCTTCCCTGTTTTTGACTAGAGTCCTGGAGCTCAGCCTGGTGCTTGGATGTGGATCTCTGCATCTGCATTAATCAGTTATTGGATAAAGGCTCTACAATGACAGTTAGGGTATTTACCAATATGATTACCAGGGTAGGCTAGTACAGGCAGCCTCACCACTATTGCTTGTAGTCTAATCTTGGGTCATCCTTGTGGGATTTTGGGAATTTTCCTAGCACCAGGTTTCTCCTTACCCCATAATGTCTTCCTCTATCAAGATATCTCTTTCATTGTTCTCCTACTCTGTCCCTCCTCCAGCTCAACCATCCCATTTCCTCATGTTCTCATACCCCATCCCCTACCCTCCATTGCCCCCACCTCATCCCCATTCTACTAATCGGAATCTTCTGTGTTTCCCCTTCCCAAGGTGATTCATACATCTTTCTTAGGTTCTTCTTTGTTTCCTAGCTTTTCTGGAGGTGTGTGTAGTAGTCTGATTATGCTTTGCTTTACCTCTGGTATCCATTTATGAGTGAGTATTTACCAAGTTTCTGAGTCTGGGTCACCTCAGTCAGAATGATATTTTCTAGTTCCATCCATTTGCCTGCAAGTTTCATGGTGTCATTGTTTTTTACAGCTGAGTAATACTCCATTGTGTATATGTACTACATTTTCTTTGTCTTTTCTTCGGTTGAGGGGGATCTAAGTTGCTTCCAGGTTCTGGCTATTATAAATAATGCTGCTATGAACATAGTTGAGCAAGTGTTCTTGTGATATAATTGATGCCTAAGAGTGGCATCAAAGGGTCTTGAGGTAGATGGATTCACATTTTTTTTTTTTAAGAAACAGCCATACTGATTTCCAAAGTGCCTGTACAAGTTTGCACTCTCACCAGCAGTGGAATAGTGTTCTCCTTGTTCCACATCTTCTACAAAATAAGCTGTCATCCATGTTTTTGATCTTAGCCATTCTGACAGTTGTAAAATGGTACCTTAGAATCATTTTGTTTTGCATTTCTCTGATGACTAAGGATATTGAGCAACTCCTTAAATGTCTATCAGCAATTTGGGATTCTTCTATTGAGAATTCTCTGTTTAGCTCTGTAGCTCATTTTTAATTGTATTGTTTGGTATTTTGCTGCCTAGTTTCTTGAGTTCTTTCTATATTTTGGAGATCAGCCCTCTGTCAGATATGGGGTCGTGGAAGATTTTTACCCATTCTGTAGGCTATCACTTTGTCTTATTTACTGTGTCTTTGCTTTATAGAAGCTTCTCATTTTCAAGATGTCCCATTTATTGATTATTGCTCTCAGTGTCTGTGCTCCTGGTGTTATATTTAGGAAGTGGTCTCCTGCCCAATGCTTTCTAGAGTACTTCCTACTTTCTCCTCTAACAAGTTCAGTGTAGCTGAATTTATGTTGAGGTCTTCCATCTACTCGGATTTGAGTTTTGTTCATGTTGGTATATATGAATCTATTTGCAATGTTCAACATGTTGATATCCAGTTATACCAGCACCATTTGTTGAAGACGCTGTCTCTTTTACATTATACAGTTTTGGCTTCTTTGTCAAAAAACAGATGTTCATATGTGTGTGGATTAATGTCAGGGTCTTCACTTCGATTCTATTAGTCCACATGTGGGTTTTTATGCAAATACCAAACTGTTTTTATTACTATAGTTCTATAGTAGAGCTTGTGGTCAGGGATCATGATAACTCCAGAGGTTTCTTTATTGTCAAGGATTGTTTTAGATATCCTAGATTTACTGTTTTTCCATATCAAATTCAGTATTGTTTTGGGGGGTTCTGTGAAGAATTGACTTGGTATTTTGATGAGGATTGCATGATTTGTAGACTGCTTTTGATAAGATTACCATTTTTACTATGTTGATTCTACCTATCCATGAACATGGGAGATCTTTCCATTTTCTGATATCTTCTTCAATTTATTTCTTCAAGGACTTCAAGTTCTTGTCATATAGGTCTATCACTTGTTTGGTTAAAGTTACCCCAAGGTATTTTATATTATTTGTGGCTATAGCGAAGAGTGATGTTTCTCTGATTTCTTTCTCAACCCATTTTTCATTTGTGTATAGGAGGGCTACTGATTGTTTTAATAGTATTCTTATTTTATAATTAACTTAATTTCACCTATCAGCCATGGATTCCCATGTCCTCCCTCTGCCCACCCTCCAGCCCTCCCACCCAATCCACTGTAGTGGGTAGCCATTCCAGCTTTGATCTGGAAGTTCCAACCCCCATTGAGACTTCGGCAACTGTCATGCCTACAAGGCGGGGCCAAGGGAGGCGCCTGGGGACCCGAGATCTGGATCGGTGGGCGCTCTCGAGGTTCCGGGACCCTGGATAGTGGAGGTGGACCAAGCAGAGCTCCAGAGAACACTGCTGGACTGTGATATACCTTCCCCAGACCCCGCGACCTACCTATCCCTTAATTTGTAAGTTACGCCATTAAATAAATCTCCTTTTAACTACGTGGAGTGGCCTTAATAATTTCACCAATAATCCACCCCACTCCTACCTCCTCCAAGAGAAGGTCTCCCCTGGGGAGTCAGCCCAGCCTAGCAGACTCAGCCAAGCAGGTCAGGGCCCCTCTTCCCTACACCAAGGCTGAGCAAAGTGTCTCAGCATAGGCTCCAGCCTCCAAAAAGTTGGCCCATGCACCAAGGACAGGTCCTGGCTCCACTGCTTGGGGGCCTCCCAAACAGTCCAAGCTAATCAACTGTCTCACTTATCCAGAGGGCCTGGTCCAGTTCCATGGAGGTTCCTCCACCATTGGTTCACAGTTCATGCACTTCCACTAGTTTGAATATTTGTCCCTGTGCTTCCTCCAACCATGGTCTCAACGTCTTTTGCTCATATAATCCCTCCCTCCTCTCTCTCGCTGATTGGACTCCCAGAGCTCCACCTGGGACTTGGCCATGGGTCTTTGCAACTGCTTCCATCCGAAACTGGATGAGAGTTCTATCATGACAGCCCTGGTGTTTGGCCATCCCATCACCAGAGCAGGTCAGCTCAGGCATCTCTTGACCATTGCCAACAGTCTACAGTGGAAGTATCTCTGTGGATTTCTTGAGACCTCTCTAGCACTCTGCTTCTTCCTATTCCCCTGGGATCTTCATTCATCATGGTATATCCCTCTCCATTCTCCCATATTGCTCTTTCCCCTGACCCTTACCCCCCATTACCTCCACTCCAACCCCAGTTTGCTCATGTAGATCTCATCATCTATTTCTCTGTCGTTGGGCAATCCCAGTGTCTTTCTTAGGGTCTTCTTTACTAGGTAGCCTCCCTGGAGTTGTGAGATGCAGTCTGGTTATCCTTTGCTTTACATCTAGTATCCACTTATGAGTGAGTACATAACATGTTTGTCTATTTGAGTCCGGATCACCTAACTCAGGATAATTTTTTCTAGTTCCATCCATTTGCCTGCAAATGTCATGATGTCATTGTTTTTCTCTGCTGAGTAGTACTCCATTGGGTATATTTATCACATTTTGTTTATCCATTCTTCAGTTGAAGGGCATGATTTTTTAAAATTAATCTTGCATCCTGCTACATTACTGAAGGTGTTTACTAGTTGTAGGAGTTCTCTGGTAGAATTTTTGGGGCCACTTATATATACTATCATATCATCTGTAAATGGCTAAAGTTTGCCATCTTCCTTTTCAATTTGTATTCCCTTGATCTCCTTTCGTTGTCTTATTGCCCTAGCTAGAACTTCAAGTACTATATTGAATAAATATGGGGAGAGTCCACAGCCTTGTATTGTTCCAGATTTTAGTGAAATCGCTTTGAATTTCTCTCCATTTAATCTGATGTTGGCAGTAGGCCTGCTGTAAAATGCTTTTATTATGGTTAGGTATGTTCCTAGCATTCCTGATCTCTCTAGGATCTTTATCATGAAGAGGTGTTGGATTTTGTCAAAGGTTTTTTCAGCATCTAATGAGATGTGGGATTTTTTCTTTCAGATTGTTTATATGATGGATTACATTGACAGATTTTTGTATCTTGCATCTCTCAGATGAAGCCTACTTGATCATGATGGATGATTCTTTTATGTGTTCTTGGATTCAGTTTGCTAGTATTTTATTGAATATTTTTTGCATCAATGTTCATGAGTGAGATTGGTCTGTATTTCTCTTTCTTTGTGGCATCTTTTGTGTTTTGGATATCAGGGTAACTGTAGCCTCACTGAAAGAGTTTGACAATGTTCCTTCTGTTTTTATTGTGTGGAACAATTTGAGGAGTACTGATATTAGCTCTTCTTTGACATTCTGGTAGAATTCTGCACTGAAACCATCTGACACATAGCTTCTCTTGGTTGGGAGAATAATGACTGCTTCTGTTTCCTTAGGTGATATAGGTCTATTTAAATTGCTTACCTTGTCTTGATTCAATTTGGGTATATTGTACCTATACTGAAAATGTCCATCTAATTTAGTTTTTCCAATTTAGTGGAGTACAGGTTTTTGACGTATGACCTGATGATTCTCTGGATTTTCTTGTTGTCTGTTTTTAATGTTTCTCTTTTTATTTCTGATTTTGTTAATTTGGATACTCTCTCTCTGTGTCTTTCAGTTAGTTTGGATAAGTGCTGGTCTATCTTGTTGTTTTTCTCAACAAACCAACTCTTTGTTTCATTGATTCTTTTTACTGTTCTCTTTGTTTCTGTTTTCTTGATTTCAGCCCTCAATTTGATTATTTCTTGGCATCTACTCTTTCTGGTTGAGTTTGCTCCTTTGTCTTCTAGAGATTTCAGGTGTGCTGTTAAGTCTCTAGTGTCAACTTCTTTATGTAGACATTTAGATCTATGAACTTTCCTCTTAGTACTGCTTTTTTGGTGTCCCTTAACTTTGGGTATATTGTATATTCATTTTCTATGAATTCTAAGCAGTCTTTAATTTCATTCTTATTTCCTCCTTGACCTAGTGGTGATTCAGTTTAGCATCATTCAGTTTTCACAATTTTGTAGGCTTTTGGTAATTTGTGTTGTTGTTGAATTTTAACTTTAAGCCATGGTGGTCCAATAAAATACAGAATGTTATTCCATTTTTTTTTAAATTTCTATTGAGATTTGCTCTGTGGTCGAGTATGTGGTCAGTTTTAGAGAAGGTTCCTTGGGATGCTGAGGAGAAGGCATAATCTCTAGTGTTTGGGTAGAATGTTCAGTAGATGTCTATTAAGTCCTTTCGAGTCATAATATGTGTTAGCTCCCTTATTTCTCTGTTAAGTTTCTGTCTGGTCAACCTGTCCATTGGTGAGAGTGGGGACTTGAAGTCTCCCACTATCAGTGTGTAGGGTTTGATGTGTGATTTAAGCTTTAGTAATGATTCTTTTCCATATGTGTGTTCCCTTGTATTTAGGGCATAAATGTTCAGAATTGAAACTTCATCTTGAAGGATTTTTCCTGTGATGAATATGTCCATTTGTCCAATGTTCTTCAGATTCCTGAGCCTTCATTCTCCTGAAAGTCAAAAACAAAAACCCTTCCCAAAATCTAATTTTGGGGAGATTACCTTTTGGTAAGTTATATCTGATTAAATGAAAAGGAGTTTGTTAGTGGTATAAGTTAGTTTAAATTGGATGGTCATGCTGGGTAATGAACTATCACCTCTTCTAATTAAAAGGTCTGTCTTGTTCTAATTGAACCTTTATCAATTTTGATGATATCCACAGCTTTTCTTCTCCTGTAGAAACAAAAGCAAAACCTCATCCCCAATGTGACACATAACCTGGTTTCCATTCTGAGGTCTGCACATTCTTAAAATACATAGGCTCATTTAATTTTCTAGTTTTTTTTCTATTATCCAATGTCTTTCCACAGCTGTTGTTCCTTTCTCCTTTGCACCGTGAAAGTTCAAAGTTAATAGACCATTACGCAGTCTATTTTTGGGTGAGGTTGTTACCCCTTTTTGTTTATTTAGCATATCCTTTTGAGTTTGATTTGATCTTTCATGATTCCTTAGCCTGTAGGATTATGTGGTATACCTGTAATATACTTTATAGTGTAATATGCAAAAAATGTTTTGTTTTACCAGAGACATATGTTGGAACATTGGCAGTTTTAATTTGTGCAGGTATGCTCATGATGGCCATAACTTCTAGCAAATTCATGATTGCCAAATCACCTTTTTCAAAACTCAGAGCAGTTGCCCACTGAAATCTTGAATAAGTATTAATGTTATGGTGTACATATTTCAATATTCAAAATTATGCATAGTGAAACACATCCATCTGCCAGATTTCATTCCTCTGAGTACCCTTTGGGTTACATTCTGCTGGTAGCCGAGTCTGACTGTAAAAAGAACAAGTAGTACATATCCTTACAATTTCCTTGGCTTGTTGCCAGGTTCAGGAGCTATTTGTAATCTCCAACAAGGCAAAATTTTCTTTGCTTCTTCCAAGATTCTTTCTGTCTGCATTTGAATCAGCTGGTGAAATATCATCCACATAAAGATAAATTATTGAATTAAGAAATTGTTCCTAAATCAACTTTCCAAACTTCCAATAGCTCTCATACAAAATATTGGCACAGGGTTGAGCTATTTAACATTCCCTGTGGGAAGACCCTCCACTGATCTCTCTCTCTCTCTCTCTCTCTCTCTCTCTCTCTCTCTCTCTCTCTTCCTCTCTCCCTCTCTGTCTCTCTCTGTCTCTCTCTGTCTCTCTCTTTCTTCCTCCCTCCCTCACCCTCCCTCCCTCCCTCCTTCTCTCTCTCTCTCTCTCTCTCTCTCTCTCTCTCTCTCTCTCTCTCTCTTTGTCACATGTTTTTTTTAAAAAATTTTATTTTGTAATTTAATTTGATTTTACATATTAGCCATGGATTCCCCTTGTCCTCCCTCCTACTGCCCCCCTCCCTGCCTCCCTTTAGCCCAACCCCCATTCCCATCTCCTCCAATGCAAGGACTCCCCTGGGAATTCAGCTCAGCCTGGTAGATTCAGTCTAGACAGTTCCAGTTCCCTCCTTTCTTCACCCAGGCTGAGCAAAGTGTCCCTATATAGGCCGCAGGTTCCAGAGAGCCAGGTCATGCACTAAGGACAGGTCCTGGTCACACTGACTAGGGGCCTCCCAAACAGTTCAAGCTAATCCGAATGTCTCACTTATCCAGACAGGCTGAACCATTCGGGGGCTCCTCAGCTATTGGTTCATAGTTCATGTGTTTCCACTAGTTTGGCTATTTGTCCCTGTGCTTTTACTAATCATGGTCTCAACAATTCTCACTCATATAATCCCTCCTCTTTCTCGCCAATTGGACTCCCAGAGCTCCACCTGGGTCCTGGCCATGGATCTCTGCATTCACTTCCATCAGTCATAGATGAGAGTTCTACCATGACAGTTAGGATGTTTGGCCATCTGATCACCAGAGTAGGTCAGTTCGGGCTGTCTCTCGACCGATGCCAGTAATCTATTGTAGAGGTATCTTTGTGTATTTCTGGGGACCTCTCTAGCACTTTGCTTCTTCCTATTCCCATGGGGTCTTCCTTTATTATGGTCACTTTTTCCTTGTTCTCCCTCATTGTTCTTGACTTAGCAGGGATCTCATGCTCCCCTAAACTCTCTTTTCCTCAACCCTTGCCCTTCATTACCCCTCCTCATGTCAAGTTTGCTCATGTAGATCTCATCCATTTCTCTGTCATTGGGCAATCCCTGTGTCTTTCTTAGGGTCCTCTTTTCTAGGTAGCCTCCCTGGAGTTGTGAGTAGCAGTCTAGTCATTCTTTGTTTTATATCTAGTATCCACCTATGAGTGAGTACATACCATGTTTGTCTTTCTGAGTCTGGGTTATCTCACTCAAGATGATTTTTTCTAGATCCATCCATTTGCCTGCAAAGCTCATGATGTCATTGTTTTTCTCTGCTGAGTAGTACTCCATTGAGTATATGTATCAGATTTTATTTATACATTCTTCAGTTGAAGGGCATCTAGGTTGTTTCCAGGTTCTGGCTTTTACAAATAATGCTGCTATGAACACAGCTGAGCATGTGCCGTTGTGGTATGATTGAGAATTCCTAGGAATATGCCCAAGAGTGGTATAGCTGGATCTTGGGAAAGATTGATTCTTAATTTTCTAAGAAAGCTCCATATTGATTTCCAAATTGGCTGTGCAAGATTGCATTCCCACCAACAATGGAGGAGAGTTCCCCTTGTTCCTCATCCTCTCTAGCATAAGCTGTTTCAGTGTTTTTGATCTTAGCCATTCTGACAGGTGTAAAATGGTATCTCAGAGTCATTTTGATTTGCATTTCGCTGATGATTAGGGATGTTGAGCAATTCCTTAAATGTCTTTAAGCCATTTGAGTTTCCTCTGTTGAGAATTCTCTGTGTAGCTCTACAGCCCATTTCTTATTTGGACGGTTGGGCATTTTGATGTCTAATTTCTTAAGTTCCTTATATATTCTGGATATCAGCCCTCTGTGAGATGTTGGGTTAGTGAACATCTTTTCCCATTGTGTAGGCTGTGGCTTTGTCATGTTGACTGTGTCCTTTGCTCTACAAAAGCTTCTCAGTTTCAAAAGGTCCCATTGATTGATTGTTTCTCTAGGTGTCTCTGCTACTGTTGTTATATTTAAGAAGTGATCTCCTGTGCCAATGCATTCAAGACTACTTCCTACTTTCTCTTCTATCAGGTTCAGAGTAGCTGGATTTATGTTGAGGTCTTTGATCCACTTGAACTTAAGTTTTGTGCACTGTGACAGATATGGATCTATTTGCAGCCGTTTACATGTTGACATCCAGTTATGCCAGCACTATTTGTTAAAGATGCTTTCTTTTTTCCATTGTACAGTTTTGGCTACTTTGTCAAAAATTATATGTTCATAGATGTGCAGATTATTCTCGGAGTCTTCAATTCGATTCCATTGTTTCACATGTCTGTTTTTATGCTAGTACCAAGCTGTTTTTATTATTGTAGCTCTAAACAAGAGCTTGAGTTCAGGGATCGTGATGCCTCCCGAGGTTTTTTTATTGTACAGGATTCTTTTGGCTATCCTGGGTTTTTTGTTTTTCCTTATGAAGATGAGTATTGTTCTTTGATGGGGATTGCATTGAATCTGTAGATTGTTTTGGTAAGATTGCCATTTTTACTATGTTAATCCTGCCTACCCATGAGCATGGGAGCTCTTTCCATTTTCTGACATCTTCTTCAATTTCTTTTTTCAGCGAATTGAATTTCTTGCCATATAGGTCCTTCACTTGCTTAGTTAGAGTTACCCCAAGGTATTGTTCCTTCTGTTTCTATAATATTAAATATTATTAGCATTAACTCCTCTTTGAAGATCTGATAGAATTCTGCACTGAAATCATCTTGTCCTGAGCTTTTTTTGGTTGCAAGAATTTTAATGAATGATACTATTTCCTTCGGGGTTATTGGACCATTTAAATAGTTTATCTCATCTTGATTTAACTTAGGTATGTGGTACCTATCCAAAAAATTATCCATTTTTTAGATTTTCCAGTTTTGTGGAATAGAGGTTTTTTAAGTATTACCTGATGATTTTCTGGATTTTCTCAGTGTTATTTTTTACGTCACCTTTTCATTTCTCATTTCTTTAATTTGGATGCTCTCTCTCTATCTTTTGGTTAGTTTGGATGAGTGCTTGTCTATCTTGTTGATTTTCTCAAAGAACCAACTCTTTGTTTCATTATTTTTTTTGTATTTTTTTCTTTGTTTCTATTATATTGGTTTCAGCTCTCAATTTGATTATTTCCTGGCATCTATTCCACCTGGGTGAGTTTGCTTCTTCTTGTTCTAGAGTGTTCAGGTGTGCTGTTAAGTCATTAGTGTGTGATTTCTCCAATTTCTTTATGTGGGCATTTAGTGCCCTGAATTTTTCTTTTAGCACTGCTTTCATAGCATCCCATAAGTTTGGGCATGTGGTATACTCATTTTCATTGATCTCTAGGAAGTCTCTTATTTCTTTCTTTATTTCTTCCTTAACCCATTGGTAATTTAGTTGAGCATTTTTCAGTTTCCATGAGATTTTAGGCTTTCTGTAGATTTTGTTGTTGTTGAATTCTAACTTTAAACCATGGTGCTCTTTCAGAAAGCAGGAGGTTATTCCACTTGTTTTGTATCTGTTGAGATTTGCTTTTGGCCAAGTATGTGGTCAATTTTAGAGAAGGTTCCATGGGGTGCTGAGAAGAAGGTATATTCTTTTTTGTTAGGATAGAATGTTCTGTAGATATCATTAATTGATATCTATCCATTTGTGTCATAACATCAGTTAAGTCCTTTATTTCTCTGTTTAGTTTCAATTTTGTAGATCTGCCCAGTGGTAAAAGTTGGGTGTTGAAGTCTCCCACTATTAATGTTTGGGGTTTTATATGTGGTTTAAGCTTTAGTAATGTTTCTTTTACATATGTGGGTGCCCTTGTGTTTGGGGCATAAGTGTTCAGAATTGAAACTTCATCTTGGTGGATCTTTCCTGTGATGAGTATGTAATGCCCTTCTAGATCTCTTTTGATTGATTTTAGTTTCAATCTATTTTGCTGGATATTAGGGTTGGCTACACCCACTTGCTTCTTAAGACCGTTTGATTGGAAAATCTTTTCCCAGCCTTTTATTCTTAGTTAGTGTCTATCTTTGAATTTGAGGTGTGTTTCTTGTATGCAGCAGAAAGAAGGGTCCTACTTTTGTATCCATTCTGTTAGCCTGTGTCTTTTTATAGGTGAATTAAGTCCATTGATATTAAGGGATATTAATGACCAGTGATTGTACATTCCTATTATCTTTTGGTGGTAGTATGTGTGTACTTCTCCTCTTTGGGGTTTACTGCTGTGGTGTTATCTATTGCATTTGGTTATTTAATTGCTCTGAGAAGTGGTTTCTTCTACAATGGCAGGAAAGTTCTGAACTGAATTTGCCATGGGGCCTGCATGAGGCCTCCCAGTGAGTTTTTCAATAGCAGAGGCAAAGGATTACCTCCTCTGACCCTTGCTGATCTACATTCCTTAGTCCCGAGTTTACCCTTACTATACCTTATGCATAATTCAGAAGGTATGGGCAGTCTCTTGCCATTGTTCCTTGAAAACATTGTTTCTAGGAATGCCTTGTTTACACTCTCTTTTCAAATGACCTTGTTTACCGCATTTAAAACTTCTGACATTATTCCTTTTCCTCAAATCTTTTGACATCACCCTCCTATCCACATATCATCATGTTCATGGGACTCAATATTAATTGTGTCCCTGTTCCAATCCTCTAAGCATGCTGATCTTGACTTTAATAGCCTAATTATTCTTTTGCATGCTGCATTCATGTTCTCAAAAGCCAAACATTCAATTATTATCTGTCTAGCTTCTGAACTGGCATCATTTTATTACTGCTGAAGACAATCTTTGTAAGAAATCTGTGAAGGATTCTTTGGGGACTTGTATATCTTTCGTAAATGACTCAAATTTTTTTTTTTGCTTACTCATTTCTGCCCCATACATTCATGGCTGCCATGTGGCATAGAATTAGGGTTTGGTTATCATATAAAGATTGTCTTTGTATATCAGCATAATTGCCCTCTCCAAGAAGCTGATCCTGGGTAATTTCCACACCTGTAGCCCTGCAACATTGTTCTGTTTTTTTAGCCTCCTCTTTAAACCATGTTCTGCATTGTAACTGTGGACTGGCCTCTAGGACAGCTATAATTATTTCTGTCTAGTCCTGAGGGCTATATTTATTACAAGTTGACCACAAATTTAACATCTGCTTTATAAGTGGAAAATGCATGCTGTATGATACTATAGCTTCTTTAAATCTCCTTAAATCTAACATTTCCCTTGGAGTCAGGTTAGCTTTCACATGAGCTTTTGGCAGTACCTGTAAGGTTGCTGAGTTTGGTTGTTTGAAAACAGGCTGTCGAGATGGGCGGTGGTGGCACACGCCTTTAATCCCAGCACTCTGGGAGGCAGAGCCAGGCAGATCTCTGTGAGTTCAAGGCCAGCCTGGACTACCAAGTGAGTTCCAGGAAAGGCACAAAGCTACACAGAGAAACCCTGTCTTAAAGAAGAAAAAAGAAAATAGGCTGTCTCTCTGTAACTGTATAATTCAATCCTGATATAATTTTGAAAGATTTACAACACGCCCCCACGGTCAGGCGTGTTCACATATGCCTGGCGGACACTTCCGCCTAGCCAGGCCCAGGTCGGGATAGCCATTTCCGTGTCAGGGCATCTCGCGGGACCGAGATGCGTGACGTTTCACTGGCCACGTAAGCGTGCAACGTGGCCATGTGATCTACGCGCTTGCGTGTAGTAGTGATGCTGATCTGTCCACGCCCAGCCTTTAAAAAATCAGGCGCCATGCTCCTGGTTCCTTCTTCTCCACACACGTGTTTCCCGCAGGCCTGTTCACTCTCTGTCCCTTTACCTTTAATAAAACTCTTTGTTAGCGGATTCTGTCGTGTTTCGTGGCATTTCCTTGCTGGGTAAGAACACAACGCAGCCAATAAACTAACATTTTGGTGCCGTGACTCGGGCGGGCGCTTCCAGGAGCCCTGCGCCTGGAAACCCATAAACCGGGGACTGCAACACTCTGCTCCGTAAGCGACAGACCGCTCTCCATTTCGCCTGACCGCAAAAATTCCATGCAACACCGCTTTCTCCGATTGGTGAGTCCCCCCATTTTTTGGCCAGCGTAAACGGTTTCCTGAATTTGTGAGAACGACCGTTGATCGTCTGGCGCCTCACAATTATTCTTGAGACTGGGGGAACCCCCGGCCACGGTCTTCATTGGCTACGGTCGGCCCCTATCGCAGGCCTGAGATTTCTAGCCCTCTCCCACGTCTGCAGCCTGAGATATATCTCGCGTTGGGACCACCGCCGTTGGGTGCGTCCTGGGGGCCACGTGGGGCCGACGCGTTCATCCGACTTGACGAAGCGGCAGACGCTGTCTGGATTCCCGGGGAATCCTTTCCTCACGTGGCGGGAGGCCCCTGCTTCTGTGGCTGACGAGCCAAGGAGCAGCTTGTGCCTGGTATCCGTCCTTGGCCTTGGGGACGCCTGGGGCCTTGGCTCCGGATCACGTTTGTTTTTTTTTTTTCTTTTTTATTTTTTTCTGCCTCTCTGCTGCAGACATGGGAAACAAGGCTTCCAACCCTGTTACTCCTTCCTCTCCGTTAGGCTGTCTTGTTGAAGCTTTAAAACCTCTCAGTTTAATGCCTCACATAAAGATTCCTAAGCTAATTCGTCTATGTTCTAAAAAATGGCCAAAATATGCTTTAGAAAACAACAAAAAATGGCCGCCGAGCGGCTCTTTAGATCCCGATATTTTACGGGAGTTATCTAATTACTGTCAGCGCTCAGGCAGATGGAAAGAGTTTCCCTACATAATTGCGTTTTTCTTTCTCAGTGCTAACCCGTCTCTTCTGGATTCCTTCTCTCCTGCTCATATGCTCTTAGCTATGCCTGAACCAGAGGATTCTCTAACTCCGGAATCTCTGACTCTAGATCCTGCTAACGAACCTCCACCTATTCGGCCTCCAGCTCCGGCTCCTTGAACGACTGTTCCTACCGCTCCTCTTCCGGATTCTTCTTCTAAAGCTGTTCCTTCCTCGGCAGCGGCCAGTTCCAAAGGCCCTGCCCTAGCTCCAAACTTCACTCCTCCTACTACCCGCTCTCGGGCTGCTAAATTGCCGGATTCCAGCCATCCAAAACCTTCCACTGTTCTCCCTTTGCGAGAGGTGGCTGGTGTGGATGGACTAGTTAAAGTTCATGTTCCATTCTCTCTAGCAGAACTCTCTCAGATAGAAAGTAAGCTGGGTTCTTATACTTCTAATTCTGCTGCATTTATTAAACAATTTCAATATATAACTCAATCTTATAGTCTCACCTTTCATGATATATTCATGATACTTTCTAATAACTTACTTCCTGAGGAGCGCAGGCGGGTTTGGGAGCAGGCTAGGATTCACGAAGACGAAATCCATCAAACTAACCTTTCACACCCTCCAGGAGCTGAGGCGGTTCCTGACCGGGAGCCACACTGGGATTATAACACCCAGGGTGGCTGTCTAGCCAGAGATAGGTTTATTACCTGTCTCCTGACAGGTCTCCGTAAGGCTGCCCTAAAACCAGTAAACTATGAAAAACTAAAAATGGTTATTCAAGATAAGGACGAAAATCCGTCTCATTTCTTAGAGCGGCTCACCAAGGCTCTACTTCAGTTCACTAGCTTAGACCCAGAGAGCCCGGAGGGCAGGCAGCTGCTAATGACCCACTTTGTCTCACAGAGCTTCCCTGACATTAGGGATAAACTTAAACGTTTGGAGAACGGCCCTCTAACTCCACAGGCAGATATGCTGGCGATAGCATTTAAGGTGTACCATGGTAGAGATGAAAAAGCCCATAGAAGGAGCTGCCAGATGCTGGCAAGCACTGCCCGACCGGCTCCCCGAAAGCCATCTGGTCCCTGTTTCAAGTGTGGGAGAGAAGGCCATTGGGCCCGGGCTTGTACCGCCGGCCCACAAAGGGCACCGACAAAGCCTTGTCAAAACTGTGTCCTGAGAGAGTTTTGGGGGCCCACTTCTCCTGCTCGTCTCCCTATTGTCGGGGTTGGGGGACAGCCTTATCTACCTCACCAGACACCACCACTTAATTGCATTTTCAGGGGCATCCCTCTCACACACACATTCTTAGTGGTGCCAAGCTGCCCTGTACCTTTAATGGGGAGGGATCTTCTAGCTAAGGTAGGAGCGTCCATTTCTTTCGCTCCACACATTCGCCTCATCCCAGACGCGCCAGCAGCTCCTTTACTTCTAGCTACTCACTCTTCTGACTCTAAAATTCTTTTCCCCTACCAGATTCTCAGGTAGACCTCTCCTAGCTACTCACTCTTCTGACTCTAACAATTCTTTTCCCCTACCAGCTTCTCAGGTAGACCCAAAAGTCTGGGATACCCAGAACCCTTCTATTGCTAGGCACCATCAGCCTGTTATTATCCAGCTACAAGATCCTGCCAGGTATATCACCCAAGCTCAGTATCCCCTCTCACTCTCAAGCTCCAGAGGACACCAGGATCCACTGCCTTGTCACCAATTCCAGAGGAATAAGGTATCACCCCTTCATTTCCCAACCAGGGCCACACAGAGCCGGAGGCAAAAAAGGACCATCAATATCCAGGCGCCTTTTCTATGTCAACAGTATCTTGTCAAACAGAAGGTTCCTAGCCACAGCACGGAAGGTTCTCAGCCACAGCACGGATGGACAGCGGCAGAACTTCATTCCAGGACCTGCCCACCATCATTCCAGGACTTCACAAGATACTCTCTCATCCCCCTGCCCCCAAGAGCCAACCAACGCCCACTATTCAGCTGGAAGCAGTCTTTGAGAGAAACGTAGCCCCCATACCCAGTCAACCACAATTTTTTTTCTTTTTTAAAAAAGAAAGAGTCAGGAATGAAAGATTTACAACATGCCCCCACGGTCAGGCGTGTTCGCATATGCCTGGCGGACACTTCCGCCTAGCCAGGCCCAGGTCAGGATAGCCATTTCCGGGTCAGGGCATCTCGCGGGACCAAGATGCGTGACGTTTCACTGGCCACGTAAGCATGCAACGTGGCCATGTGATCTACGCGCTTGCGTGTAGTAGTGACGCTGATCTGTCCACGCCCAGCCTTTAAAAAATCAGGCGCCATGCTCCTGGTTCCTTCTTCTCCACACACGTGTTTCCCGCAGGCCTGTTCACTCTCTGTCCCTTTACCTTTAATAAAACTCTTTGTTAGCGGATTCTGTCGTGTTTCGTGGCATTTCCTTGCTGGGTAAGAACACAACGCAGCCAAAAAACTAACAAATTTAACCTTTAAAGTCTAAATAAAAAGGTTCAAATCTTAATGCAAACAATATACAATAAGAATGATTATCAAGTATTGTTCAGGAAAAACAAAGAGTAATAATATAAACAAAACTGGAATTACAACCAACAAAAATAATATCAAGCAAGAAAGACATGCTAAATTTCAAGAACACGGTTAAACGCCAAATTACAGAGATTACTCCTGTCTTGAATATTCTAACTTGAGTACTAATATGTTATAGCTATGATATGAGAAGATTTTAACCATAACTGTCTAGTCTTCAACTCTATCAAAGACCAGAGAAGGAACATAATAATACCAGAGAAAACAAAAAAATGCAAGCAAGCATTTTCTGAAATTCTTGTGAAAATAGACAAAGACAGCTGGCAGCCTGGACAGTCACCTAAAGTTCCTTGACATCACTATGGCAACCAATTTGTCTACAGACCTAGAATATCTGACAGACCATTTTCAGAAGCAGGGATTTTTAAAGACAATCTTACCCTGTCTTGGCAAAGTTCAGTAGTCACTTTTACTTGTTTTCCTTAACATGTCAGTGGTCTTAGTTTTTAAGATATGGAGACAGGTGAAGAGCTCATACATAATGAGTGGGAAACAGAGCCAGGAACCCCTGAATTGACTCTCTTCTTTGCTGCCTTTTATTCTGTTCAGATCCACAGTACCAGGATGACTCAGCACACTAAAGTGGTGATCTTTCCCATGCATCTCAGGTAATTCTACTTGGAAACACTCTTCCAGATGCATCTAACCACTAAGATAAACAAAATCAGCAAGAATAGGTCCCAGTTATTTTCTTCTTGGCCTGTTGGATTAAGGACATCAGGAGCTCAAAGTGGCTTGGGAGAAATCTGAGCTTCCAGGTCAATGAACTGTTTGTTCTGGCTCCAAACAGGAGCACTGCCCCCACCTGACCACTCACACTGGAATCAAAACTTCCAGGCCAGAAAAACTTAAAATCATGGAAACACATAACAATTTTTTTCCCAAGATGTCACTAGGGGTGATAGTGATTGATTGGTTTCTTTTCTATTTCCTTTTCTAACACCTGGTGCCTACATCCAAGTCAGGGCTATGGAGAAAAATACTTCCTGGTAAATCCTATCCCATGTTGTCCATTCCACAGAGGAAGTGGCCCAATGTAGTCATCCTGTCATGAAGTAGTTGGGTGGCCAGGATGAGGAAACGGTGATACCTCTGGGCAGATCTGGCATTCAGCAGCAACTGTAATCAGGTTAAAAGTGAAGACAACTGATCTTGCCCAGGACTTCCCTTCTGAAGCACAGGTGAGTGCCCTAGCTTGCCCCCGACCCCATCCCTGGGCACCAGCCACTCCGGGGAAGACCTGCCCAACTTGGGCCCAGGTTCTGGACCCCGGGCAGGTGCCCTTCTACCCCAACCGGGAAGGATCCCCTTCTCCAAGACCCCTGGCAGACCCTGCAGTCTCCACGCCCTGCCCCCACGCCCATCTGCCTGAGCCCCAAGCCTCTTCCTGAGACTTAGAGGCCGGCCCCCAGCTCCCATCTTGCCCAGGACTTCCCTTCTGAAGCACAGGTGAGTGCCCTAGCTTGCCCCCGACCCCATCCCTGGGCACCAGCCACTCCGGGGTAGACCTGCCCAACTTGGGCCCAGGTTCTGGACCCCGGGCAGGTGCCCTTCTACCCCAACCGGGAAGGATCCCCTTCTCCAAGACCCTTGGCAGACCCTGCAGTCTCCACGCCCTGCCCCCACGCCCATCTGCCTGAGCCCCAAGCCTCTTCCTGAGACTTAGAGGCCGGCCCCCAGCTCCCATCTTGCCCAGGACTTCCCTTCTGAAGCACAGGTGAGTGCCCTAGCTTGCCCCCGACCCCATCCCTGGGCACCAGCCACTCCGGGGAAGACCTGCCCAACTTGGGCCCAGGTTCTGGACCCCGGGCAGGTGCCCTTCTACCCCAACCGGGAAGGATCCCCTTCTCCAAGACCCCTGGCAGACCCTGCAGTCTCCACGCCCTGCCCCCACGCCCATCTGCCTGAGCCCCAAGCCTCTTCCTGAGACTTAGAGGCCGGCCCCCAGCTCCCATCTTGCCCAGGACTTCCCTTCTGAAGCACAGGTGAGTGCCCTAGCTTGCCCCCGACCCCATCCCTGGGCACCAGCCACTCCGGGGAAGACCTGCCCAACTTGGGCCCAGGTTCTGGACCCCGGGCAGGTGCCCTTCTACCCCAACCGGGAAGGATCCCCTTCTCCAAGACCCCTGGCAGACCCTGCAGTCTCCACGCCCTGCCCCCACGCCCATCTGCCTGAGCCCCAAGCCTCTTCCTGAGACTTAGAGGCCAGCCCCCAGCTCCCATCTTCCCCCGGACTTCCCTTCTGAAGCACAGGTGAGTGCCCTAGCTTGCCCCCGACCCCATCCCTGGGCACCAGCCACTCCGGGGAAGACCTGCCCAACTTGGGCCCAGGTTCTGCTCCCCGGGCAGGTGCCCTTCTAGCCCCACTGGGAAGGATCCCCCTCTCCAAGACCCCTGGCAGACCCTGCAGTCTCCACGCCCTGCCCCCACGCCCATCCGCCTGAGCCCCAAGCCTCTGCCTGAGACTTAGAGGCCAGGCCCCCCAGCTCCCATCTTGCCCAGGACTTCCCTTCTGAAGCACAGGTGAGTGCCCTAGCTTGCCCCCTACCCCATCCCTGGGCACCAGCCACTCCGGGGAAGACCTGCCCAACTTGGCCCCAGGTTCTGCTCCCCGGGCAGGTGCCCTTCTAGCCCCACCGGGAAGGATCTCCTTCTCCAAGACCCCTGGCAGACCCTGCAGTCTCCACGCCCTGCCCCCACGCCCATCCGCCTGAGCCCCAAGCCTCTTCTTGAGACTTAGAGGCTGGCCCCCAGCTCCCATCTTGCCGTGGATTTCCCATCTGGAGGAGAGAGAGAGAGAGAGAGAGAGAGAGAGAGAGAGAGAGAGAGGAGAGCACCCATCCTCCCCCGGACTTCCCTTCTGAACAAGAGCTTCCATCCTGCCCCGGACTTCCAATTTGGACAAGAGAGCTCCCATCTGGACAAGAGAGAGAGACTTCCTGAATCTGTCAGCTCTGAACCAAGTGTGCGGATAAGGCCAGGAACGAACCACAAGGAGATGGGCAGACGTCAAGGCAGAAACACATACAACAAAATGAATAGTAATACACCATCACCAGGCCCTAGCCCTCCTCCAACACCTAGACCTGAACATCAGAAATTGGAAGAAGCAGAAGAAAATAGCCTTATGAATGTCATCATGAAGAAGCTAGAGGCTCGTGTAGAGGAAAAGACAAAAAAATGTGAAGAACGCTGTAAACAACTAGAGGAAAGGGCAAACAAATTAGAAGAAATCAATAAAGTCCTGGAAGAGAACAATAAAATACTGAAAGAAAATCAAGAAAAATCAATGAAACAAATGAAGGAAACAGTCCAAGACCTGAAAAAGGAAATAGAAAAAATGAAGAAGACACAAACAGAGGGAATGCTGGAAATAGAAAATCTGAGAAAACGATTGGGAACTTCAGATGCAAGTATAATCAACAGAATGCAAGAGATGGAAGAGAGGATCTCTAGCGTTGAAGATACAATAGAAGAAATAGATTCATCAGTCAAAGAAAACACTAAAGTCAACAAAGTCATGAACCAAAATGTCCAAGAAATTTGGGACACCATGAAAAGACCAAACCTACGAATAATAGGGGTAGAAGAAGGAGAAGAATACCAACTCAAGGGCACAGAAAATATATTCAACAAGATCATAGAAGAAAACTTTCCCAACTTAAAGAAGGAAATGCCTATGAAGATACAGGAAGCCTATAGAACACCAAACAGACTAGACCCCCAGAAAAAGTCCCCTCGCCACATAATAATTAAACAATTAAACGTACAGAATAAAGAAAGAATATTAAGAGCAGCAAAGGAAAAAGGCCAAGTGACATATAAAGGCAAACCTATCAGAATAACACCCGATTTCTCAATGGAGACTTTGAAAGCCAGAAGGTCCTGGACAGATGTAATGCAGACATTAAGAGACCATGGATGTCAGCCTAGACTAATATACCCAGCAAAACTTTCAATCGTCATAGATGGAGTGAACAAGACATTCCATGACAAAGCCAGATTTAAACAATATTTATCCACAAACCCAGCCCTACAGAAAGCACTAGAAGGAAAATTCCAACCTAAGGAAGTCAGATACAACCTCGAAAACACAGGCAATAGATAAAGCCACAGCAGTAGACCCCAACGAAGAAAAGTACACACACATCACCACCAAAAAATAACAGGAATGAACAATCACTGGACATTAATATCCCTCAATATCAATGGACTTAATTCACCTATAAAAAGACATAGGCTTACAGAATGGATACGAAAGCAGGACCCATCTTTCTGCTGCATACAAGAAACACATCTCAAATTCAAAGATAGACACTACCTAAAAATAAAAGGCTGGGAAAAGACTTTCCAATCAAACGGTCTTAAGAAAAAAGCGGGTGTAGCCATCCTGATATCCAGCAAAATAGACTTCAAACTAAAATCAATCAAAAGAGATCAAGAAGGGCATTACATACTCATCACAGGAAAGATCCACCAAGATGAAGTCTCAATTCTGAACATTTATGCCCCAAACACAAGGGCACCCACATATGTAAAAGAAACATTATTAAAGCTTAAATCACATATAAAACCCCACACATTAATAGTGGGAGACCTCAACACCCCACTTTCACCACTGGACAGATCCCCCAAATCGAAACTTAACAGAGAAATAAAGGACTTAATTGATGTCATGACTCAAATGGACTTAATCGACATCTACAGAACATTCCATCCTAACAAAGAAGAATATACCTTCTTCTCAGCACCCCATGGAACCTTCTCTAAAATTGACCACATACTTGGTCACAAAGCAAATCTAAACAGATACAAAACAATTAGAATAACCTCCTGTGTTCTATCAGACCACCATGGTCTAAAGTTGGATTTCAACAACAACAAAAACTACAGAAAACCTACAATCTCATGGAAACTGAACAATACCCACCTGAATCACCAATGGGTTAAGGAAGAAATAAAGAAAGAAATTAAAGACTTCCTAGAGATCAACGAAAATGAAGACACCACATATCCAAACCTATGGGACACTATGAAAGCAGTACTAAGAGGGAAATTCATAGCACTAAACGCCCACATAAATAAGCTGGAGAAATCTCACACTAGTGACTTAACAGCACACCTGAAAGTTCTAGAACAGGAAGAAGCAAAGTCTCCCAGGAAAAATAGATGCCAGGAAATTATCAAAGTGAGAGCTGAAATCAATAAAATAGAAACAAAGAGAACAATACAAAAAATTAATGAAACAAAGAGTTGGTTCTTTGAGAAAATCAACAAGATAGACAAGCCCTTATCCAAACTAACCAAAAGACAGAGAGAGAGCATCCAAATCAACAAAATCAGAAATGAAAAGGGGGACATAACAACAGACATTGAGGAAATCCAGAGAATCATCAGGTCATACTTCAAAAACCTCTATTCCACAAAACTGGAAAACCTAAAAGAAATGGATAATTTTCTGGATAGGTACCACATACCTAAATTAAATCAAGACCAGATAAACTGTTTAAATAGTCCAATAACCCCTAACGAAATAGAAACAGTCATTAAAAGTCTCCCAACCAAAAAAAGCCCAGGACCAGATGGTTTCAGTGCAGAATTCTACCAGATCTTCAAAGAAGAGTTAATACCAATACTCTCTAAATTGTTCCATACAATAGAAACAGAAGGAACATTACCAAACTCCTTCTATGAGGCTACAATTACCCTGATTCCCAAACCAAACAAGGATACAACAAAGAAAGAGAACTACAGACCTATCTCCCTCATGAACATTGATGCAAAAATACTCAATAAAATACTGGCAAACAGACTCCAAGACCACATCAAAACAATTATCCACCATGATCAAGTAGGATTCATTCCAGGGATGCAAGGATGGTTCAACATACGAAAGTCTGTCAATGTGATACACCATATAAACAAACTCAAAGAAAAAAACCACATGATCATCTCACTAGATGCTGAAAAGGCATTTGACAAAATCCAACACCCCTTCATGATAAAGGTCTTGGAGCGATCAGGAATACAGGGAACATACCTAAACATAATAAAGGCAATTTACAGCAAGCCAACAGCCAACATCAAATTAAATGGAGAGAAACTCAAAGCAATTCCACTAAAATCAGGAACGAGGCAAGGCTGTCCGCTCTCCCCATACTTATTCAATATAGTACTTGAAGTTCTAGCCAGAGCAATAAGACAACATAAGGAGATTAAGGGGATACAAATTGGAAAGGAAGAAGTCAAGCTTTCCCTATTTGCAGATGACATGATAGTATACTTGAGCAACCCCAAAGATTCCACCAAGGAACTGATACAGCTTATAAACACCTTCAGCAACATAGCAGGATACAAGATCAACTCCAAAAAATCAGTAGCCCTCCTATATACAATGGACAAAAAAGCGGAGAAGGAAATCAGAGATACATCACCCTTTACTATAGCCACAAATGACATAAAATACCTTGGGGTAATACTAACCAAGCAAGTGAAGGACCTATATGACAAGAACTTTAAGTCCCTGAAAAAAGAAATTGAAGAAGATGTCAGAAAATGGAAAGATCTCCCATGCTCATGGATAGGCAGAACTAACATAGTAAAAATGGCAATCTTACCAAAAGCAATCTACAGATTCAATGCAATCCCCATCAAAATACCAACACAATTCTTCATAGACCTGGAAAGAATAATACTCAACTTCATATGGAAAAACAAAAAACCCAGGATAGCCAAAAGAATCCTGTACAATAAAACAACCTCTGGAGGCATCACGATCCCTGACTTCAAGCTGTACTATAGAGCTACAGTAATAAAAACAGCTTGGTACTGGCATAAAAACCGACATGTGGACCAATGGAATCGAATTGAAGACCCTGATATTAATCCGCACACCTATGAACAAATAATTTTTGACAAAGAAGCCAAAAGTGCACAATGGAAAAAAGAAAGCATCTTCAACAAATGGTGCTGGCAAAACTGGATATCAACATGTAGAAGGCTGCAAATAGATCCATATCTATCACCGTGCACAAAACTTAAGTCCAAGTGGATCAAGGACCTCAACATAAATCCAGCTACTCTGAACCTGCTAGAAGAGAAAGTAGGAAGTAGTCTTGAACACATTGGCATAGGAGACCACTTTCTAAATAGAACACCAGTAGCACAGACACTGAGAGAAACAATCAATCAGTGGGACCTCTTGAAACTGAGAAGCTTTTGTAGGGCAAAGGAAACGGTCAACAAAGCAAAGCGACAGCCTACAGAATGGGAAAAGATCTTCACCAATCCCACATCTGACAGAGGACTGATATCCAGAATATATAAGGAACTCAAGAAATTAGACATCAAAATGCCCAACAGTCCAATTAAGAAATGGGCTATAGAACTAAACAGAGAATTCTCAACAGAGGAAACTCAAATGGCTGAAAGACATTTAAGGAATTGCTCAACATCCCTAATCATCAGGGAAATGCAAATCAAAACAACTCTGAGATACCACCTTACGCCTGTCAGAATGGCTAAGATCAAAAACACTGAAGACACCTTATGCTGGAGAGGAGGTGGAGCTAGGGGAACTCTCCTCCACTGCTGGTGGGAATGCAAGCTTGTACAACCACTTTGGAAATCAATATGGCGATTTCTTAGAAAATTGGGAATCCATCTCCCCCAAGATCCAGCTATACCACTCTTGGGCATATACCCAAGGAATGCTCAACCACACCACAAGAGCACTTGTTCAGCTATGTTCATATCAGCGTTGTTTGTAATAGCCAGAACATGGAAACAACCTAGATGCCCTTCAACTGAAGAATGGATAAACAAAATGTGGTACATATACACAATGGAATACTACTCAGCAGAGAAAAACAATGACATCATGAGGTTTGCAGACAAATGGATGGATCTAGAAAAAATCATCCTGAGTGAGGTATCCCAGACTCAGAAAGACAAACATGGTATGTACTCACTCATAACAGGATACTAGATGTGGAACAAGGATGACTGGACTGCTACTCACATCACCAGGCAGGCTACCTGGAAAACAGGACCCCAAGAAAGACACAGGGATCGCCCAACGACAGAGAAATGGAATGAGATCTACATGAACAGCCTGGACAGGAGTGGGGGTAGTGAAGGGCGAGGGTCGAGGGAAAGAGAGCTTGGGTGAGTGGGAGATCCCAGCTGGATCAAAAACAGAGAGGGAGAACAAGGAATAGGAGACCATGGTAAATGAAGACCACATGAGAATAGGAAGAAACAAAGTGCTAGAGAGGCCCACAGAAATCCACAAAGATACCCCCACAACAGACTGCTGGCAATGGTCGAGCGACAATCCGAACTGACCTACTCTGGTGATGGGATGGCCAAACACCCTAATTGTCGTGCTAGAAACCTCATCCAACTACTGATGGACCTGGAGGCAGAGATCCATGACTAGGCCCCAGGTGGATCTCTGGGAGTCCAATTAGCGAGAATGAGGAGGGTTTATATGAGAGAGAATTGTTGAGACCAAGGTCGGATAAAGCACAGAGACAAATAGCCAAACAAACGGAAACACATGAAATATGAACCAATGGCTGAGGGGTCACCAACTGGATCAGGCCCTCTGAGTGGGTGAGACAGTTGATTGGCCTGATCTGTTTGGGAGGCATCCAGGCAGTGGGACCAGGTCCTGTGCTCATTGCATGAGTTGGCTGTTTGAAACCTGGGGCCTATGCAGGGTCCCTTGGCTCAGCATGGGAGGAGGGGACTGGACCTACCTGGACTGAGTCCACCAGGTTGATCTCAGTCTGTGGGGAAGGCTTTGCCCTGGAGGAGATTGGAATGGGGGGCGGGCTGGGGGGAAGGTGAGGGGGGCGGGAGGGGGGAGAACAAGGGAATCTGTGGCTGATATGTAGAACTGAATTGTATTGCAAAATAAAAATTAAAAAAAAAAAAAAAAAAGTGAAGACAACTTTTGTGGACATTTACAGGGGACAAAATGATCTTCACATTCTTTGCTCCTTTGCAGATCTGTCCAAATACTTCTTCCCCAAATGGCTTTCTAATATTTTTCTTTTTTGTGTTTTTATTTTTTCTTCTCTCATATAATCCCATCTGAACATAGTCTCCCCTCCCTCCACTCTACATATATGCACTACTCCTCTGTTTCCCTTCAGAAAAGCACAGGTCTCCAGGGCATATCAAATGAACACAAGATAACAAAATGTAATAATAGTAAGCAGAAACACTCTTATCAGGGCTGGAGGAGCAACCCAGAAGGAACAAAAGGTTCCAAGATCAGACAAATAGTTCTGAGACTCCCCATACTCCTGCTGCTAGGACTCCCACAAAACCCATGAGCTAAACAAGCACAGTGTGTACACAGAGGATTTAGTACAGACCCATGCATGCTCTGTGATTGCCTCTTCAGTCTATTTGAACCTCCATGGACCCTGTTTAGTTGAATCTCTGTGCTCCTTTTATGTGATATCTTTGATTCACCCGACAGTCATGCCTTTTCTTTCTTGAGGTTCCCTGAGCTCTATCTAATCTTTGGCTGTGGACCTCAGTATCTGCTCTTATCAGATGCTGGAGAAAGCCTAACTGATATTGATTGGGCTAAGTATCAAACTATGAGTATAACAGAATTTCATTAGGGATAATTTCACTGAATTTTGTGTGTGTGTAGGAGTAAGGACTCAGCACAAACTTCCACAGCTGAGCAGAGCTGGATAGACTAAAATAGGATTCTTCAAACAGAAACACCACCAGAATCCACTAACTGATTTTAAAATTTTTATTCATTTGATATTTTATTTGGGTAGGTACTGTCTACAGAGATGGATGTGCCCATGGAGACAAGAGAAGGACTGAAAAAAGGGTCCTCTGCAAGAGCAACAATTGCTATTGCAACTGACTCATCTCTCCAGTCCCACACACAGAGTTTAGAGAAAAAGTCTTCATTCTCTTCTACTTCTCTTGTAAGCAAACATTCATTTTTGTTTGGTCCTTTGCTAAGCCCTTGGTCATATTTTCTTCTCAGTCCAAAGAAGCCCTCTTGGGATGTCCATGGGGCCAGCATCTAAATTGAATTGCAGTTTCCAATTGTTGAGACAAATTATCAAATCACAAAGTATACCAGAGTCCAGTCTCTGCCTCTCTCTAACCGGCCATTCAACACATTAACAGGTGTATTAAAGCTTGAACCACAATCTGTCTTTCCCTAGTTTCACTGAAAATGCTGAAAAAATCCCATAGTCTACCCAGGTGTCATTGGTAACAACACTGTCTGCTTCTTGGAGACAAGTATAGGTCATAGCTGACCAGGTTCTAGGATCGCTTCATGCGTTTGAGTGGGGGTTCCAGGAAAGTATCCTGTGCAGAAGACAGGGAACGGTATGCTTCAGCCACCAAGTGGGGGTATGAGCCCTCCATTATCTTCCAGCCTGAGGTCTCAGAGACCTCAGAAACATGAGCGGTAATGAAATCCAGTGCCAGGGTTTTCAGCTGCCATGAGCTGTGGAGGTCAGCCAGGAAGAGAGTGTGGGCAGCATTTTCCACAGAGAGGTCCCTGCAGAGGGCATCCTCACACATGACCTTCAAACGTTCCAGGCCATACTTGTCAGCAGCTGCCAGCAGAACATCTGCCATGCTGTCCAGGTCTGGTGCCTTTCCGGTGTAAATGAAGTCCATCATTGTCTTAATGACTTGCGGCTCCAGGTCATGAATCTCGACACGGCTACTTTTGCTCTCCTTCATGTCATGTTGAAACATGGCTCTGAAAACTGGAGAGTGAGCTGTTAAGATGGCCTTGTGAGCCTGAAATTCCTGGCCAGCTACCACCAGGCAGCAGTCTGTGAAGTGGGAATTCTCCCACAGCTCTCCTAGCTCATCTGCCAATGTGCAGCTTGGAACCTGCATCCCTGCCATTGTGTTCTGGTCAGAGATGCTGAAGGAGTCCTGGACCTCGCTCACCTTGCAGAGAAAGATGAACCCATCATCTGTGAGAACCAAAGAAGCATGGGATAAGAGGAAATTTCAAAGGATGAACTTTTTGAATCCCCAGTGATAGCATGGCAAGAACCTAAAGCCCTTCTGGCTCCCCAACCTTGGATTTTCTTTCCTTCAGTGTTTAAGACTTTGCCCAAGTATGACTCTTTAGACAGCTGAGTAACACTAGGTAAACTGACAGGTAATTTACACTTCCTTCATCCACTCCCTTTGGGTTTACTCTCAAACACCATTCGTCATAGGCACTTATTAAGAAAGTTGGGCTTCTAATGTGTTCCCGAATTTCCTCCAGAGTACAACAAAAGTTGCTGATGGTACACCTCTAGGAGAAATTATGGATGGTGATCTGTGTGTAATCCTAGCTCTGGGCTATCCTGTCCTCTGACATTTCTTCTGGAGGTAGTTTGAAGGTTCAACTGGATCCAAAATGAAGAACTAGCAATTGTGTTATCTCTACCCTGTGAGACACAAGAATACACACAGATTTAGATTTTTAGTTTCTGTTTCTCCTCTGTTCCTTCCTCTATGAGTGGGGAAACTTGAGTCTCTGAAATTTTCTATCCAGATTTCAATAGTAGATTCAGAGAAGACAGTCTAGGCTACTAGGAACTCTTACATCACTCCTTTTTTTTTTTTCTAGATTGAATCTTAGTTCAATAGGTAACTAGTTTTGACCATTAAATACAACTTTTGAAAAATTGGATCATTTTATACACTCATATCAAAAATGTACTTCAGTTCTCCAAAGTAACAGCATATGTATACGGAATCTCTCTGGGTATGAAGGAAGTGGATTTATTAGAATGTCTTAAGGCTGTCCCACTAATCCCACATTGGCTATTTGTGAAGAAAAAGTCCAAGAATCAGGTACTTACTCAGTCCAGGAGGTTGGAAGTGTTGGCTGGTCTTCAGTATATGCTAGAATTCCAAAGAGAAATTCTCTAACGTCAGGGAAGGAATGGACTTGTGCAAGGTGAGGGCAAGCAGGCAAAGAGAAAGAGCTTCCTTCCTCCATGTCCTTTTATATGTTTCCAGCAGAGGGTGTGGCCCAATCTAGGGTGTGTTTGCCAGACTCAAGACTGGATTAAAGGTGTGTGTCTTCAGGCCTTGAAATCAGAGTTAAATGTTTGTTTCTTTTACCTCTAAATTCATATTGGAAGTGAATCTACCTACTTCAATTTAAGAAAAAAACTTTCTCACAGGTTTGCCCTCCATGTTCAGATTTTTGTTATTCTGTGTCCTATTAAGTTGGGGACCAAGAGCAACCATCACAAGTGTATTTTGTTTATTGTGCTATATGCAGATCCTAAATACTTCTCAATTCAGTCATGTTGACTGTTTAGATTCAGCTTCTCAATATCTTGTATTTTACATTTTTAACTTGTGAGTTCTGTCCTCTTCAAACTTTGAACTTCCATGCTTATTCTGCAGGGCCTTAAAAGCAAGAGAGTATTCTGGTTTCCAGAAGAATAGATTCAACAGTTCCTGAAGTATGAGTTTTGAGACCGTTCCCCTTTGAAATGGGATTTGCAAAATGCTCCCCACATCTATCATCTTTCTCCAGTTCATCATGTTTGGAGGGACTCACTAAGCCTAGAGAACAGGAAAATAACTTCAGTGATTCAATCTACTCAGCAATTCCCAGCCTAGCTCTCCTGAAAGTCTGGATCCAATGCTGCTCACCCCTCAATACAGGATAAATCAATCAACTTTTTTTTTCTTCTTGTTGTTGTTTGTTTTTTGTTTTGTTTTGTTTTGTTTTGTTTTTTGTGACAGGGTTTCTCTGTGTAGTTTTGGTGCCCATTCTGGATCTCGCTCTGTAGACCAGGCTGGCCTTGAACTCACAGAGATCCGCCTGCCTCTGCTTCCCAAGTGCTGGGATTAAAGGCATTTTAATTTAATTGCCACCACAGCCTGGCAATCAACTGGTTTTGACCTCTGAATTTTTGGTTCCTCAGTTAGGATCCTTTCACAGGTGGCTAACTAGTAGCCCCAGTGACTATTCTCTACGTGGGTTTAGGGACAGAGTGGCAGATACTGCTTCCCTCAAATGTGTAATTTGAAATGAATTAGGCAATTCCTGCAAGACCCCTCATTTGCAAAGCAAATGCTTTACATTGCCAGCCCAGAGCTCCCATGAACTTGCTCCTGGAGATTGAGAGCAGCTTCCCATGTGGAAACTGAGAACCACCTGGGGCTCAATTTACAGGCTATGTTCATATAGCCTCTCATTCCAGGAATGGGGTAGGGAGAACTTTTATTTCAGGTAGGTGGTTCTCTGGGGGACTTGGCACAGCCAAAAGGATTCAGGTCCCCAACAGGAAGAGGCACAAATCTTAATCGGCAGGAGTGTCCTCATACCAGAAAAAGCCACTGGTCCTTAAAAAAACACAAAACTGACAGAAACACATAGAAAGACATAGAAACACACACAAATGCAAACACACAGGCAGAGAGAGAGAGAGAGAGAGAGAGAGAGAGAGAGAGAGAGAGAGAGAGAGAGAGAGAGAGAATGAGATAGTGCTTGAACTGGATTTAAGCCAATACAAAATATATTAGCCAGCTGGCAGAACTACATGAGGTGTTCAAGATTCCAGTGCAGCAACCAGCCTTTCTCAGGGTGAGTTTTTAAGCACAAAAACCATATTCTGGGTTGACAAAATTCAGTTAACAAGAACAGTTAGCCAGAAGTGGCACCACAGAAGCCAAAATATTACTGTATTTCAAGCAAGGTTTGAAAACTTTGAGGTATTCTCAGAACTATGGACTTTGGTGATTAAGCCTTTGTTTTATTCGGGGCAGCGATTGCTGTTTTTTTACACAAGTCTTGTGTTTTACACCCTGAATGGTACTTCCATCATGGAGACAGTTGTACTTAGGTATGGGAGCCTGCTCATGCCTGGGCCCTGTTACACAGTTGGGTCTGTGCACCATGAGCATATGGTGCCCTCAGAGGCCAGAAGAAGCTGTTGGGTCACCTGGATAACTGGAGTTACCGACTGTTGTCAACTGCCTTGAGCATACAGTGAATTGGATGCCAGTCTTCTGGAAAAGTATCTAACACCTTTTACTGCTGAACCATTTCTCCATTCTATCACAATTACTTTCTTAAAGATGACGAAAAGCTTTGAAAGACCAGTTCATTCTCTAAAGCTTTGGCATCTGAAATATTTTAGCAGGAATTCAAGTGGTAATTTGGTTCATGCAGTTTTCTTTTTTCTTTCTTTTTTTCTTTTTTTACACCAGACAGGGTTTCTCTGTGTAGCTTTGCGCCTTTCCTGGAACTCACTTGGAAGCCCAGGCTGGCCTTGAACTCACGGAGATCCGCCTGGCTCTGCCTCCCAAGTGCTGGAACTAAAGGCGTGCGCCACCACCGCCTGGCTTTCCTTGTTTCTTTAATTCTTTCTTTTTGACAACTTGTCACTCTCTTAGAAGGTGCTCTATGGACCAAGTTAACTCAGACTCCCAGAGCTGAGTCAGCCTCTGCCTTTAGACTACTGTGATCAAAGCCATAGACTACGACATCAGGCCTGGTTCATGAATTTCTTTTTAATCACAGTAACCACATTATTAGTCTTATAAATGATATTGAAAGTTTGTCTTTAACATTAATTTAAATAAAAGACCTTATTATTATTATTACTAGTGCTATTATAATGATGTTGTTATTATTATTATTAAGTTGTGATATGATCTCACTAGGTAGTTTTTTTCAAGCATAGAATTATTGATGTAGACCAGGTTGGCCCCCAAGTCTTATACTCTGGGAATGCTGAGATTAGAGACATGAACCCTCATGCCCTGATACAACAAAGCATGAGTAACATTCACCTCAGAATCTCAGTGTTATTTATTACAAGGTGCAATATTAAGCTGCACTGTTTACTATGTGAGAAAAGCCACAAGGTATGACAAAACCCAATATAAGAGTTTATTAAGGGAGGGGTATAAGAAAGATGTACATAGGCCTATGGAATGACCGTGTAGGAAGAAGGGAGGAATAAATTGAACCCACTTTTATAGGTCCCTCCCGCCCGCATATGTGCATATGGGCTTAAGTAGCTATGCCATGCATGTGCATAGATTACATGTTCATGCAAATTACATGATCACACAGTGCATGGATTACATATTATGTAAGGCCCTGGGATGACTAAGCATCTTGCCAGGTGCATGTGGTCATGTAGCTAGGGGAGTGGCTAGGCAGTCTAACATTGCAGACTCTTTGTTTTTTTATAAAAAAAAATGGTGGGTAAATGGGAATGGGGGCGTTGTGTCTCCCGAAACTGCTTCCAATTGACTTGGTTGGCATCAGTTAACTTTTGGGGGTAAGGAAGAGGGCTTTTGGGGTAGCCAGATGTCCTGAGGTAGTGGATTATCCTCTGCTGCTTTGGGAAAAGTTCATTGCCTTCTACTGCTTCAAGTTCTGTGACTGTTTGGGTTTGACAAGGTGCTGGCAAGGCAGAAGAGGAAGTGTAGAATTTTTTTAACCTTGGTTGGGGTCCTATGGGGTCCCAGGGTGAGGGAGGAGGGTCTCAGGACCAGGAAAGTTTGAATTATACTTATCTGAAGTGGATCTGACTTGTCCAGGTGGATTCAAGCTGGCTCTGGAGCTTGAAAAAAATTTTAAGCATATTAAGAAGCAGCCACAGGGAATTTAAAATCTTGAGCTGGTAGTCATGATATTATAATGTTTAGTACTCTGCTATCAGAATTTTATTGGTTCATGTGGGGGGGGGGGAGCTGGAACATGCTTTTTTCTGAGAAGGTCAGAAATGCCAGACTTAAGTCCCCTAAAGCTCTGGAGTGAGAGAGGGTACTGAGCTTGGGTAACTTACCTGGTAGGGGCCTGCAACTAGATAATACAGTAGGGTTCTGAGTGTCCCAGACTTTGGGGTCCACCTGAGAGGCTGGCAAGGGAAATGAAATGTTAGAGCTAGTAGGATGGGTGGCTAGGAGGAGGAGGAGAGGAGCTTCTGACAAGTCTGAGGTAAGTCAAATTGGAGGAGCAAACAAAATAAAAGGTCCTACCTTAGCTAGAAAATCTCTTCCCGTTAGGGGCACAGGGCAGATTAGAACAACTAAAAATGTGTGGGTGAAAGGGATACCCCTGAAAACACAACTAAATGGTAGGGTCTGGTTAGGTAGGTAAGGCTATCTCCCTACCTTGACATAGGGAGACGAGGAGAGTTGGGACCCCAAAAATCCCTTAGGATTGAGTGAGTGGCTCCAGTGCCAAAAGGAAGGAAATGGATCACCCCGATACCGTAATGGCTACCCTAGGTTCCCTGTGAGAGATGGCTGTGGTTGGGCAGGGAACAGGGCACCTTCAATCCTTGCAAATGTCCAAACCTAGGAGATGGGCTGGCAGGTGGTCTCTGTTTGATGTCCCTATGCCACGAGGTGTACACGGGCAGTCAGCTGACCAGTGTCCCTCATGGGGGCACTTTGGACAAGGTGGCCTGCATGGGGCACGGCAGGCATGAGCCCAGTGGCTTTCTCTACCACACTTAATACAGGGACCCGGAGGCCTTCAGGCAGCTGGTTAGAAAGCTTCTGTCAGCATTTGGCAGTCATGTCTATGGGCTTTTTCATCTCTCCCATGGTACACCTTAAATGCTACCACTAAGACTTCTGCGTGTGTGGTCAGAGGCCCTCTCTCCAGATGCTTAAGTTTAGCCCTAATGTCAGGGAAGCTCTGGGAGACAAAGTGGGTCATAAGGAGCTGTCTGCCCTCTGGACTCTCAGGATCCAGTCTAGTATATTGTAAGAGAGCCTTTGTAAGCAGTTCTAGAAAATGAGACAGATTTTTTTTTATTATCTTGAATTACATTTTTTAGCTTTTCATAATTTACTGGTTTGAGGACAGCTTTATGAAGACCTGCCAGGAGGCAGGTTGTAAACCAATCCCTAACTAGAGAACCACCTAAGGTATTGTAATCCCAATGAGTACTGATCAGGAACCACCTTGGCCCCAGGTGGATGGGCAGCATTAGTTTGATGAAACTCATCTGCATGTATCTTTGTCTGCTCCCAAACTTGTCTGCACTCTTCAGGAAGTAGGTTATTAGAAAGTATTGGGGCATATGGAAAGGAGAGAAGGAATCAAGAAGGGAGGGTTTAGAACTCAGGTAAGAAAAGATTGGATATAAGGTAACTCTTTCCATCTGCCCATTCTCTGGTAGAAGTTAGATAATTCCTATAAAATATCGGGGTCTAAGGAGCCATTAGGTGGCCATTTTTTATTATTATCTAAGGGATATTTAGACCTTTTCTTAGTACAAAGGCAGACAAGTTTAGAGGTCTTCAAGTAAGGCATTAAGCTGAGAGGCTTAAGAATTTCCAGAAGACAGCCAGGCGTTAGTGGCACACGCCTTTAATCCCAGCACTGGGAGGCAGAGGCAGGCGGATCTCTGTGAGTTCCAGGACAGGCTCCAAAGCTACACAGAGAAACCCTGTCTTGAAAAACCATAAAAAAGATAATTTACAGAAGACATCCAGGGGAGATATAGGGCTAATAGAGTGGGAAGCTTTATTTCCCATGACCACGGCAGAGAGAAAAAATAAATAAGAAAGCAAACGTGATCCAAGACTACAATCTCAGGCGTCCCCTAGATCAAGTGAGTATTGAGGATTAGCTCAAGTCATTCAATGCTTCGTCAAGCCAGAGAATGAGGGCCAGGGCATAGCCCAAGGAGAAGGGGCCGACAATGACAGGCACAATTCATTCAATGCTTTGTCAAGTGAGAGAATGAGGTTGGGGTTTACACAGCCCTGGGACGGAGGTCCCACATTGAGAACGATATCTCAGACCACAGCTATGGGAGATGACAAGAGACTGAAGCCTGCACTGAGGGCCAGCCATAGCCAATGAAGGCTGTGGACAGAGGGATAACAGCTTTGTAGGAATGGACACCATTACTTGTTTTATGGAAGATGAATCACAGTAAGCAAAATACACTTGTGGTGGTTATTATTGGTTCTCAACAAGACATGGAATTGACTAAAACCCTAAAATGGAGGGCACAACAGTGAGAAATGCTGTGCTTAAGTTAAGTAGGTAGATCCACTTCAAATACAGACTTTGGAGGTAACATTTTACTGGGATTTCAAGGCTTGAAGACAAACACTTTTAATCCAGATCTTGAAGATGGGAGACACACTCTAAATTCAGCCGCGCCCTCTGCTGGAAGCTTATAGAAGGACATGGAAGAAGGAAGCTGTTACTCTATGCTGACTTGCGCTCACCTTGCAGCAAGTCCATTTTTTCCCTGGCATTAGAGAATACTTCTTCAGAATTGCAGCTTATACTGAAGAGCAGCTGACATGTCCAACCTCCTGGACTGAGTAAGTTCTAGAGCCTTGGACTTTCTCTTCACAGCTAGCCATTGTGAGATTAGTAGGACTGCAGCCCTAAGTCATTCTATTAAATCCCTTTTGTTAAGACAGAGGAATTTCCTTGTATATGTTCTGTTCTTCTAGAGAACCCTAGTTCAACATTTTTGATATGAGTGTATAAAATGTTTCAAAATTTCAAAAGTTGTCTATAATTGTCAAAACTAGTTACCTATTAACCTTTGATCCAATCTAGAAAAAATTGGAATGATGTAACAGTCCTTAGTAGCCTAGACTGTCTTCTCTGAAACTAGTATTGAAATCTGGATAGAAAATTTCAGAGACCCAAATTTTCAGCCTTATAGAAGAGGGAACAGAGGAGAAACAGAAACTAAAAATCTAAATCATGTCTGTTATTGAGTCCTACAGGGTGAAGAGAAAACAATTCCTAGTTCTTCATTTTGGATCCAATTTAACCTTCAAACTACCTTCAGGAAAAATGTCAGGGAACTTTTTGGGTCCTGGGACTACACACAGGTCAGCATCCAGAATTTCTCTACAGGTAGACCATCAACAAGTTCTGTTTTATTCTGGAGGAAATTCGGGAACACATTAGAAGCCCACTTTCTCAATAGGAGTTAATGACAAATGGTGTTTGAGAGTAAACCTGAAGGGAGTGGATGAAGAAAGTGCGGATTACATGTCAGTTTACCTAGTGTTGCTCAGCTGTTCAAAGAGTCCTGTTTGGGCAAAGTTCCAGTTCTCGGTCTTAAATGCTGAGGTAGAGAATACCCAAGGTGTGAGGAGCCCTATAGTCTTTAGGTTCATAGAAGGCTAAGACTGGTGATTCAAAATGTTCATCCTTCGAGATTTCCTCTTGTCCCATGGGCCTTGGAAGGTGAGCATGGTCAAGCACTCCTTCAGCCTCTCTGAACAGAACAGGAAGCCAGGGATCCAGGCTCTCAGGTGCACATTGGCAGATGAGGTAGGAGAGCTGTGGGAGAATTCCCAATTCACAGACTGCTGCCTGGTGGTATCTGGCCAGGAATTTCAGGCTCACAAGGCCATCTTAGCAGCTCGCTCTCCAGTTTTCAGAGCCATGTTTGAACATGACATGGAGGAGAACAAAAGGAACTGTGTTGAGATCCCTGACCTGGAGCCACAAGTCTTCAAGGCAATGATGGACTTCATTTACACTGGGAAGGCACCAGACCTGGACAGCATGGCAGATGCTGTGCTGGCCGGTGCTGACAAATATGGCCTGGAGCGTTTGAAGATCATGTGTGAGGATGCCCTCTGCAGGGACTTCTCTGTGGAGAATGCTGCCCACACTCTCTACCTGGCTGACCTCCACAGCTCAGAGCTGCTGAAAACCCGGACACTGAATTTCATTACAGCTCATGCTTCTGAGGTTTCTGAGACCTCAAGCTAGAAGACAATGGTGGGTTCATGTCCCCACTTGGTGGCTGAAGCATACCATTCCCTGGCTTCTGCACAGGGTCCATTCCTGGAGCACCCTCTCAGAAGCCTGTAACAATCCAAGGACCTGTTCAGCTGGGACCTACAGGTGTCTTCCAGAAGTAGCAGCCAGTGATGTTACAAATGACACTTGAGTAGACTATGGGATATGTGGATCATTTACAGTGACACTGGGGAAAAGTAACCAGGCCTCTCCCTCTTTACTATAACTGTAAAGAAGTTGGAATGCTGAGGGGTCAGGTTTGACTCTGCTGTACTCTAGGTAAGTATACAAAACCCTAGTCAAACGACACAAATAAAAATTTTTCAATCAGTTTGTGGGTTCTAGTAGTATTTCTGTTTACAGAACCCCATTTTAGTCCATCCAGCTCTGCTAAGCTGTGCGTGTGTGTGCGGACTCCTCACTGCACACCAGTATCAGGAGGCCTCTCTCTTCCTTCTTAGCACTTATTTTTGGCAGAGTAGAACATGCCCCATAATGCTCTTATGAAAACTGAAAAAAGTAGGCAAATGTGAGTAGATCATACTCCATCTGACAGAGAAGTATTTTTGGTCCAGGTCAGCAAAAATCTCATTTGTATTGAAAATGTTGCAGGGCATTGATTCAGGAAGAATTCACACTGTCTTGGTCAATGGTTCTCAACCTTGCTAATGCTCAGACCCTGTAACACATGTGAGGATTATTTCATTGTTACATAGATCTGTAATTTTGCTACTATTATGAGTAATAATGTAAATATCTGATATGCAGGTTTTCTGATATTCTACCTCTTGAAAGCATCCTTAGACCACCAAAGAGTTTGGGACACACAGGTTGGAAACCACAATTCTAGGCCATGCATGCCAGAAAACAAGGCAGGCAGATCTTCTCTCTCTGTTTTTTCAGATCCAATCCCCCATTCTCATCCCCAGCTCTGCAGCAGAGCACCCTGAAATCTTCTCTGCACCCCTGTGTGCAGATCCCACACATCTTCCCCTTCTAACCTTTCCACCCCCGACTCATTGCTTTGTCCCAGCTCCCAACCCAGCAAGGACCCTTGCTAATGCACTCTTTCCAGGGAAACAAGTAGGCTGGATGCAGATCCACACCTCTACTTTTGCCCCTCTACTTTCAACTTTCCTGGTGTCATCCTCTCCTCTGTAGTAGAAAATTTGCTGTGGTCTCTTTCCTGTCAGACCCTATTCCCACTGGTTCACAAAGATCTTCTTCCCCAATCTTCCTTCCCCAACTCAACCCATCATCCCAGCCTCCAGCAGCAGGCATTCACTAAGAACACACCAGTAGAACAATAAATACAAAGAAATAGGTAAGCCAACTGAAGAACTTCCTCCTTCCCTCCAAACCCAATCCCCCAGTCTCATCCCTAGAATTACAACAGAACACCAGCTGCAGCTTTCTTCCCCACCCACCCACCCACCCAGCTAAAATCTCCTATGGATTCTACACAAATTCTCCCCTGATTTTTTCAAAATATTTTTACTGATTATTTGGAAATTTCACACCATGGATCCTGAGCACTCTTGTTTCCCAGTCCCACTAGTTCTGACACCCCACCAGGACACCAGTTCTGATACCTCCCAAGGACAACAAAGTAGATCTGACCTTGTTGGTGGGGTGGTGGTGCAGGTGAGACAGCCTGAGGGTGAGAGGACAGGAGAGGTGACTGTACTCCTTGCTGCCTGCTGGGAAAGCTGGGAGGCTTACCAACCCAGCTACCACCCAAGACCAGAACCAGGACTATGAGGTGGCTCATCCAACATTCTCCTCATGTATGAACTGCTGGAGCATGTGAAATGGCCAGACCTACAGATCCAAAGCTGCAGGATCTCTGTGGCACAAAGGATCTCTATGACACAAGGCAACAACGAAGGTTATCCAAGAGGAGTCCCAGTGAGGACCCATGTAGGAGAAGCCAGAGACCTCAGACCAGAACAATGACTCATTGCAATGAACACTTACAAGTAAAGATGTAAAGTAAAGATGGACTAAAGGGTACACAGTGGGACTCACTATGTCACACTACAGCCTCTACTCTGGGACTTTATTTTTGTATGGTAGTTAGTTTGGTTGCTTCTGTTTTGATTTTTTTGTTTCTCTTTTGAATTTTGTTTTGTTTTGTGGGAGAGGTTGTAAGGGTGGAGGGTGGCTATGAAGGGACAGGGAGATGGATGGATTGGAATGTATGATGTGAAACCCACACAGAATCAATAAAAAATTGAATTAAAAAAAGCCAAGCATTTAATCTCAGCCCTCAGGAGGCTGAGTTAGGCAGATCTCTGCATTTTTGAGCCCAGCTTTCTCTTTAGATTGGGTTCAGACAGCCAAGATGATGGAATAGCTCTGAAAAACTAGTTTGTTCTCTAAAGCTTTGGCAGTCTGAAATATTTTAGCAGAAATCCAAGAGGTGTGGGGGACCAGCCCTCACCTTTTACAGGGTTCCTATGAGGAGGAGAGAGGAATACAGAACTTAGAATGATAGGCCTACCTGAGAAGAAGGAAGACAGAAATTCAAGATAGCTTCAGGAGGATACAATGGCCCAGAACTTTATTCAAAAGGGCTTTTTATAACAATGCCAAGGGGAGGAGAAAAAGACCTCCCCCTTGCTAGATACAACCAAGTATAGACCCTTCCAAACACCTGGCATCCAGGCCCATGGTCCAGTCATCATCTTATGCAGTCCTGCTAGGTAAAGCAAGTACGGATCTCACTAGGAAACCTCTGTAGGCTCCCACAAAGAGGTAGGTAGTCATGATTTCATTCCTATGTCCCTTGTTCTTTCTTTTTTGATGGCTTTTCACTCTGTATGTCTGGCTCTCCTAGAAGATGATCTATGGACCAAGTTAGCCTCAGACACATAGAGTTGAGTCAGCCTTTGCCTTCAGACTACTGTGGTCTAAGCCATAGACTACCACATCATGCCTAGTTCATGAATTTCTATTTAATTACCTTAACCACACTGTTAGGTTTTAGCAAATGGTATAGAAAGCTTGTTTTTAACATTAATAAAGAACATCAAGACTTTATTATTATTATTATTATTATTATTATTATTATTATCATTATTATTATTTTTATTAGTTTACTTAAAGCATCATCATCATCATCATCATCATCATCATTACTATTAATTTGTGATATGATCTCACTAGGTAGTTGTGCCTATCTTGAATTCCTGATGTAGAGCAGATTGGTCCCCAAGTCTTACACTCTGTGAGTGCTGAGAGATTAGAGTTGTGAATCCCCATGTCCCTGAAAGACCCTAACCCTTCAGGCTTACACACTCCACCAAGCCCCAGGAGAATGAGGAACTAAAAAGCAAGTTTCAAGGGCAAACTGACTCAGGCACCCCTGCCACAATGTAACAATCTAAAGAGATTTCTGTTAAGAGATGTGCTCAACTGTGACTGGGATAATTGCTAGTGTTCCAGGAAAGACCACTGTAACCTTTGTGTAAACTTCACTCCCATCCTGATGCCCCCCTTGAGGTATCAGGTTTTAGGAAGAATGTGCATGCGGATGTGACTGTACCCACCCTGTGATCAGGCCATGATCTTGTGAAATTAGCCTCTAGACATAAATCAATCAAAACGAAATTGTATGGGAATTGTAATCTTATGGCTTTTGTGGGTTTTTCCTTTAAAAGTACCCATGTGGCTGCAGTAGGCACGACCCTTGCTCTTGGGAGGAGAGTAGCCCGACTGACTGTACAGCCGCATCAATAAACCTCTTGTTGTTTGCATCAACTGGAATGGAGTCTGGGTTCTTGGGGCGCCCAACTGAGAAGGTAGTACCCTGGTGCTGGGGTCTATCATCCCCATACAACAAAGAATGAGTAATATCCAGCTCACAATTACTGTGCCAAGTGTTCTGTGTCCTTGCTGGAACCAGTTCTCTTTGGCACAGTGATGATGAGCCTTAAGAAAGGAAGAAATGAAAGGAAGGCCCAAGCAGGGTAGTGTGAAAATATATATAGTTCAGAAGTAGGGAACTTGTCTAACATGTTGGACATTCCTGACTTTATCTCCTGTAAAACACACAGATGCAGCTGCCCACAGATGACAGCATGCATGTGTGCAATTCCGCAGAGAGAAGAATGCTGCCTGGAGATCAAGTAGAGGATGTCAGAGACTCATTGAATATTTAAGATTTATTTAGTCTCCAGAGCATTCCTTAAAGGGGTCTAGAGTCAGGATGGGTGGTGCTCATGCATAATCTTCTTACCTGCGAGGATGAGGTGAAAGGGATTAGGTTCAAGGCTAGCCTGGCTCTGCAGCAAGATAGTCTTAAAATAAAAACAAACCAATGAAGTAAATATATATACATATACGGAGACACAGAGACCATGAGAAAAATATCATTCTGCTTTGGGCAGGGGGCAAGAGAAAAATCAAGCCAAATTCAAAGGTGGAGTGAAATGTCTTTATGTCTCCCTGTTGTTTTCTTCCATCTCTTCATGCTGTATACAGCCCAGACCAGATGACTCTTGACTATATCCCCTTAGGCTCTGAATGCTAGATTACATAGGGCCTACCACCTACATTCCACTAATTTAAGAATATTTTTTCACTGGGCGGTGGTGGTGCAGGCCTTTATTCCCAGCACTTGGGAGGCAGAGCCAGGTGGATCTCTGTGAGTTCCAGGAAAGGCGAAAAGCTACATAGAGAAACCCTGTCTCAAAAAACCAAACCAAAAAAAAAAAAAAGAATATTTTTTGAGTATGTCTTATTCCTGCCCTTGCCAATCATTTTACTATTGTCTCTCTAAGGATTTAAGAGGTCAAACATTTGATACCAGGCCTCAAAAGGCAGAGGTAGGCAGATCTCTATGTTTTTCTGCCAGCTTGGTCTATAGAATGAGTTCAAAGACAGTCAAGACTGTGGAAGGACACTCCCTTTCAAAAACAGAAAGGGAAAGAACCCAAATCAGGCTGAAAGTTACTTTTCATTGTGTGTATGGTTAACCCATACAGCTCAAGATACTCTTGGGACAGGCTTAGGAGGATTGCTTATATGCAGGAAGGTCATTGTGAAAAATATCTAGAAATAGGTCAAATTAACTATATTTCCTCCATATATGTAATGAATGTATAATTTAATCTTCCTTCTTTGGCTTAGGCTTGCATTGGGAAACAGAGGAAGTAGGAATCCTGGATGTTTGATAGGTATGTCTGGACATACCAAATGAGAACTTGTCTCCAAAACCAAAAGAAACTCAATAAGACCCCAGTCAAGGTCCACACCCTTAAATATGTCCTCCTCCTAAAAAGAACAGATTCTGATGCTGGAAACAGTGATGTCCTTCTTTAATTATATTCAGGAGGCAATGGCAGCCTGGAATACACAGGGAGTTTAAGGGGAGCCCTGGGAAACAGTTCATTTGAGTTGAGGCTGTCCTTCTTAAGTGGCTTAAACTCAAAAACCCAAACACACAAAAATTAAATGTAAGAGAAAGCAAAACAAAGGTCTAGTATAATTGTTTAAAACAAGAGTTTAGCAGAGACATCATCATCAAGGAGAATATGTAAGTGGTGAATAATATGTAGTTATTAAAAAAATGAAGTAGCACCAATTAAAGGTGTATCCCCAAGCCTCTAGGTCTGGATTAAAGGTGTGTGTCTTCCTTCCTCAAAAGTCCTTGTTTAACATGGATCTACTTCAACTTAAGCAATAATTTCTCACAGGTGTGCTCTCAATTTTGGTGTTTTGTTCATTCCAGATATAGTCAAGTTGAGAACCAAGAATAGCCATCACAAGGGTGTGTTATTTCTGTGGTTAGTCTTCCATCAGTAAGGGATCATGTCAACATTTGCACAGTTATTATTTACTCTTGTATGTTATTACAATGACTGCTGCTATAAACACTATCAGGGAAGGGGTGTTTTCCTTAACTTGTCAGTGGTCTTAGTTTTCACAACATGGATGGCAGGTGAAGACCTCATACATGGTAAGGTGGAATCAGAGCCAGGAACCCCTGAAGGTGACTCTATTCTTTCCTCCTTTTATTCCATCCAGACCCACAGTCCCAGGATGACTCCAACAAACTTTAGTGGTGGTCTTTTCCCTGCCTCTCAGATAATCCTACTTGGAAACAGTCTTCCAGATCCATCTAAGGGCACCAACATAAACAAAATCAGAAACAATAGGTCCCACTTAGCAAAATGGAATCAAGGTCAGACATGTGTTTTAAACAAACTTAGTAAAATAGCATAATCACTAAAAGTCTCCCCACCAGAAAACAAAAAAAGCCCAGGACCAGAGAATTTGAGGGAAGCAGTATCTGCCACTCTGACCCCAAACCCACATGGAGAATAGTCACTGATGTTAGTAGTTAGTCACCTGCCAAAGGTTCCTAAGAGGAAACAAAAATTTAGGCATCAAAACCAGTTGATTGATGTATTCTGCATTGAGGGATGAACAGCACTGGAATCAGACTTTCAGGAGAGCTAGGCTGGGAATTGCTGAGTTGATTGAATCACTGAGGTATCTTCATGTCTTCTAGGTTAGTGAATCTCTCCAGACCTGATGAACTGGAGAGAGATGATAGATGTGGGGAGCATTTAACAGATCACATTCTAAGGGGAACAGTCTCAAAACTCCTTCTTTGGTAACTGTTGAATATTTTCTGCACTATTTGGAAACCAGAATGTGGTCTCACTTTTTAAAAATGGTTTGCTTATTTATTTAGAGTTTTTTTTTTTCATTTTACATACCATACCGTGTTATCCTATCTCTCTTTGAAGTCCTAGCAAAGTAAGCATGGAAGTTGAAAGTTTAAAGAGGACAGAACTCACCAGTGAAGGATGAAAATTATGAGGTATTAAGAAGCTGAAACTTGGCAGTAAGCATGATGGAGTTGAGAAGCACTTAGGATCTTCTCATAGCACACCATAAACTGGATCTGGAAGAGTGTTTTCAAAGAGGATTATCTGAGGGGGAGGGAGAGACCACTATCGAAAGTTGGTGGTGCCATCCTGGGGACTGTGAATCTGGATGAATAAAAGGCAGGAAAAAAGACTGTCACTTTCAGGGTTCCCTCCTGGCTCTGCTTCTTACCCACCGTATATGAATTCTTACTCCCAGACCTTCACGTTGTGAACCCTGAGTCCCCTGACAGGGTAAGGAAAACACCTCTCCTGGATCATGTTAGAGGCAAGAATTAGTGTAAAACCCCTATAAGAGTAGATAACAGCTCTGTGGAATGGACACAAAGCCTTATTTTACAGAAGATGAACCACAGAAAGCAAAATACACTTTTGGTGGTTATTCTTGATTCTCAACCCAACTAGATATGGAATTAACTAAAATCCTAATATGGAGGACAAAACTGTGAGAAATGTTTTGCTTAAGTTGAAGTAGGTAGATACACTTCAAATACAGACTTTGAAAGTTAAAAGAAACAAACATCTAATCCGAATCTCAGGGCCTGAAGACACACACCTTTAATCCAGATCTTGAGTCTGGAAGACACACCCTAAATTGGGCCACACCCTCTGTTGGAAGCATATAAAAGGACATGGAAGGAGGAAGCTCTTGCTCTTTGCCTGCTTGCCCTCACCTTGTAGCAAGACCATTCCTTCCCCGGCATTAGAGAATTTTCCTTCAGAATTCCAGCATATACTGAAGACCCAGGGACACATCCAACCTCCTGGACTGAGTAAGTACTAGATCCTTGGCTTCCCTTCACAGCTAGCCAATGTAGGAATAGCAGGACTGCAGCCCTAAGTCATTCTAATGAATCCCCTTTGTTCATACACAGAAAGATTAATTATATATGTTCTGTTACTCTGCAGAACCCTAGTATAACATTTTTGATATGAGTGTACAAAATGTTCCAAATTTTCAAAAGTTATCTATAATTATAAAAAGTGGGTACCTATTGACCCAAGATTTAATCTAGAAAAAAATGGAGTGATGTAAGAGTCCCTAGTAGCCTACATTGTCTTCTCTGAAACTAGTATTGAAATCTGGATAGAAAATTTCAGACCCAAGTTTCCACCCTCATAGAAGATGGAACAGAAATAGAAACTAAAAATCTAAACCAGGTCTATTATTGTATCCCACAGAGTGAAGATAAAACACTTGCTAGTTCTTCATTTTGGATCCAGTTTAACCTTCAAACTACCTCCAGAAATGTCAGGGGACCAGACATCCCAGAGATGTGACCACACCGAAATCAGCGTCCAGAATATTTTCTACAGGTGGACCATCAGCAACTTTCGTTTTCTTCTAGAGGAAATTCAGGAAAGCATTAGAAGCCCAACTTTCTCAATAGGAGCCAATGACAAATGGTGTTTGAGAATACACCCGAAGGGAGTGGATGAAGAAAGTGCAGATTACCTGTCAGTTTACCTAGTGTTGCTCAGCTGTCTAAAGAGTCCTGTTTGGGCAAAGTTCCAGTTCTTGATATTAAGCACAGATGGAGAGACAACCCACGGTGAGAGCAAAACTATAGTCTCTAGGTTCGAGCCAGGTGTTGAACTGGGATTTAAAAAGTTCATCCTTCGAAACTTCCTCTTGTCCTTTGTGCCTTGGCTTCTCCCAGATGACAAGCTGACCCTCCTCTGCAAGGTGAGCATGGTTGAAGACTCTTTGAGCAACTCTGACCAGAACAGAAAGCCAAGAATTCAGGTTCCTAGATGCACCTTGGCAGATGAGCTAGGAGAGCTGTGGGAGAATTCCCACTTCACAGACTGCTGCCTGGTGGTAGCTGGCCAGGAATTTCAGGCTCACAAGGCCATCTTAGCAGCTCACTCTCCAGTTTTCAGAGCCATGTTTGAACATGACATGAAGGAGAGCAGAAAGAACCACTTTGAGATCCCCAACCTGGAGCCGCAAGTCTTCAAGGCAATGATGGACTTCATTTACACAGGAACAGCACCAGACCTGGACAGCATAGCAGATACTCTGCTGGCAGCTGCTGGCAGGTATGGCCTGGAGCGTTTGAAGGTCATGTGTGAGGATGCCCTCTGCAGGGACCTCTCTGTGGAGAATGCTGCCCACACTCTTGTCCTGGCTGACCTCCATAGAGCAGGGCAGCTGAAAACCCAGGCATTGGATTTCATTACAGCACATGCTTCTGAGATCTCTGAGACTTCAGGCTGGAAGACAATGGTGGAGTCATGTCCCCACTTGTTAGCTGAATCATACCATTCCCTGGCTTCTGCTCACTGCTCTTTCTGGCAGCCCCCCTCAAATGCCTAAATCGACCCTAGTACCTGGTCAGCTGTGACCTACATGTGTCTCCCAGAAGCAGCAGCCAGTGTAGTTATTGATTACACCTGGATAGACTATGGGACCTATGTAGCATTTACAGTGAATCTGGGGAAAGACAGATGGTGGATGAGACTTTAATACAGGTGGAAATGAGTTGAATGGAAGGCTGGGGGAGGGGAAGGTCTGGACTCTGGTACAATCTACTCAGCCTTTTCCCTGCTGCTGTACTGGTTTGATTTTTGTCCAATGAGTTGTAAACTGGAATTCATATTAATTGCTGGCCCCAAGCACATTACAACAGGGTTTCTTTGGACAAACTTGTCTGAATTGGACCTAGCAGAACATAAGGTCAAGGACTCAGAAAGGAAAAAAACAACCTGAATATTTGATTATAAGAGAAGGGGAAGAGAATGAAGACATTTTTCTCCAAACTCAGTGTGTGGGAATGGAGAGATGACTCAGTTGGCAAAAGCAATTGTTGCTCTTGTAGAGGATCCTTGTACAGTTCTCCTCTTGTCTCTATGGGCACAAACATCTCTGTAGACAGTACTTAACCGCCCAAAATACAAAATGAATAAAAATTTTAAAATCAGCTTGTGGATTCTAGTAGTGTTTTTGTTTAAAGAAAGCCATTTTAGTCCATCCAGATCTGCTCAGCTGTGGAAGTTTGTGGTACTGTGTTTCCCAAAATGTTGTGTACCTTGATAAACTTATCTGGGGTCAGAGAACAGAAAAGGTACTAGTTAGGCAGTGATAGCACACGCCTTTAATCCTAGCATTCCAGAGGCAGAAATCCATGAGTTCAAGGATACAGAGAGTCATGGTGACTCATCACGCCTTTAATCCCAGGGAGTGGTGGTAGAAAGCAGAAAGGTAAGGCCGGGCAGTGGTGGCACATGCATTTAATCCCAGCACTCCGGAGGCAGAGGCAGGCAGATCTCTGAGTATAGGTCAGCCTGGGCTACCAAGTGAGTTCCAGGAAAGGGGCAAAGCTACACAGAGAAACCCTGTCTCGAAAAACAAAACAAAACAAAAAAAAAAAAAAAAAGTAGAAAAGTATATAAGGCGTGAGGACCAGAAACTAGAAGCATTTGGCTGGTTAAGCTTTCAGGCTTTAGAGCAACACAGTTCAGCTGAGATTCATTCTGGATGAGGACTCAGAGGCTTCCAGTCTGAGGAAACAGGACCAGCTGAGGAACTGGCAAGGTGAGATAGCTGTGGCTTGTTCTGTCTCTCTGATTTACCAGCATTGACCCCAATAATTGGCCCCAGGTTTGATTTTATTAATAAGAATTTTTAAGATTCATGCTACAGAAGTTTGTTCAGTGTCTTCACTGACACACACACACACACACACACACACACACACACACACACATCAATGAAAGGAAACCTAATGAAATTTTGTTATGTTCATATTGTGCACCCTAATAAACTTATCTGGGGTCAGAGAACGGACCACTAGATGCAGCCACTAGATGCAAAGGCTGGAAAATGGTGGCACTCACGCCTTTAATCCTAGCATTCCAGAGGCAGAAATTCCTCAGGATCTCTGTGACTTCAACGCCACATTGGAAACAGCCAGGCATAGTGACTCATGCCTTTAATACCAGAAAGTGAGCCTTTAAACCCAGGGAGTGTTGGCAGAAAGCAGAAAGATATATAAGGCGTGAAGACCAGAAACTAGAAGCTTTTGGCTGGTTAAGCTTTTAGGCTTTTAGCAACAGTTCAGCTGAGATTCATTCTGGATGAGGATTCAGAGGCTTCCAGTCTGAGGAAATAGGATCAGCTGAGGAATTGGCAAGGTGAGGTAGCTGTGGCTGTTCTGTCTCTGTGATCTTCCAGTATTCACCCCAATACCTGGCTTCCAGGTTTGATTTTACTAATGAGACCTTTTAAGATTCCTGCTACAGTCAACAGTAGGCTTTCTTCAGCAGCTGATATGAGCAGATACTGAGATCCACAGCCAAACATTAGGCGAGCACAGGGTTCTTTATATATTCGGGATATCAGTCCTCTGCCAGATGTAGGGTTGGTGAAGATCTTTTCCCATTCTGTAGGCTGCCGTTTTGTCTTGTTGACCGTGTCCTTTGCCCTACAAAAGCTTCTCAGTTTCAAGAGGCCCAATTTATTAATTGTTTCTCTCAGTGTCTGTGCTACTGGTGTTATATTTAGGAAGTTTTCTCCGGTGCCAATGCATTCAAGACTACTTCCTACTTTCTCTTCTATCAGGTTTAGAGTAACTGGATTCATGTTGAGGTCTTTGATCTACTTGGACTTAAATTTGTGCACGGTGACATATATGGATCTATTTGCAGTCTTCTACATGTTGACATCCAGTTATGCAGCACCATTTGTTGAAGATGAATTCTTTTTCCATTGTACACTTTGGGCTTCTTTGTCTGAAATCATATACTCATAAGTGTGCAGATTAATGTCAGGGTCTTCAGTTTGGTTTCATTGGTCCACATGTCAGTTTTTATGCCAGTACCAAGCTGTTTTTATTACTATAGCTCTGTAGTAGAGCTTGAAGTCAGGGATCAGGATGCCTCCAGAGGTTGTTTTATTGTACAGGATTCTTTTGGCAACCCTGTGTTTTTTATGTTTCCATAAGTGGTTGAATATTGTTCTTTCCAGATCTGTGAAGAATTGTGTTGGGATTTTGATGGGAATTGCATTGAATCTGTATATTGCTTTTGGTAAGATTGCCATTTTTACTGTGTTAATCCTACCTATCCATTATCATGGGAGATCTTTCCATTCTCTGACATCTTCTTCAATTTCTTTCTTTGAGAACTTAAAGTTCTTTTCATACAGGTCCTTCGCTTGCTTAGTTAGCGTTACCGCAAGGTATTTTTTATATCATTTGTGGCTATTGTAAAGTGTGATGTTTCTCTGATTTCTTTCTCAGCCCATTTGTCATTTGTATATACAAGGAATACTGTTTATTTTTTTGAGTTAATCTTGTATCTGGCTACGTTGCTGAAGGTGTTTAAAAGCTCTATGAGTTCCTTTGTCTAATTTTGGGGTCACTTATGTATACTATCATGTCATCTGCAGATAGTGAAAGCTTGTCTTCTTCCTTTGCAATATGTTTTCCTTTGATCTCCTTTTGTTGTCTTATTGCTCTAGCTAGAACTTCAAGTACTATATTGAATAAGTATAGGGACAGCGGACAGCCTTAACTTGTTCCTGATTTTAGTGGAATTGCTTTGAGTTTCTCTCCATTTACTTAGATGTTGGCTGTTGGCTTGCTGTAAATTGCCTTTATTTTGTTTAGGTATGTTCCCTGTATTCCTGATCTCTCCAAGACCTCTATCATGAAGGGGTGTTGCATTTTGTCAAAGGCCTTTTCAGCATCTAGTGAGATGATCATGTGTTTTTGTCTTTCTTTTGGTTTGTTTATATGGTGTATTACATTGACAGATTTTCTTATGTTGAACCATCCTTGCATCCCTGGGATGAAGCCTACTTGAACATGTTTTGATGTGTTCTTGGAGTCTGTTTGCCAATATTTTATTGAGTATTTTTGCATCATGTTCATAAGGGAGAGTGGTCTGTAGTTCTCTTTCTTTGTGGCATCTTTGTGTGGCTTGGAAATCAGGGCAATTATAGCCTCGTAGAAGGAGTTTGGTAATGTTCCTTCTGTTTCTATTGTGTGGAACAATTTAAAGAGTATTGGTATTATCACTTCTTTGAAGACCTGTTAGAATTATGCACTGAAACCTTCTGGTACCGGGCTTTTTTTGTTGGGAGGCTTTTAATGACTGCTTCTATTTCCTTAGGGCTTATTGGTCTATTTAGTTTATCTAGTCTTGATTTAACTTAGGTATGTGGTACCTATCCAGAAAATTGTCCATTTCTTTTAGATTTTCCAGTTTTGTGGAGTTCAGGTTTTTGAAGTATGACCTGATAGTTCTCTGGATTTCCTCAATGTTAGTTGTTCTGTCTCCATTTTCATTTCTGATTTTGCTAATTTGGATGCTCTCTCTCTGCCTTTTGGTTAGTTTGGATAAGGGTTTGTCTATCTTGTTGATTTTCTCAAAGAACCAACTCTTTGTTTCATTGATTCTTTGTTTTGTTCTCTTTGTTTCTATTTTATTGATTTCAGCTCTCAGTTTGGTTATTTTCTGGTGTCTATTACTCCTGGGGAACTTTGCTTCTTCTTATTCTGAGGCTTTCAGGTGTGCTGTTCAGTCACTAGTGTGAGATTTCTCCAATTTCTTTATGTGGGCATTTAGTACTATGAATTTTCCTCTTAGCACTGCTTTCAGAGCATCCCATAAGTTTGGGTATGTGGTATATTCATTTTCATTGATCTCTAGGAAGTCTTTAATTTCTTTCTTTATTTCTTCCTTGACCCATTGGTGATTCAGTTGAGCATTATGATTTCTAGGATACTTCCTACTTTCTGTTCTATCAGGTTCTGTGTAGCTGGATTTATGTTGGGGTCTTTGATCCACTTGGATTTGAATTTTGTGCATGATGATAGTTATGGATCTATTTGCAATTTTCAACACGTTGATATCCAGTTATGCCAGCACCATTTGTTGAAGATGCTTTCTCTTTTACATTGTACAGTCTTGGCTTTTTGGTCAAAAATCAGGTGTTCATAGGTGTGTGGATTAATGTCAGGAACTTCAATTTGATTCCATTGGTGCACATGTTGGTTTTTATGCCAATACTAAGCTTTTTGTATTACTATAGCTCTATAGTAGAGCTTGAAAGCAGAGATGATGATACCTCAGAAGTTGTTTATTGTAAAAGCTTGTTTTAGATATCCTAGGGTTTTTTTTTCCATATCAAGTTGAGTATTGTTCTTTTGAGGTCGGTGAAGAATTGTGTTGGAATTTTGAAGGATATTGCATGAATCTGTAGATTGCTTTTGTAATATTGCCATTTTTACTATGTTGTTTCTCCCTATCCATGAACATGGGAGATCTTTCCATTTTCTGATAGCTTCTTCAATTTCTTTCTTCTGAGACTTAAAGATCTTGTCATACAGGTCTTTCACCGATTGGTTAAAGTTACCCCAAGGTATTTTATATTATTTGTGGCTATAGTAAATGGTGATGTTTCTCTGATTTCTTTCTCAGCCTGTTCATTGGTGAGAGTGGAAAGTTGAAGTCTCCCACTATTCGTGTGTGTGGTTTGATGTGTGATTTAAGCTTTAGGAATATTTCTTTTCCATATATGGGTGCCCTTGTGTTTGGGGCATAAATATTCAGAATTGAGACTTCATCTTGATGGATTTTTCCTGTGATGAATACATAATGTCCTTTTTTGATCTCTTTTGATTAATTTTGAAGTCTATTTGGTTACATATTTGGATAGCTACACAAACTTGCTTCCTAAGTCCAATTGACTGGAAGGACTTTTCCTACATCTTTACTCTGATGTAGTGTCTGTCTTTGAAGTCGAGGTGTGTTTCTTGTATGGTATGTAACATAAGGATGGATTCTGTTTTAATATCCATTCTATTAGCCTGCGTCTTTTTATAGGTGAATTGAGTCCATTGATATTAAGAGATATTAATGATGAGTGATTGTTAATTCCTGTTATTTTTGTGGTAGTGTTGTGTGTTTCCCTTCTTTGGGATTTGTTGGTGTGGGATTATCTACTGCCTGTGCTTTCACGGGTACATCTAACTTCCTTGGGTTGGATTTGTTCTTCTATTGCTTTTTGTGTGGCTAGATTTTTGATAGGTATTGTTTAAAGCTGGTTTTATCATGGAATATTTTGTTTACTCTGTCTGTGATGATTGAGAGTTTTGCTGGGTTGGCCTCCATGGTCTCTTAGTGTCTGCATAACCTTTATCCAGGATCTTCTGGCTTTCATTCTGAAGTCAGAGGTTATTCTGATGGGTCTGACTTTATATGTTACTTTGCTTTTTTTTTCCTTTGCAGCTCTTATTATTTTTTCTTTATTTTGTACGTTTAGTGATTTTATTTTATGTGGTGAGGAGACACCTTTTTTTGCAGTCTATTTGGTGTTCTGTAAGCTTCTTGTATCTTCACAGGCATTTCCTCTTTAGGTTGGGAAAGTTTTCTTCTGTGATTCTGTTGAATATATTCTCTATACCTTTGAGGTGATATTCTTCTCCTTTTTTTATCCCTAATGTTCTTAGGATTGGTCTTTGGACTTCTCATGGTGTCACAGATTTCGAGAACATTTTGTGTTATGACTTGGCTAGGTTTAATGGGTTTTTTTTTGTCCCCCCGCCCCCCCATGCATATATTTCTTCTTTATCTTCAATGCCAGAGATTCTCTCTTTGAAAAGTTGCTTTCTGTTGGTTATGCTTGCAGCTGTACTTCCTGTTTGTTTACTCAGATATTCCGTTTCCAGCATTCCCTCTCTTTGTATCTTCTGTATTGCCTCCATTTCAATTTTTGAAGTCTTGAAGTGATACCTGCTTGATTGCTTTTTCTTGGTTTTCTTGGCTTTATTTAAGGGATTTATTGATTTCTTTCAATTTTTTGTTTGTCTTTTCCTTGGTTTCTTTAAGAAAAATTTTCATTTCCTCTTTAAAGGCCTCTATCATTGTCCTAAAGTCATTTTTTTGAATTGTTTTCTTCTGCCTCTTATATGTTGGGATTTTCAGGTCCTCCTGATGTAGAACCATGAGGTTCTGGTGGTACCATATTGCTCCTCATGTTGTTTAATGTATTCTTTCCCTGGCATCTACCCATCTCTACCTCCAATCAGTGCAAATGGTGTCCGTGTCTCAGGGAGCCACTCTTGGTCCAATTGAAGCTGTTGGAGTCTGTCTCAGGGAGCAGTTGTGGTCTCAGAGGATGGGTACTTTTGGGGGGTGAAGCAGGGCTTATAAGTTACAGGTTCCAGTGGGAGATGGTGGTAGTCAGGACTGCCTCTTTAGTCCTGCCTGCTGGCCTGTACCTGGGGATGCAATGGTTGGGGGTCTGGGGTCACTAGTTGTGCCCCTGGAACTAAAGCCTAGAGGCTGGGGTGATCTGCTAGTAGAACAAAGACTCACCTCTTGGTCTAATCCAAGCTGACAGGGAGCAACTGCTATCTCAGAGGATGGGTGGGTTTGGGGGGTGGAGTGGTCATTGTAGGTTACAGGGTCTGGTGGGGGATGGTGGTAGTCAGGCTTGCCCAAAGGAAGCCTACCTGGGACATATTGTTTCTGATTTATGTTTTATCTTGGTGCCCTTTTCCTTTCATGTCTGTGAAGTGTCTTTACTTATTTCTCTGATTAGCCCTTGGCTTAAATCTATTTGATGAGATATAAAAGCAAGTACACAGCTTATTTCTTAGATCTATTTGCTTGGACTATCTATTCCAATCCTTTACCCTGAGGCAATCCCTACTCATTAGGTTGAGGTGTGTTTCTTGGATGCAACAGAAGGGTGGAATCTGATTTTATATCTACTCTGTTAGTCTGACTTTTCACTGGGGAATCAAAACCACTGATATTGAGAAAGATCAATAAACAATGATGGTTGATTCCTAATATTTTGTTGTCTATTGTTTGGGTGGTGGAGGAGTCTGTGTGTATGTGTGTGTTTCCCTACTTTTGCTTTTACTGCTCTCGGATTATTTATTCCCTGTATTACTCATGGTTGTAGTGAATCTCTTTAGGTAGGAGTTTTCCTACAACCACTTTCAATAGGATGGGATTTGTACACAAATATTGCTTGAAGTTGGCTTTATGGTGGAATATCTTAAATTTCCATCTATAGTAATTGGCTGGGTATAGTAGTCTGGGTCTGTATCTGAGTTCTCTTAGAGTCTGCTGCACATCTGTATAGGTTCTTTTAGCTTTTAAATTACCTTCAACCCCTGAGATTCTCAGGCTGCCCCTCAATAGTTTTGCAGTTTCCACTGAGATTCCATAGATAAGACCTGAGATACCAGGGTTCTCAGAGCAAGTCAGAGAAAAAAGAGTGTGGTGGCCAGTGAACTTTAGAAATGGTACAACCTGAGTGCCAAGTCCCCAAGAGTCCCTGTGACCAGTCTCTGCCTAATGCTTTGGAGGGATCTGACACCTGCACCTGATCTCTCACCTCTGCATCAAGAGTCTGATTGACACATTCTGTTTTGACACGTAGGAGAGTTGGCCATGGCCAGCTGCTTCAGTGTCCAGAATATGTGTGAGATGTCACCAGATTCCATGGGGGAAGTACCACTCAGGCTGCAAACTCCATCACCTACACAGCACCAGCTGCCAAAACAGAAACAAGGGCCTAATCCATCAACATCCATACTGATGGGGAAACTATAAATATTCTACCCTACTGTTTGGCCTCTATAACTATTCTTGTTAACAGAATTATGTCAATTCAGAAATTAGAATCTATGCTTGAGAGCTCACCCCAGAAAGTCTCTATGCTACAGTAGGTTCCTGAGTACCCAGTGTAATTGTCAGCCTGTAAATACTTTCTATTGGAGTATATCCCAATATATCTTCTCTGGTGGCTATCTTACATTTCTGAAGATACCACTGAGATCCCAGACACCAGAAATGGATATAATGGTGGACTGAGAGCCCCTTGGAATGGGGATGGGTATGGAGTACAAGAGCTCCAGGGTGTGCCCATTGTAATCTAGGCATCCAAGCCTCCCTTTAATCAATTGCTGCATAACACTTCAGAGGACTCTGACACTTCCACATAAAAAGGAAACACATTAGAAAGTTATTTGGCCTCTGAAGTCTGGAGGAATGTCTTATTAAAGCACTTTCTGTGTGGACACATAGGAGAGGGGTGTCATGGGGCTATTCCCCATTGTTTAGAATTTGTTTGATACTTCACCTGATTCCTCCTGTCTGTTCTGTTGTATGAAAATATGCTAGAAAGTCCTGTGGGGGTTTTGTGTGTGTGTGTGTGTGTGTGTGTGTGTGTGTGTGTGTGTGGTGTGTGTGTATGTATGTGTGTTTGATGTGGTTCTCTCAGCTTTGTTTTCCTCTAATGAACAGTGGCTCTCTCAGCTATGAGAACATCTCCCTCCAGGCTTAATACATGCACTTCCTAGTGCTGGGAATCTGAGTATTTTTGACTAAATCAGTTTGCCCTGTGAACCCCCTACCAATGGGAAAAAGAAAAGCTCCACCTGTGCCTCTCCACAAATGAGAAACATTATGAGCAAAGGCTAAGCTTACTGCCCAAGGTTTCTTAGTAACTCTGTGACAAGTCACACCTGCCCTCCAGGAGTATGCTCACTGGAGCATAGGTCTCACAATTTAGAGCACCTTTCTTACAAACAATGGTTGTTGAAGTGATCACCAACAAAACCTTCAAATGACACATATGATGGAGGGGTGTCTACTCCAGTGACCCTGAACTCTCCTGGTGAATAGTCACCCATGCTACTAATTAGTCATCTGCAAAGAGTCTATCAGATGAATAAAATATCAAGGAGTCAAAACCAATGATGATTTATCCTATATTAACTGAAAGTAGTGTTGGAGTAAGACTTACAGTAGAGCCAGACTGGGAATGGCTGAGCTGATTGAATCTGAATTTATTTCTGTGTGCTTTAGGCTTAGAGAGTCTCTCTAAGACAGGACTAACTGGAGAGAGATGAGGTAAAGGGAACATATTCCTGATCACACTACAGAGGGGGATCCATTCAAAGCCCCTCCCTCTATGGTTTCTGTTGAACACATTCTGCATTTCACAGAAATGAGCATCATAGATGTGGGGAGCATTTTACAGATCACATATTGAAGAGGAACCATCTCAAAATGCCTTCCTCATAACTGTTTAATATCTTCTACTGGAAACCAGAATACTTTCTCACTTTTAAGGCCCTACAGAGTAAGCACGGAAGTTCAAAGTTTGAAGAAGGCAGTACTCACAGTTTAAAATGTGAAATATAAGGTATGGGAGGCTAAATCAAATCAATCAACATGATTGAATTGAGAAGCGTTTAGGACTACACATAACACAATCAAAATTCACTTATGATTTTTAATCTTGGTTTCCAACTTAACTTCTTATGGAAAGAACTAAAATCCTAAAATGGAGAAAACATCTCTGAGATGTTCTGCTTAAGTAGCAGAGTTAGATGCACTTCCAATCTGCATTTGGAGGTAGAAAGAGATAAACATTTAATCTGGATCTCAGGGCCTGAAGACACACACCTTTAATCCATATCTTGATGCTGGAAGGCACACCCTAAATTCAGCCACACCCTCTGTTGTTGCTCTTTGCCTGCTTGCCCTCACCTTGCAGCAAGTCCATTCCTTTCCTCTCTTTAGAGAATACTTCTCTGGAATGCCAACATATATTGAATACAGCTCAGCTATCCAACCTCCTGGACTGAGTAAGTACAGGATTCTTGTACTTCCCCTTCATGGCTATCCATTGTGGGATTAGCAGGACTGCAGGCCCAAGTCATGCTAATAAATACCCCTCCCTCATCTATAGAAAGATTTATTATGTATATTCTGTTACTTTTGAGAACCCTAGCACAACACTTTTTTATATGGGTGAATAAAATGTCCCAAATTATTCAACAGTTGTGAATAATGATCAAAACTAGTTACATATTGACCTAAGATTCAACCTAGAGAAAAGTGGAGTGATTTAACAGTCCCTAGTAGTCTAGACTGTCTTCTCTGAAACTAATATTGAAATCTGGATAGCAAATTTGAGAGAGATTTTTCCATCCCCACTCAAGAAGGAACAGAGGGAAAAACAGAAACTAAAAATCTAAAAAATATTTGTAATTGTGACCCCTAGGTTAAAGCAGAAAAATATACCAGTTCTTCCTTTTGAATAAGCTTTAACTTTCAAACCATCACAAGCAGATATGTCAGGGGACCTGACAGCGAAGAGCTGAGGCTACACACAGATCAGTGTCCAGAAATTCTCCTATTGGTGGACCATCTCCAACTTCCATTTTTGCTTGGAGGGAATATGGGTAGACAATAAAAGGGCCACTTTCTCACCAGGAGCCAATGACAAACAGAAATGGTGTTTGAAAGTACACCTGAATGGGGTGGATGAATAAGGCAAAGATTACCTGTCACCTTACTTAGTATTGCTACCTGTCCAAAGAGCACACTGTGGGCAAAGTTCCATTTGTAGATCCTACATGCCAAATGAGAGAAAACAGAAATGATGAAGATCCCAGGAGTCATCAGGTTCCTGCAAAACTGACACTGGGGATTCAAAAAGTTCATCTTTGAAGATTTGATCTTCTCTCATGGGCTTTGGCTTCTCCTAGATTACAAATTCACCCTCCTCTGCAAGGTGATCATGGTTAAGGACTCCTTCTGCATCTCTGATCAGAGCAAGAAGCCAGGGATCCAGGTTCCAGGAGCATGATGGCAGATGATCTATGAGAGCTTTGGCAGAGTTCCCCATTCACAAACTGCTGCCTGGTGGTAGCTGTTCAGGAATTTCAGGCTCACAAGGCCATCTTAGGAGCTGTCTCCAGTTTTCAGAGCCATGTTTGAACATGACATGCAGGAGAGCAAAAGGAACCTGGTTGAGATCCCTGACCGGGAGCCACATGTAGTACAAGTTGTTAGAAGGTCTTATTCATAAAAACAAACCCAGTGCCAGTTATGGAGGTGAATCCTGGAAGATCAGAGAAGTAGAACAAGCCACAGCCATCTCATCTTGCCAGTGCCTCAGCTGATCCTGTTTCCTCAGACTGGAAGCATCGGAGTCCTAATCCAGAATGAATCTCAGCTGAGCTGCTGCTAAAAGCCTAAAAGCTTAACCAGGCTCTAGTACCTGGTCCTCACACTTTATATACCTTCCTGCTTCCTGCCATCACTTCCTGGGATTAAAGGCATGTGTCACCATGTCTGGCTGTTTCCAGTGTAGCTTTGAAATCACAGAGATCCAGATGGATCTTGCCTCCAGAATGCTAGGATTAAAGGGGTATGTGCCACCATTTTCTGGCTTCTGTGTCTATCTAGTGGCTGTTCTGTCCTCTGACCCCAGGTAAGCTTATTAGGATACACAATATATTGGTGGACACAATATATCACCACATTTCCCCTTTTTTGTCTAATATAATAAAAGAAGGTTACAGTCAAGAATTACATTAACAATGTCTAGTCCATTAACATTTGACAGATTCAGAGGAAAACTCCATTAATAAATAACAATGTCCAGTCAATTAACAATTGACAGATTCAGATAAAAAAGTTTCATTACTTATCCTATTTAAAACAAGTAGTTCCTTTTTCAAAGTAGATTAAACAATCTACCTATTTATCTTATCAGCCACAAGTCGTCAAGGCAATGATGGGCTTCATTTACACTGGGAAGGGAGCAGACCTCTACAGCATGGTAGATGCTGTACTGGCAGCTGCTTAAAATATGATGTGGAGCATTTGAAGTTCATGATTGAGCACGCCCTCTGCAGGGACCTCTCTGTGGATAATGCTGCCCACATTCTAATACTGGCTAACCATTACAATGCAGAGCAGCTGAAAACTCAGGCACTATATTTCATTACAGTTCATGCTTCTGATGTCTCCGAGTTCTCAGGCTGGAAGACAATGGTGGGCTCATACCCCGACTTGATGGCTGAAACATACAGTTCCCTTGCTTCTGCACAGGGTCTCTTCCTGGAACCCCCTCTGAAAAGTCTGAAACAGTCTGTGGACATGTTCAGCTTTGACCTACAGGTGACTTCCAGCAGTAGCAGCCAGTGTGGTTGTTTCAAAGCCACCTGGGTAGACTCTGCTAGCAGGCAAACTTGCCACCTGGAAAGAGCAAGCAGGCAAAGACCAAAATCTTTTCTTCCTTATCTTTTTATAGGCTCCCAGCAGAAGGTGGGGCCCAATTAAAAGTGTGTCTTCTTCCATCAAGATCCAAAATAAAGGAGTATGTCTCCTTGCCTCAAGATCCAGATTAGAATTGATTCTTTCTACTTCAGATTAATCAAAAAATCCCTCTTGTGTGCCCTTCATTTTAAGATTTTAAAAAATTCCAGATACAGTCAAGTTGACAACCAAGAATAGCCTTTACAATTCACCCCTTGTCAACTTCCCACACAATCATATCTCCTTATCCATCTTAATTTCCAGATGAAAGCAAAAATGATAATTACACCTAAACATAATTTAATTAGCCCATATACAATTGCAAATGCAACATATATTTAAGCAGGTTATAATTTTATCTAACATAATATAACTGTCCCTCATACAATCACAAATGTGTTAGGAATTTAGCATAGTTGTTGTTGTCTCTTAATGAATGTTCTCTCATTATCTCAAATTTAAATATGGTAGCCATTGCTAATCTCTTACTGGATGTTTTATCATTTGATAAAGAAATTGAAAGAAAACACAAATATCTGTATGAACACATTCTTAACAAAATACAACAGAATTACTCACGTCAACTGTATTGCTGTTTTCTGTAATTTCTTATATGGCCTAAGTTCCTGCTCCTCACCAGCTGCAATACTCAGGAGAACTGCTCCTGTACCCTTAATAGGACAACACAGCAGATCTGACCTTGTTGATGGGGGTTGGTCAGGAGGTTGTGCATGTGTGTATCTCTGTCTCTGTCTCTGTCTCTGTCTCTCTCTCTCTCTCTCTCTCTCTCTCTCTCTCTCTCTGTGTGTGTGTGTGTGTGTGTGTGTGTGTGTGTGTGTGTGTGTGTGTGTGTGATGGCCTGATGGCAGGAGGGCTGGAAAAAGTGACCACACTCCTTGCTGGCCACTGCAGTGCGTGAGGTAGCAAAAGCAATGCTGGAGAGCTTGCCCTGTTGTGTCCATGAGGGAAAGCTGGCACACTGCCCAACCCAGCTACCACCCAGGCCCAGAACCAGGGCTACAATTTGGCCAACCACAACATCCACCTTGTAGGGAAAAAGAACCAGCTAAAGAAACCCACCCTGACCCTGGAGCCCAGAACCAGGGGAAGAAATACATCCTAGATCTAGGACCTGATCCAGTGAAAGAAACACTTTATCCTTGAACCCAGAAACAAAGAAACATGCCCTGACTCTGAAACTAGTGCCTAAGAAATTCACTTTATCCATAGAATCAGAGCCAGTGAAAGAAATATGCCCAGGCCCTAGAATTAGAGCCAAAAATCTTAGAAAAGCCAATAAAGGAAGTACAGTTTGGCTCTGAAATCAGATCCATCTCTGCCCCTGACCAATGAAACTAACCAGTCCTTGAGCAGAAAACCTTGTCCCTGGAGAAACTCCACCCCTAAGAAATCTTATATAAACCACTTGCCTGTTTATTTGTCAGCTGTTCTTTCCTACCCTGGTAGAGGCAGCCACTCTCTTGGATTTCTCCTTCCCAAACAAATCTCTTTCTCAATAAAATCTTGGGGGTGAAGATCTTCATTTGCTGGGGCAGAAAAGAAGAATCTTGCTAAATGTCCTGTAGAGGACTGTCACCAAAAAAACTTGCAGAGACTTTCCCTTAGGGGGCAGAGCAAGTCAGAGCAGAACAGAAGAACTTTGCTGAGAAGTCCCTTAGGGGATTGAGCAAGGGAGAGCAGAAAAAGTAAAAACTTTTCCCTGGAGCCAGAGGAGATTGCTATGTTTCTGCAGGGGTTTCCCTTTTAGCAGAATTAAACAGAAGAAGCAACATCTTGGGCCAGAGAAGAAGCACTGCTCTGCTGAGAAGCCCTCGTAAGTGGGGGCTCAGCAAAGCTCAGCTGTAACAGGTCTCCAGGAAAATAGCAGGATTGCTATATTTTGCTGGGAAACCATCCTCCACTACACCCCAACTCAAGGTATAGCTAGAGCTGTCCTAGCAGTTCAAGGTATAGCCTGACTCTATGAGCATTCAAGATACATTTTCCTTTAGAACTGAGCTGTTCCTTTACAGCTCCAGCCACCACAGCTGTCCTAGCAGCTCAAGCTATAGCCTGACTCTATGAGCATTCAAGATACCTTTTCCTTTAGAGCTGTGTAGCTAGAGTTTTCCTGCCTGGCCCACAGTCAGGACAAATCTCTCTCACCTGCCAGTCCCACAGCCGCTCAAACCCGACCAAGTAAACACAGAGACCTATATTGCTTACAAAGTGTATGGCAGTGGCAGGCTTCTTGTTAACTGTTCTTACAGCTTAAATTAATCCATTTCTATAAATTTATACCTTGTCACATGGCTCGTGGCTTACCGGCATCTTCACATGCTGTTTGTCATCGTGGCGGCTGGCAGTGTCTCTCTCACTCAGCCTTCCACTTCCCAGCTTTATTCTCCTCCTTGTCCCGCCTACACTTCCTGCCTAGCCAATGGCCAATCAGTGTTTTATTTATTGACTAATTAGCAACACATTTGCCATACAGAACATCCCACAGCAGAGCTGAGCTGTTCCATTACAGTTCCAGTCACCACAGCTGTCTTAGCAGCTCAAGGTATAGCCAGACTTCCCAAGCCGTCAGGATACTTTCACCCTGCCACCCCAAGAGTTTCAGCTTACACAACTCATGTATGAATTGCTGGAGCATGTGAAGGGGCTGAAGCTGCAGATTCAAAGATGCAGGATCTCTGTGACACAAGGCAAAAACGAAGGTTATCCAAGAGGAGTCTCACTGAGGGCCCAGTATTGACAGTGTAGCAGAAGCTAGAGACCTCAAAGCAGAACAATGACTCATTGTAATGATCACTTACAAGTTAAGATGTATGGACTAAAGGGTGTACTGTGTGACTCACTGTGTCACACTACAGCTTCCACCCTGGGACTTTATTTTTGTATGTTAGTTAGTTTGGTTCTCTTTGTTTTGATTTTTTGGTTTCTCTTTTGAATTTTGTTTTGTTTTGTGGGAGAGGTTCCAATGGTGGAAGGCAGCTACGATGGGTCAGAAAGACGGATGGATCTGGATGTTTGATGTGAAACCCACAAAGAATCAATAAAAAACTGAATTAAAAAAGGGAGTCAAGCATTTAATCTCAGCCTTCAGGGGGCTGAGGTACGCAGATCTCTGCATTTTTTCTCCTTTTTTGTTTTTGTTTTTTGAAAAAGGGTTTCTCTGAGTAGTTTTGGTGCCTTTCCTGGAGCTCGCTCTGTAGACAAGGCTGGCCTCAAACTCACAGAGATCAGCCTGCCTCTGCCTCCCGAGTGCTGGGATTAAAGGCGTGCTCCACTACTGCCCAGCAGATCTCTACATTTTTGGGTCCAGCTTGCTCTTTAGTTTGGGTTCCAAGATAGCCAAGGCTATGTAAAGACACTCCCTTTCAAAAACAGAAAGAGAAAGAACCCAAATCAGCCTGAAAGCTGTATTTCTTTGTGTGTGGTGATTAATGCCTGCATCTTATGATACCATTGAGATTGGCTTAGGAGGATTGCTTATGTACAGGAAGGTCATTGTAAACAATGATTACAGCATATACTTATATTAGCTGGGAATATTTTGTTGACTTGTTGTTGGTGTTGTTTGTTATTTGGATGAGTTTTTTCGAGAAGGGTGTCAGAAATGTCAAACTCACAATGTAATTGAAAATGACCTGATTTTAAGAAATAAATAAACTGTCATGGAAAAAATTAAGTGAAATAAAATTAAATTAAAAAAAAACTTCAGGTCTTTGACAAAGAAATTGAAGAAGATATCAGAAAATGGAAAGATCTCTGATGCTCATGAATTAGTAAGATTAACATCTAAAAATGGCCATTCTACAAAAATAATCTACAGATTCAAAGCAATCTGCTTCAAAATTTCAACACAATTCTTTCCATATCTTTAAAGACCATTCTCAGCTTCATATGGAAATATAGAAAGCATTGGATAGCTAAAATATTCCAAAACAATAAAAGAACTGCTGTAAGCATCACCATTCCTGATTCCAAATTGTACCTCAAAGGTATAATAAAAGTAATAAAAGAGTGTGGAGACCTCCAGGCCCTGACTGCTGCTGAGGGCTATGTCTGTGTCAATGGCCCCAGTGCATTCAGGGTCTTTGCCCAAACTTGACTCTTTGGACAGCTGAGCAACAGTAAGTAAACTGACAGGTAATCTTCAGTTTCTTCATCGACCAGACATGCATACTCTCAAACACTATTTCTGTTAGTCATTGCCTCCTGAAGAGAAAATTCAGTCAAGGTCCTATGTCACCAAAATTCCTCTGGAACCTAACCAACTGTTGGAAAACACTTATCCTTGCATTTTTGGGATTATAAAAACCCCACATATCCTGTCTCCCTGGCAATCCACTCAAACCTGGGATTAGAGAGAAAATCTATTATGGCAGAAAATAAAGCTTCTTTAATTTGACTCAAAATATTTGGGTTGGGGTTTTTTCCTTCAGTTGGAATATCACTACCCATCTTGGCCCCTTTCCTGGAGTTGTGATATGTTTCTTCATTCTTGGTGTGTCTGTACCTTTTGTCATCTGCCTGGATTAGGCTGTTACAGTTTCCCATCCTCTTTTAATCATTGGAAAATGAGGCACCATGAGGAGCTATAAAGGATTTCTTACCTGAGAGCCATAATCTTTCTTACCTCCATTGTGGAGAAAGAATCCAATTGGCCGATGTTTATCTTGATCAATCACCCCACCTGACATTGTTATTTCCTTCTCAGCCTGTTGGATTAAGGATATGAGAAGCTCAAAGTGGTTTGGGAGAAGTCTGAGCTTCTGGTTCAATGATCTGTTTGTTGTGGCTCCAAACAGGAGCACTGCCCCCACCACCTATCACAGTGGAATCAAAACTTCCAGGCCAGAAGAACTTCAGATCATGGAAACAGGAAGAAATTTTTTTCTCAAGAGGTTGCCAGGGGTGATAGTGAGTGGTACTATTCCCTTTTCTACCACCTGGTGCCTGGTCCCATGGATCTGGGCTATGGAGAAACCTGCCTCCTGACTAATCCTACACCAACCCTCCAGGTGGCTGCCACTTCATTGGCTCTGTAACTTTCTCTTCAAAAGTTCATAACAGCTGCTCCAGTAAGTCTGTGAATCTGGAACAACCAGTGGAATGCATGATTGTGGGCCAGAGTTGCACCTCTCTCTGAGAATTTAGTATCCTGGTCAGATGCTATACTGTGTGGAATACCATGATAGTTGAGAAGGCATTCTGTTAGACGCTGCGTGGTAGGTTTGGTAAAATCATTACAGGCAGGAAATGCAAATATATAACTAGAATAAGTATCTCCTCCATGATGGACATAGTGTTGTCCATTCCACAGAGGAAGTAGTCCAATGTATTCATCCTTCATGACCTTGTTCACTGGTCAGACTGGGGAACAGTGACATATCTGGGGCTCTGTGTTGGTCTCTGTTGTTGGCAGATCTGGCATTCAGCCGCAGCTATAACCAGGTCACTCTTGATGAGTGGATATCCATGTTGTCATTCCATGCATAATCCATATTTCAGCTACCTCAGCTACTTTGAACATGGGCCCATTGGGTAATAATGAGGATGGCTAGTTAAGGAGTCTGACTGTCCACATAGTGGGTCATCTTATCTACTTGATTAATGACCTCCTCCTCTGATAAAGGTATCTTTCATCCGCATTTAAAGGGACAGAGGTTTTCACATTCTTTGCTGATTTGCAGATCTGTCCAAATACGTCTTCCCCAAATGTCTTTCCAATTTTTCTTTCTTTCCTTTTTCATTTTTATTTTTTCTTCTCTCATACACTCCCATCTGAACACAGTCTCCTCTCCCTCCACTCCACAGAGATGTACTACTCCTCTATTTCCCTACACAAAACCAAAGGTCTTTGGAGGATATCAACTGAACACAACAAAACAAAATGCAATAATAGTAGGCACAAACCTTCATATCAAGACTAGAAAACCAACCCAGAAGGAAGAAAAGGTTCCCAATATCAGACAAACAGGTCAGCACTCACCACACTCCCCCTGTTAGGACTCCCACAATCCCATGAGATAAACAACCACAGCATGTACACAAAGGACTAAGTACAGACCCATGCATGTTCTGTAATTGCCTCTACAGTCTCTGATTCCCTATGAACCCTGTTTAGTTGACTCTGTGAGTTCTGTTCCCCTTGTGTCTTTGATGCTTCCTATAATCTGCCTTCCCCTCTTCCTTGAGGTTCACTGAGTTCTGCTTAATGTTTGGCTGTGGATCTCAGTATCTGCTCCCAACAGCTGTTGAAGAAATCCCAGCTGATATCCATTGTACTAAGCACCAATATCTGAGTGTAACAGAATTTCATTAGGTATTGTCTCATTGATTGTGTGTGTGTGTGTCTGTGTGTGTATGCGACAGTGAAGCACTGCACAAACTTACACAGATGAGCACAGCAGGATAAACTAAAATGGTCGTCTTGAAACAGAAATACCACTGGAATCCATAAGCTGACTCACTAAGCCTAGAGGACTGGGAAGTACCTTCAGTGATTCAATCAACTCAGCAGTTCCCAGCCTACCTCTCCTGAAATCTGGCTCTAATGCTGCTCATCCCTCAATCCAGGATAAATCAATCCATTGGTTTTGATCTCTGAATTTTTGGTTCCTCATTTAGGAGCCTTTGGCAGGTGGCTAACTAGTAGCCTCTGTGACTTTTCTGTATGTGTTTAGGGCCAGGGTGGCAGAAAACCCCTTCCCTCAAATATGTCATTTGTAATGAAGGTAGACAATTCCTGCAAGAACCCCCATTTGTAAGAAAAGTGCTCCACCTGTAAGTCCTGAGCTTCCATGGGCATGCTTCTGTAGAGTGGGAGCAATTCTCTCAATGTGGAACTGACTCCTGCCTGGATCTCAATTACAAGATTTTTAATATAGTTTCTCACTCCAGGAATGGAACAAGTGTAGCTTGTTGACTGAACTTTCTCACCAGAAGCCAATGTTATCGATCTTCAATTCGGTTTTTATGCTAAAACCAAGCTTTTTTTTTATTACTATAGCTCTATAACAGAGAATGATGTCAGGGATGGTGATGCCTCCCGAAACTGCTTTACTGTAAAGGATTATTTTAGATATCCTAAGTTTTCTTTTTTTCCATCTGAAGTTGAATATTGTTCTTTTCCATATGAAATTGAGTATCTGTTCTTTTCCATATGAAGTTGAGTATTGCTCTCTCTGTGTTTCTGTCTCTGTGTCTAGGGGGCGGGTGTTTGCATGTTTTTTTATGTATTATTGCTAGTTTCATATATATATATATGTATATAATTTTATAACTCACTTAATTTCACATATCAGCCATGCATCCCCTCATCCTTTGTTCTCCAAGCCCCCAGTCTCCCCCCTCCAATCCACCCCCATTCCCACCTCCTCCAAGGCAAGGTTTCTCCTGCAGAGTCAGCTCAGCCTGGTAGACTCAGCCAAGGCAGTGCAGTCCCCTCATTCCTACACCAAGGCTGAGCAAAGTGGCCCAGCATAGGCACCAGGTTCCAAAAAGAGAGTTCACAACAGAAGCTCAAATGGCTTAAAGACATTTAAGGAATTGCACAACATCCTTAATCATCACGAAAATGCAAATTAAAACAACTCTGAAATACAATCTGACACCCCTCAGAATGACAAAGATCAAAAAAACTGAAGACAGCGTATGTTGGAGAAAATGTGGAGCAAGGGGAGCACTCCTACACTGTTGGTAGGAACGCAAATTTGGACACCCACTTTGGAAATCAATATGGCATTTTCTTAGAAAATTGGGAATCAACCTCCCTCAAGACATTTAAGGAATTGCACTATACCACTCTTGGGCATATACCCAAGGAATGCTCAATCATACCACAAGAACACATGCTCACCTATGTTCTTAGCAGCATTATTTATAATAGCCATGACCTGGAAACAACCTAGATGCCCTTCAACTGAAGAATGGATAAAGAAAATGTGGTACATATACACAATAGAGTACTACTCAGCAGAGAAAAACAATGACATCATGAGGTTTGCAGGCAACTCAATGGAATTAGAAAATATCATGCTGAGTGGGGTAACCCAGATTCAGAAAGACAAACATGGTATGTACTCACTCATAAGTGAATACTAGATGTAAAACAAAGGATAACCAGACTGCAGCTCACAATTCCCAGGAGGCTAGTAAACAGGACCCTAAGAAAGACACAAGGATTGCCCAACAACAACAGAGAAATGGATGAGAGATCCATGAGCAAACTGGGGTTTGACGTGTGTGTGTGTGTGTGTGTGATTTCTGTACACACTTCCAAAGCTGAGCAGCGCTGGATGGACTAAAATGGCATTCTTCAAACAGAAACACCACTGGAATCCACAAGCTGATTGTAAATTTTTTATTCATTTGATATTTTACTTGGGTAGGTACAGCCTACAGAGATGGATGTGCCCATGGAGACAAGAGGAGGACTGAACAAGGGTCCTATGCAAGAATAACAATTGCTTTAGCCAACTGAGTTATGTCTCCAGTCCCACACACTGAGTTTGGAGAAAAATACCTTAATTCTCTTCCCTTCTCGTGTAACCAAATATTCACTTTATTTTCTTCTTTCTGAGTCCTTCACAATATTTTCTGCTCAGTCCAATACAGACAAGTTGCTCCAAAGAAACACTGTTGTAATGTGCTTCGGACCAGCAACTAAAATGTATTCCAGTTCTCAACTCATTGGAGAGAAAAATCAAACCATTACAGTAACAGGGTAGTGTATACAACATAGCTCAGCACTTCCCCTCCCTGAACCTGACAATCACCTCATTTTCAGGTGTATTAAATCGTGAGCCACCATGCTGACTTTTCCTAGTTTCACTGGAAATGCTCCAACCATCCCATAGTCTAGCGAGATGTCATTGGTAACAACACTGGATGCTGCTTCAGGGAGACAATTGAAGGTCACAGTTGACCATGTCCTAGGATTGCTTCAAGCTTTTGAAAAGGGGCTCCAGGAAAGGGAGATGAGCAGAAGCCAGAAAACGTTGTGCTTCAGCCACTAGATGGGGATATGAGCCCACCATTGCCTTCCAGCCTGAGGTCTCAGAGACCTCAAAAGCATGAGCTGTAATGAAATCCAATGCCTGGGTTTTCAGCTGCCCTGAGTTGTGGAGGTCAGCCAGGAAGAGAGTGTGGGCAGCATTCTCCACAGAGAGGTCCCTGAGGATGGCATCCTCACACATGACCTTCAAACGCTCCAGGCCATACCTGTCAGCAACTGCCAGCAGAGTATCTGCCATGCTGTCCAGGTCTGGTGCTGTTCCTGTGTAAATGAAGTCCATCATTGCCTTGAAGACTTGTGGCTCCAGGTCGGGGATCTCAACGCGATTCTTTCTGCTCTCCTCCATGTCATGTTGAAACATGGCTCTGAAAACAGGAGAGCGAGCTGCTAAGATGGCCCTGTGAGCCTGAAATTCCTGGCCAGATACCACCAGGCAGCAATCTGTGAATCTCGAATTATCCCACAGCTCTCCTAGCTCATCTGCCAATGTGCATCTTGGAACTTGAATACCTGGCTTCCTGTTCTGGTCAGAGATGCTGAAGGAGTATTTGACCACGCTCACCATGCACAGGAGGGTGAGCTGATCATGTGGGAGAAGACGAGGTGCATGGGACAGGAGGAAATCTCGAAGAATGTACTTTTTGAATCCGTAACCAAGGCCTGGCACAAACCTAAATGCTGTTTGGCTCCTCCTGGTTTGCTTTTTCTCTCCTTTGTCACTTATGATCCAGAACTGGAACTTTGCCCAAACATGACTCTTTAGACAGCTGAGCAAAACTAGATTAACTGACAGGTAATCTGCACTTACTTCATCGAGTCCGTTCGGGTTTACTGTCAAACACCATTTGTCATTGGCCTCTATTGAAAAAGTTGGGCTTCTAAGGCTTCCTAGCCTTTCCTCCACAATAGAATGGAAGTTGCTGATGGTCCACAGGTAGGAGAAATTCTGAAGGCTGATTTGAGTGTGGTCCCATCTTTGGATGGTCCCATCTCCTGCCATTTCTCCTGGTTAAACTCGATCCAAAAATGAAGAACTAGCAATTGTTTTCTCTTCACCTTGTGAAACAATAACAGACATGAATTAGATGTTAAGTTTTTGTTTTTCCTGGATTCTCTGTTAGAATGGGCTTGAAACTTGGATCTCAGATATATTCTATACAGATTTCAATACTAATTTCAGAGAAGTCAGTGTGTGCTACTAGGAATTCTTACATCACTCCATTTTTTGTCTAGATTGAATCTTAGGTCAATAGGTAAATGATTTTGACAATTAAACACAGCTGTTGAATATTTTGGAAAATTTTATACACTCACATCAAAAATGTTGTGCCAGGTTCTCTAGAGTAACAGAACATATACAAGGAATCTCTCTGTGTATGAAGGAAAGGGATTTATTAGAATGACTTAGGGCTCCATCTCTGCTAATCTCCCATTGGCTAGCTGTGAAGGAAAAGTACAATATTCCAGTACTTACTCAGTCTAGGAGGTTGGATGTGTCCACTGGTCTTCAGTGTATACTAGAGTTCTAAATATTCTTTAATGCCAGGGAAGGGATGGACTTGCTGCAAGGTGAGAGCAAGCAGGCAAATAGCAAGAGCTTCCTGCTTCCATATCCTTTTATATGCTTCCAACAGAGGGTGTGGCCCAATTTAGGGTGTGTCTTCCAGCTCAAAGATCTGGATTAAAGGTGTGTGTCTTCAGGCCTTGAGATCCGGATTAAATATTTGTGTCTTTTTACCTCCAAAGTCTGTACTTGAATTGGATCTTAACTACTTCAATTGAATGAAAACACTTCTCTCTTGTGTGCCCTCCATTTTAGGGTTTTAGTTAATTCCATGTCTTCATAAGTTGGGAACAAGAATAACCACTACAAGTGTATTTTGCTTACTGTGGCTCATCTTAAATAAAATAGGGATGGCGTCGATTACTACACAGCTGTTATTTCCTCTTTTCAGGGTTTTACACTAAATCTTCCTACTAACATGATCCAGGAAGAGGTGTCTTCCTTTCTCAGTCAGGGGTCTCAGTGTTCACAACTTGGAGATCTGGATGGAAGAATTCACACATGGTGGGCAAGAAGCAGAATCAGGCAGGTACCTCTGAATGTGGCAGTCATTTTAATCCAGACTCATATTCCCCAGAATAACTCTACCAACTTACATTGGTGGTCTTGCCCCTCCCCAAACCCTTGGCAATACTCTTCCAGATCCACTTAAGAGTGTGCTATGAGAAGATTCTAAGTGATTCTCAGTTCCATCCTGCTGACTGCCAAGATTCACCTTCTCAATACCTCATGATTTTCATCCTTCACTGGTGAGTTCTATCCACTTTAAACTTGAATTTGCATGCTTACACTGCTGGGCCTTAAAAGTGAGACAGTATTCAGGTTTCCAAAAGGTGCAGAGTATATTCAACCGTTACCAAAGAAGGGCTTTTTGGGACAGTTCCCCTTTGTATGTGATCAATAAAATGCTCACCATATCTATCATCTCTCTCCAGTTCATCATGTCTGTAGGGACTCACTAAACCTAGAGGACATGACAATACCTTCAGTGATTCAATCTACTCAGCAATTCCCAGGTTACCTCTCCTGAAATTCTGTCTCTAATGCTGCTCATCCCTCAATCCAGGATAAATCAATCAACTGGTTTTGATATCTGAAAGTTTGGTTCCTCATTTAAGAATCTTTGGTAGGTGGCTAACTAGTAGACTCAGTGACTCTTCTTTATGTATTTAGGATCAGGGGAGCAGGTACTTCAGAGTAGGAGCATTCTCTCATCAGGGAACAGACTCCTGTCAGGGGCTCAATATAGAACTGTTCATGTAGTCTCACATTCCAGGAATCGGACAGGTGGATCTTTTATTTCAGGTCGGTGGTTCTCTGGAGGACCTGGCCCAGAAAAAAGGATTCAGGTCCCCAGCAGGAGAAGGCACAAGTCTTATGCAGCAGGGGTGTTCACACAACCGAGAAAGACAACGATCAATACAGCAAAACAAAACTGACATAGAAACAAAACACATAGAAAGTTTTGGAGACAAACACACACACACACACACACACACACACACACACACACACACACACACACAGAGAGAGAGAGAGAGAGAGACAGAGACAGAGAGAGAGAGAGACAGAGAGACAGAGAGACAGAGACAGAGAGACAGAGACAGAGAGAGACAGAGACAGAGAGAGACAGAGACAGAGACAGAGGCAGAAGAGAAGAGACTTCTTTAACATGGATTTAAGCCAATAGAAAGTCTTTATTCACCAGCTGGCAGCCACATGACATATTCTGGATTCTGGTGCAGCAAACAGCCATTCTTAGAGTGAGCTTTTTAGCACAAAACCCATATTCTGGGTTCACAAACTTCAGTTAACAAGAACAATTCGCCAGAAGGGGCACTACAGAAGCCAAAATATTACTGTATTTCAAGCAAGGTTTGAACATTTAGAGGTATTCCTAGAGCTGTGCACTTTAGATGGATTAAGCCTTCCTTTTCGTTGTTGCAGGGGATTGCTGTTTTTTTTTTTCCAGAAATGCTGGGTTTTACATCATGTATAGTACTTCTGTCATGGAGACAGCTGTACTTAGGTGTGAGGCCCCGGTAATGTCTGGGCCCTGTTACATAGGTGGGTCTGTGCACCATGAGCATATGGTGCCCTCAGAGGTCAGAAGAGGCTGTTGGATCCCCTGAATAAGTGTAAACTGGCATAACCAACTGTGGTCAGCTACCCTATGAATGCAGTAAATAGGATGCCAGTCTTCTGGAAAGGTATCCATCCCATCCCAGTTACTTTCTTAAAGAGGACAGAATAGCAGTGAAATACTAGTTTATTCTCTAAAGCTTTGGCATCTGAAATGTTTTTGCAGGAATTCAAGAGGTAATCATGATTTCATTTCTACATCTTTCTTTCATTTTTGATAGCTTTCCAGTCTACATGTCTGGCTCTCTTAAAAGTTACTGTATGGACCAAGGTAGCCTCAGACTGGCAGAGTTGAGTCAGTCTCTGCCTTCAGACTACACTGATCAATGCCATAGACTATCACATCATGCCTGGTTCATGATTTCTATTTAATCACAGTAACCCCAGTGTTAGTCTTAAACAAATGATATTGAAAGGTTGCTTTTAACATTAATTTAGTGAATATCATGTCTTTTTATTCATCTCAATATTAATTAATTTGACTCAAAATTGAATAGATATGGGGAGAGTGCACAGCCTTGTGTTGTTCCTGATTTTAGTGGAATCACATTGAGTTTCTCTCCATTTAATCTGATGTTGGCCTTTGGCTTGCTGTAGATTGCTTTTGGTATGGTCAGGTATGTTCCTTGCATTCCTGATCTCTCCAGGACCTTTATCATGAAGAGGTGTTGGATTTTGTCAAAGGCTTTTTCTGCATCTAATGAGATGATCATGTGGGATTTATTCTCTCAGATTGATTATATGATGGATTACATTGACAGAATTTGTACCTTGCACCTCTCAGATGAAGCCTACAAAATCATGATGGATGATTTTTTTATATGTTCTTGGATTCCGTTTGCTAGTATTTTATTGAGTATTTTTTGCATCAATGTTCATGAGTGAGATTGGTCTGTATTTCTCTTTCTTTGTGGCATCTTTGTGTGTTTTGGATATCAGGGTAACTGTAGCCTCACTGAAAGAGTTTGACAATGTTCCTTCTGTTTTTATTATGTGGAACAATTTGAGGAATATTGATATTAGATCTTCTTTGACATTCTGGTAGAATTCTGCACTGAAACCATCTGACACATAGCTTCTTTTGGTTGGGAGAATTTAATGACCGCTTCTGTTTCCTTGGGGGTTATAGGTATTTAAATTGCTTACCTTGTCTTGATTCAATTTGGGTATATTGTACCTATCCAGAAAATGCCCATTTATTTTAGTTTTTCCAATTTAGTGGAGTACAGGTTTTTGATGTATGACCTGATGATTCTCTGGATTTTCTTGTTGTCTGTTTTTAATGTCTCTCTTTTATTTCTGGGTTTGTTAATTTGGATACTCTCTCTCTGTGTCTTTCAGTTAGTTTGGATAAGGGCTTGTCTATCTTGTTTTTCTCAATGAACCAACACTTTGTTTCATTGATTCTTTTTACTGTTCTCTTTGTTTATTTGATTTCAGCCCTCAATTTGATTATTTCTTGGCATCTACTCTTCCTGGTTGAGTTTGCTCCTTTTTCTTCTAGAGATTTCAGGTGTGCTGTTAAGTGTCTAGTGTCAACTTCTTTATGTAGACATTTAGATCTATGAACTTTCCTCTTAGTACTGCTTTTTTGGTGTCCCCTAACTTTGGGTATATTGTATATTCATTTTCTATGAATTCTAAGCACTCTTTAATTTCATTTTTGTTTCCTCCTTGACCTAGTGGTGATTCAGTTTAGCATCATTCAGTTTTCACAACTTTGTAGGCTTTTGGTAATTTGTGTTGTTGTTGAATTCTAACTTTAAGCCGTGGTGGTTCAATAAAATACAGAATATTATTCCATTTTTTATATCTATTGAGATTTGCTTTGTGATCGAGTATGTGGTCAGTTTTAGAGAAGGTTCCTTGGGGTGCTGAGGAGAAGATATAATCTCTTCTGTTTGGGTGGAATGTTCAATAGATGTCTATTGAGTCCTTTTAAGTCATAATATGTGTTAGCTCCCATATTTCTCTGTTAAGTTTTTTGTCTGGTCAACCTGTCCTTTGGTGAGAGTGGGGATTGAAGTCTCCCACTATCAGTGCATAGGGTTTGATGTGTGATTTAAGCTTTAGTAATGATTCTTTTCCATATGTGTGTTCCCTTGTATTTAGGGCATAAATGTTCAGAATTGAAACTTCATCTTGATGGATTTTTCCTGTGATGAATATGTCCATTTGTCTAGTGTTCTTCAGATTCCTGAGCCTTCATTCTCCTAAAAGTCAAAATCAAAAACCCTTCCCCAAACCTAACTTTGGGGAGGTTCCCTTTTGGTAAGTTATATCTGATTAAATGAAAAGGGATTTGTTAGTGGTATAAGTTAGTTTAAATTGGATGGTCATGCTGGTTAATGAACTATCACCTCTTCTAATTAAGAGGTTGTCTTATTCCAATTGAACTTTTGTCAATTTTGATGGTATCCACAGCTTTTCTTCTCCTGTAGAAACAAAAGCAAAACCTCATCCCCAATGTAACACATATCCTGGTTTCCATTCTGAGGTCTGCACATTCTTAAAGTATACAGGCTCATTTAATTTTCTGGGGTTTTTTTTTTTTACGATCCAATGTCTCTCCACAGCTGTTGTTCCTTTCTCTTTTGCACCGTGAAAGTTCAAAGTTAATAGACCATTACACAGTCTATTTTTGGGTGAGATTGTTACCCCTTTTTATTTATTTAGCATATCCTTTTGAGTTTTATTTGATCTTTCCATGGTTCCTTAGCCTGTAGGATTATGTGGTATACCTGTACTATGCTTTATATTGTAATAAGCAAAAAAAATTTTGTTTTACCAGAGACGTATGTTGGAACATTGGCAGTTTTAATTTGTGCAGGTATGCTCATAATGGCCATAACTTCCAGCAAATTCATGATTACCAAATCAGCTTTTTCAGAACTCAGAGCAGTTGCCCACTGAAATCCTGAATAAGTATCAATGTTATGGTGTACATATTTCAATATTTAAAATTAGGCATAGTGAAACACATCCATCTGCCAGATTTCATTCCTCTGAGTACCCTTTGGGTTACATTCTACTGGTAGCCGAGTCTGATTGTAAAAAAACAAGTAATACATATCCTTACAATTTCCTTGACTTGTTGCCAGGTTCAGGAGCTATTTGTAATCTCCAACAAAGCAAAATTTTCTTTACTTCTTCCAAAATTCTTTCTATCTGCATTTGAATCAGCTAGTGAAATATCATCCATATAATGATATATTACAGATTTAGGAAATTGTTCTTAAATCAACTTTCCAAACTTCCAATAGCTCTCATACAAAATATTGGCACAGGGTTGGGCTAGTTAACATTCCCTGTGGGAAGACCCTCCACTGATCTATTTCTCTCTCTCTCTCTCTCTCTCTCTCTCTCTCTCTCTCTCTCTCTCTCTCTCTCCCTCTCTCCTTCTCTCTCTTTGTCTCATGGTTTTTTAAATTTTTTTATTTTGTAATTTAATTTGATTTTACATATTAGTCACGGATTCCCATTGTCCTCCCTCCTACTGCACCACCACCCCCCTCCAGCCCAACCCCCATTCCCATCTCCTCCAGTGCAAGGACTCCCCTGGGAATTCAGCTCAGCCTGGTAGATCCAGTCCATACAGTTCCAGTTCCCTCCTCCCTTCACACAGGCTGAGCAAAGTGTCCCTATATAGGCCCCAGGTTCCAAAGAGCCAGGTCATGCACTAAGGATAGGTCCTGGTCACACTGCCTAGGGGCCTCCCAAACAGTTCAAGCTAATCCCAATGTCTCACTTATCCAGAGGGGCTGAACCATTCGGGGGCTCCTCAGCTACTGGTTCATAGTTCATGCGTTTCCACTAGTTTGGCTATTTGTCCCTGTGCTCTTTCTAATCATGGTCTTGTAGCTAGAGTTTTCCTGCCTGGCCCACAGTCAGGACAAATCTCTATCACCTGACAGTCCCACAGCCACACAAACAAGTAAACACAGAGACTTATATTGCTTACAAACTGTATGGCCGTGGCAGGCTTCTTGCTAACTGTTCTTACAGCTTAAATTAATCCTTTTATATTAAACTATACCTTGCCACATAGCTCGTGGCTTACCGGCATCTTCACATGCTGTTTGTCATCGTGGCGGCTGGCAGTGTTTCTCTGACTCAGCCTTCCACTTCCCAGCTTTATTCGCCTCCTTGTCCTGCCTACACTCCCTGCCTAGCCAATGGCCAATCAGTGTTTTATTTATTGACTAATCAGCAACACATTTGCCATACAGACCATCCCACAGCATGGTCTCAACAATTCTCACTCATACAATCCCTCCTCTTTCTCGCCAATTGGACTCCCGGAGCTCCACCTGGGTCATGGCCATGGATCTTCATTCACTTCCATCAGTCATAGATGAGAGTTCTACCATGACAGTTAGGATGTTTGGCCATCTGATCACCAGAGTAGGTCAGTTCGGGCTATCTCTCGACCATTGCCAGTAGTCTATTGTGGAGGTATCTTTGTGTATTTCTGGGGCCCTCTCTAGCACTTTGCTTCTTCCTATTCCCATGGGGTCTTCCTTTATTATGGTCACTTTTTCCTTGTTCTCCATCACTGTTCTTGACTTAGCAGGGTTCTCATGCTCCACTAAACTCTCTTTTCCTCAACCCTTGCCCTTCATTACCCCTCCTCATGTCAAGTTTGCTCATGTAGATCTCATCCATTTCTCTGTCATTGGGCAATCCCTGTGTCTTTCTCAGGGTCCTCTTTTCTAGGTAGCCTCCCTGGAGTTGTGAGTAGCAGTCTAGTCATTGTTTGTTTTATATCTAGTATCCACCTATGAGTGAGTACATACCATGTTTGTCTTTCTGAGTCTGGGTTATCTCACTCAAGATGATTTTTTCTAGATCCATCCATTTGCCTGCAAAGCTCATGATGTCATTGTTTTTCTCTGCTGAGTAGTACTCCGTTGAGTATATGTACCACATTTTATTTATCCATTCTTCAGTTGAAGGGCATCTAGGTTGTTTCCAGGTTCTGGCTTTTACAAATAATGCTGCTAGGAACATAGCTGAGCATGTGCCATTGTGGTATGATTGAGAAATCCTAGGAATATGCCCAAGAGTGGTATAGCTGGATCTTGGGAAATATTGATTCTTAATTTTCTAAGAAAGCTCCATATTGATTTCCAAATTGGCTGTGCAAGATTGCATTCCCACCAACAATGGAGGAGAGTTCCCCTTGTTCCTCATCCTCTCTAGCATAAGCTGTTTCAGTGTTTTTGATCTTAGCCATTCTGACAGGTGTAAAATGGTATCTCAGAGTTATTTTGATTTGCATTTCGCTGATGATTAGGGATGTTGAGCAATTCCTTAAATGTCTTTAAGCCATTTGAGCTTCCTCTGTTGAGAATTCTCTGTGTAGCTCTACAGCCCATTTCTTATTTGGACGGTTGGGCATTTTGATGTCTAGTTTCTTAAGTTCCTTATATATTCTGGATATCAGCCCTCTGTGAGATGTTGGGTTAGTGAACATCTTTTCCCATTGTGTAGGCTGTGGCTTTGTCATGTTGACTGTGTCCTTTGCTCTACAAAAGCTTCTCAGTTTCAAAAGGTCCCACTGATTGATTGTTTCTCTTGGTGTCTCTGCTACTGTTGTTATATTTAAGAAGTGATCTCCTGTGCCAATGTGTTCAAGACTACTTCCTACTTTCTCTTCTATCAGGTTCAGAGTAGCTGGATTTATATTGAGGTCTTTGATTCACTTGAACTTAAGTTTTGTACACTGTGACAGATATGGATCTATTTGCAGCCGTTCACATGTTGACATCCAGTTATGCCAGCACTATTTGTTAAAGATGCTTTCTTTTTTCCATAATACAGTTTTGGCTACTTTGTCAAAAATTATATGTTCATAGATGTGCAGATTATTCTCAGAGTCTTCAATTTGATTCCATTGTTTCACATGTCTGTTTTTATGCTAGTACCAAGCTGTTTTTATTATTGTAGCTCTAAACAAGAGCTTGAATTCAGGGATCGTGATGTCTCCCGAGGTTGTTTTATTGTACAGGATTCTTTTGGCTATCCTGGGTTTTTTGTTTTTCCATATGAGGATGAGTATTGTTCTTTGATGGGGTTTCATTGAATCTGTAAATTGCTTTTGGTAAGATTGCCATTTTTACTATGTTAATCCTGCCTACCCATGAGCATGGGAGCTCTTTGCATTTTCTGACATCTTCTTCAATTTCTTTTTTCAGAGAATTAAAGTTCTTGCTATATAGGTCCTTCACTTGCTTAGTTAGAGTTACCCCAAGGTATTTTATATTATTTGTGGCTATTGTAAAGGGTGTTGTATCTCTGATTTCCTTCTCAGCCTGGTTGTCAATTGTGTATCTGCGTGCTACTGATTTTTTTGAGTTAATCTTTTATCCTGCTATGTTGCTGAAGGTGTTTATAAGCTGTGAGTTTCCTGGTCAAATTTTTGGGGTGACTCATGTATACTATCATGTCATCTGCAAATAGCGAAAGCTTGACTTCTTCCTTTCCAAGTTGTATCCCCTTGATCTCCTTATATTGTCTTATTGCTCTGGCTAGAACTTCAAGTACTACATTGCATAAGTATGGGGAGAGTTGACAGCCTTGTCTTGTTCCTGATTTTAGTGGAATTGCTTTGAGTTTCTCTCCATTTAATTTGATGTTGGCTGCTGGCTTGCTGTAAATTGCCTTTATTATGTTTAGGTATGTTCCCTGTATTCTTGTTCTCTCCAAGACCTTTATCATGAGGGAGTGTTGGATTTTGTCAAATGCCTTTTCAGCATCTAGTGAGATGATCATGTGTTTTTTTTTCTTTCAGTTTGTTTGTATGGAGTGTTACATTGGTGGAGTTTCGTATGTTGAACCACTCTTGTATCCCTGGGATGAAGCCTACTTGATCATGATGGATAATTGTTTTGATGTGTTCTTGGAGTCTGCTTGCCTGTATTTTATTGAATACTTTTGCATCAATGTTCATGAGGGAGACTGTTCTGTAATTCTCTTTCTTTGTTGCATCTTTGTTTGGCTTAGGAATCAGGGTAATTGTAGCCTCATAGAAGGAGTTTGGTAATGTTCCTTCTGTTTCTATTGTGTGGAACACTTTAAAGATTATTGGCATTAACTCTTCTTTGAAGATCTGGTAGAATTCTGCACTGAAATCATCTGGTCCTGAGCTTTTTTTGGTTGCGAGACTTTTAATGAATGATTCTATTTCCTTTGGGGTTATTGGTCTATTTAAATAGTTTATCTCATCTTGATTTAACTTAGGTATGTGGTACCTATCCAAAAAATTATCCACTTTTTAGATTTTCCAGTTTTGTGGAGTAGAGGTTTTTTAAGTATTACCTGATGATTTTCTGGATTTCCTCAGTGTTATTTGTTACATTCCCCTTTTCATTTCTCATTTTGTTAATTTGGATGCTCTCTCTCTACCTTTTGGTTAGTTTGGATAAGTGCTTGTCTATCTTGTTGGTTTTCTCAAAGAACCAACACTTCGTTTCATTATTTTTTTGTATTGTTTTCTTTGTTTCTATTATATTGATTTCAGCTCTCAATTTGATTATTTCCTGGCATCTATTCCTCCTTTGTGAATTTGCTTCTTCTTGTTCTAGAGCTTTCAGGTGTGCTGTTAAGTCACTAGTGTGAGATTTCTCCAATTTCTTTATGTGGGCATTTAGTGCCCTGAATTTTCCTCTTAGCACTGCTTTCATAGCATCCCATAAGTTTGGGCATGTGGTATATTCATTTTTGTTGATCTCTAGGAAGTCTCTTATTTTTTTCTTTATTTCTTCCTTAACCCATTGGTGATTTAGTTGAGCATTTTTCAGTTTCCATGAGATTTTAGGCTTTCTGTAGTTTTTATTGTTGTTGAAATCTAACTTTAAACCATGGTGGTCTTATAGAAAAGCAGGAGGTTATTCCAATTGTTTTGTATCTGTTGAGATTTGCTTTGTTGCAAAGTATGTGGTCAATTTTAGAGAAGGTTCCATGGGGTGCTGAGAAGAAGGTATATTTTTTTTTGTTAGGATAGAATGTTCTGTGGATATCAATTAAGTCCATTTGTGTCATAACATCAATTAAGTCCTTTATTTCTCTGTTTAGTTTCAATTTTGTAGATCTGCCCAGTGGTGAAAGTTGGGTGTTGAAGTCTCCCACTATTAATGTTGAGGGTTTTATATGTGGTTTAAGCTTTAGTAATGTTTCTTTTGCATATGTGGGTGCCCTTGTGTTTGGGGCATAAGTGTTCAGAATTGAAACTTCATCTTGGTGGATCTTTCCTGTGATGAGTATGTAATGCCCTTCTTGATCCTTTTGATTGATTTTAGTTTGAATCAATTTTGCTGGATATTAGGGATGGCTACACCCACTTGCTTCTTAAGACCATTTGATTGGAAAATCTTTTCCCAGCCTTTTATTCTTTGTGTTTATCTTTGAATTTGAGGTGTGTTTCTTGTATGTAGCAGAAAGAAGGGTCCTACTTTTGTATCCATTCTGTTAGCCTGTGTCTTTTTATAGATGAATTAAGTCCATTGATATTAAGGGATATTAATGACCAGTGATTGTTCATTCCTGTTATCTTTTGGTGGTAGTATGTGTGTACTTCTCCTCTTTGGGGTTTACTGCTGTGGTGTTATCTTTTGCATTTGGTTATTTAATTGCTCTGAGAAGTGGTTTCTCCCACAATGGCAGGAAAGTTCTGAACTGAATTTGTCATGGGGCCTGCATGAGGCCTCCCAGGGAGTTTCCCAATAGCAGAGGCAAAGGATTACCTCCTCTGGCCCTTGCTGATCTACATTCCTTAGTCCTGTGTTTACCCTTACTACACCTTCTGCATAATTCAGAAGGTATGGTCAGTCTCTTGCCATTGTTCCTTGAAAACAATGTTTCTAGGAATGCCTTGTTTACACTCTCTTTTCAAATGACCTTTTTTTACCACATTTAAAACTTCTGACATTATTCCTTTTCCTCAAAGCTTTTGACATCACCCTCCTATCCACATATCATGTTCATGGGACTCAATATTAATTGTGTCCCTATTCCAATCCTCCAAGCATGCTGATCTTGACTTTAATAGCCTAATTATTCTTTTGCATGCTGCATTCATGTTCTCAAAAGCGAAACATTCAATTATTATCTGTCTAGCTTCTGAACTGGCATTGTTCTATTTACTGCTGAAGACAACCTTTGTAAGAAATCTGTGAAGGATTCTTTGGGGCCTTGTATATCTTTGGTAAATGACTCAAATTTTTTTTTTTGCTTACTCATTTCTGCCCCATGCATTCATGGCTGCCATGTGGCATAGAATTAGGGTTTAGTTATCATATAAAGATTGTCTTTGTATATCAGCATGATTGCCCTCTCCAAGAAGCTGATCATGGGTAATTTCCACACCTGTAGCCCTGTATCATTGTTCAATTGTTTTAACCTCCTCTTTAAACCAGGTTCTCCATTGTAACTGTGGACTGGCCTCTAGAACAGCTATAATTAATTCTGTCAAGTCCTGAGGGCTATATTTATTACAAGTTGACCACAAATTTAACATCTGCTTTATAAATAGAAAATGCATGCCGTATGATACGATAGCTTCTTTAAATCTCCTTAAATATAACATTTCCCTTGGAGTCAGGTTAGCTTTCACATGAGCTTTTGGCAGTACCTGTAATGTTGCTGAGTTTGGTTGTTTGAAAACAGGCGGTCGAGCCAGGCGGTGGTGGTACACACCTTTAATCCCAGCACTCGGGAGGCAGAGCCAGGCAGATCTCTGTGAGTTCTAGGCCAGCCTGGACTACCAAGTGAGTTCCAGGAAAGGTGCAAAGCTACACAGAGAAACCCTGTCTTGAAAAACAAAAAAGAAAAAAGAAAACAGGCTGTCTCTCTGTAATTGTATAATTCAATCCTGATATAATTTAACCTTTAAAGTCTAAATAAAAAGGTTCAAACCTTAATGCAAACAATATATAATAAGAATGATTATCATGTATTGTTCAGGAAAAACAAAGAGTAATAATATAAACAAAACTGGAATTACAACCAACAAGAATAATATCAAGCAAGAAAGACATGCTAAATGTCCAGAACATGGGTACATGCCAAATTACAGAGATTACTCCTATAGCTCTCCTGTCTTGAAGATTCTAACTTGAGTACTAATATGTTATAGCTATGATATGAGAAGATTTTAACCATAACTGTCTAGTCTTCAACTCTATCAAAGACCAGAGAAGAAACATAATAATACCAGAGAAAACAAAAAAATGCAAGCAAGCATTTTCTGAAATTCTTGTGAAAATAGACAGAGACAGCTGGCAGCCTGAACAGTCACCTAAAGTTCCTTGGCATCATTATGGCAACTTGTATACAGACCTAGAATATCTGACAGACCATTTTCAAAAGCAGGAATTTTTAAAGACAATCTTACCCTGTCTTGGTAAAGTTCAGTAATCACTTTTCCTTGTTTTCCTTAACTTGTCAGTGGCCTTAGTTTTTAAGATATGGATGACAGGTGAAGAGCTCATACATGATGAGTGGGAAACAGAACCAGGAACCCCTGAAGGTGACTCTCTTCTTTGCTGCCTTTTATCCTGTTCAGATCCACAGTACCGGGATGACTCAGCACACTACAGTGCTGATCTTTCCCTTGCATCTCAGGTAATTCTACTTGGAAACACTCTTCCAGATGCATCTAACCACTAAGATAAGCAAAATCAGAAAGAATAGGTCCCACTTATTTCCTTCTTGGCCTGTTGGATTAAGAACATCAGGAGCTCAAAGTGGCTTGGGAGAAGTCTGAGCTTCCAGGTCAATGAACTGTTTGTTCTGGCTCCAAACAGGAGCACTGCCCCCACCTGACCACTCACACTGGAATCAAAACTTCCAGGCCAGAAAAGCTTAAAATCATGGAAACACATAACAATTTTTTTCCCAAGATGTCACTAGGGGTGATAGAACTGTTTGTTCTGGCTCCAAACAGGAGCACTGCCCCCACCTGACCACTCACACTGGAATCAAAACTTCCAGGCCAGAAAAGCTTAAAATCATGGAAACACATAACAATTTTTTTCCCAAGATGTCACTAGGGGTGATAGTGATTGATTGGTTTCTTTTCTATTTCCTTTTCTAACACCTGGTGCCTACATCCAAGTCAGGGCTTTGGAGAAAAATACTTCCTGGTAAATCCTATCCCATGTTGTCCATTCCACAGAGGAAGTGGCCCAATGTAGTCATCCTGTCATGAAGTAGTTGGGTGGCCAGGCTGAGGAAACGGTGATACCTCCAGGCAGATTTGGCATTTAGCAGCATCTGTAATCAGGTTAAAAGTGAAGACAAATTTTGTGGACATTTACAGGGGACAAAATGATCTTCACATTCTTTGCTCCTTTGCAGATCTGTCCAAATACTTCTTCCCCAAATGTCTTTCTAATAGTTCTTTCTTTTTTGTGTTTTTATTTTTTCTTCTCTCATACAATCCCATCTGAACATAGTCTCCCCTCCCTCCACTCCACATATATGCACTACTCCTCTGTTTCCCTTCAGAAAAGCACAGGTCTCCAGGGCCTATCAAATGAACAAAAGATAACAAAATGAAATAATAGTAGGCACAAACCCTCTTATCAGGGCTGGAGGAGTCAACCCAGAAGGAACAAAAGGTTCCAAGATCAGACAAATAGTTCTGAGACTCCCTATGCTCCTGCTGCTAGGACTCCCACAAAACCCATGAGCTAAACAAGCACAGTGTGTACACAGAAGACTTAGTACAGACCCATGCATGCTATGAGATTCCCACTTCAGTCTCTGTTAACCTCCATGGACCCTGTTTAGTTGAATTTCTGTGCTTCTTTTACATGATATCTTTGATTCACCCTACAGTCATGCCTTTTCTTCCTTGAGGTTCCCTGAGCTCTATCTAATGTTTGGCTGTGGACTTCAGTATCTGCTCTCATCAGATGCTGGAGAAAGCCTAACTGATGTCGATTGGGCTAGGCATCAATCTATGAGTGTAACAGAATTTCATTAGGGATCATTTCACTGAATTTTGTGTGTGTGTAGGAGTAAGGACTCAGCACAAACTTCCACAGCTGAGCAGAGCTGGATAGACTAAAATAGGATTCTTCAAACAGAAACACCACCAGAATCCACTAACTGATTTTAAAATTTTTATTCATTTCATATTTTATTTGGGTAGGTACTGTCTACAGAGATGGATGTGCCCATGGAGACAAGAGGAGGACTGAAAAAAGGGTCCTCTGCAAGAGCAACAATTGCTATTGCAACTGACTCATCTCTCCAGTCCCACACACAGAGTTTAGAGAAAAAGTCTTCATTCTCTTCTACTTCTCTTGTAAGCAAACATTCATTTTTGTTTGGTCCTTTGCTGAGCCCTTGGTCATATGTTCTTTTCAGTCCAATCCAGACAGATTTCTCCAAAGAAGCCCTCTTGAGGTGTCCATGGAGCCAGCAACTAAATTGAATTGGAGTTTCTAACTCATGAGACAAATTATCAAACCACAAAGTATACCAGAGTCCAGTCTCTGCCTCTCTCTAACCGGCCATTCAACACATTAACAGGTGTATTAAAGCCTGAACCACCATCTATCTTTCCCTAGTTTCACTGAAAATGCTCCACAAATCCCATATTCTACCCAGGTGTCATTGGTAACAACACTGACTGCTTCTTGGAGACAAGTATAGGTCATAGCTGACCAGGTTCTAGGATCGCTTCATGCGTTTGAGTGGGGGTTCCAGGAAAGTATCCTGTGCAGAAGACAGGGAGCCATATGCTTCAGCCACCAAGTGGGGGTATGAGCCCTCCATTATCTTCCAGCCTGAGGTCTCAGAGACCTCAGAAGCATGAGCTGTAATGAAATCCAGTGCCAGGGTTTTCAGCTGCCATGAGCTGTGGAGGTCAGCCAGGAAGAGAGTGTGGGCAGCATTCTCCACAAAGAGCTCCCTGCAGAGGGCATCCTCACACATGACCTTCAAACGCTCCAAGCCATACTTGTCAGCAGCTGCCATGCTGTCCAGGTCTGGTGCCTTTCCGGTGTAAATGAAGTCCATCACTGTCTTAATGACTTGCGGCTCCAGGTCATGAATCTCGACTCTGCTACTTTTGTTCTCCTTCATGTCATGTTGAAACATGGCTCTGAAAACTGGAGAGTGAGCTGCTAAGATGGCCTCTTGAGCCTGGAATTCCTGACCAGCTACCACCAGGCAGCAGTCTGTGAAGTGGGAATTCTCCCACAGCTCTCCTAGCTCATCTGTCAATGTGCAGCTTGGAACCTGTATCCCTGCCATTATGTTCTGGTCTGAGATGCTGAAGGAGTCCTGGACCTCGCTCACCTTGCAGGGAAGGATGAACCCATCATCGGAGAGAACCAAAGAAGCATGGGATAAGAGGAAATTTCAAAGGATGAACTTTTTGAATCCCCAGTGATAGCATGGCAAGAACCTAAAGCCCTTCTGGCTCCCCAACCTTGGATTTTCTTTCCTTCAGTGTTTAAGACTTTGCCCAAGTATGACTCTTTAGACAGCTGAGTAACACTAGGTAAACTGACAGGTAATTTACACTTCCTTCATCCACTCCCTTTGGGTTTACTCTCAAACACCATTCGTCATAGGCACTTATTAAGAAAGTTGGGCTTCTAATGTGTTCCTGAATTTCCTCCAGAATACAACAAAAGTTGCTGATGGTACACCTCTAGGAGAAATTCTGGATGGTGATCTGTGTGTAATCCTAGCTCTGGGCTATCCTGTCCTCTCACATTTCTCCTGGAGGTAGTTTGAAGGTTCAACTGGATCCAAAATGAAAAATAGCAATTGTGTTATCTCTACCCTGTGGGACACAAGAATACACACAGATTTAGATTTTTAGTTTCTGTTTCTCCTTTGTTCCTTCCTCTATGAGTGTGGAAACTTGAGTCTCTGAAATTTTCTATCCAGATTTCAATAGTAGATTCAGAGAAGACAATCTAGGCTACTAGAGACTGTTACATCACTCCATTTTTTTTTTCTAGATTGAACCTTAGTTCAATAGGTAACTAGTATTGACCATTAAATACAACTTTTGAAAAATTGGATCATTTTATACACTCATATCAAAAATGTACTTCAGTTCTCCAAAGTAACAGGATATGTACACGGAATCTCTCTGGGTATGAAGGAAGTGGATTTATTAGAATGACTTAATGCTTCAGTCCCACTAATCCCACATTGGCTAGCCTTGAAGAAAAAGTCCAACAGTCAGGTAGTTAATCAGTCCAGGAGGTTAGAAGTGTTGGCTGGTCTTCAGTATATGCTGGAATTCCAAAGAGAAATTCTCTAACATCAGGGAAGGAATGGACTTGCTGCAAGGTGAGGGCAAGCAGGCAAAGAGAAAGAGCTTCCTTCCTCCATGTCCTTTTATATGCTTCCAGCAAGGGTGAGGCCCAATTTTGGGTGTGTCCTCCAGGCTCAGGTTGTGGATTAAAGGTGTGTGTTTTCAGGCCTTGAGATCTGGGTTAACTGTTTCTTTCTATCTCCAAAGTCTCTATTTGAAGTGGAACTACCTACTTACCTTAAGCACAACATTTCTCACTGTTGTGCCCTGAATTTTAGGATTTTAGTTAATTCCAGGTGTAGTCACATTGAGAAACAAGAAAAACCACCACAAGTCTATTTTCCTTAGTGTGGTTCGTCTGTCCATTCCTACAAAGCCATTTTTTAATCTTCTTGGGGTTTTGCACTAATTCTTCCTATAACCTGGATCTGGAAAGAGGTGTTTCCCTTACCCTGTCAGGACTCTCAGTGTCCACAAGATGCAGGTCATGGTTGAAGAATTCATATAGTGAGGGCAGGATACAGAGCCAGGCAGAAACCTCTGAAAGTGGCTGTCTTATTTCTGGCCTTTCATTCCTATCAGATTCACAGTCCCCAGGATTGGTCCACCAACTTGCATTGGTGATCTTGCCCCTCACCCTCAGATAAATCTTCTTGGAAACAATCTTCCAGATCCACTTAAGAGTGTGCTATAAGAAGATCCTTAGTGCTTCTCAATTCCATCATGGTGAGTGCCAAGATTCAGCTTCTCAAAACTTCATAGTTTTCATCCTTCACTGGTGGAGTTCTATCCTCTTTACACTTAGAACTTCTGTGCTTACTCTGCTGGGCTGTAAAAGTGAGACAGTATTCTGGTTTCCAAAGGATATGGAATATATTCAACAGTTACTGAAGAAGAGGTTTTGAGACCATTCCCCTTGAATTGTGATCTGTAAAATGTTCTCCACATCTATCATCTCTCCCTAGTTCATCATATCAAGAGCGTATAAGCCTAGAGGACAGGAAATTAACTTCAGTGATTCAATCTCAGCCTGCACATCTGGCCCCAATGCTGCTCATCACTCAGTACAGGTTAAATCAATGAATTGGTTTTGATGACCAAAATTTTGTTTCCTCTTAGGAACCTTTGGCAGGTGAAAACTAGTAACATCAGTGACTATTCTCTATGAGGTTTTGAGGTCAGAGTGCAAGTACTGATTCCCTCAAATGTGTGATTTGAAATGAAGTAGGCAATCCCTTCCAGACCCTTTATTTGCAAGCCATATATTTTACATTGCCAGCACAGACCTCCCATGGGGAGGGAAGGGTGGAGGTAGAGAACACAGGAGAGACAACTGGAAATGGAGGAAATATAAGTGGAGATTGGAAACCTAGTACAGTAGAAATTTCCTATAACGTGTGAGAGGGTGACCTTAGGAAGGATTCCTAGTAATGTAGGATAAAGAGCCTGAACCAGCCATCTTTGGTAACCAGAAAAGGCTTCCAGTGGTGGAACTGGGACACAAACACATCCACAAAACCTTGAACCTGCAACCTGCATGCAAGAGTTCCTGGGACAATTTTGGCTCAGAGCTTGTGGGAGTCATGAATCAATGACTGGTCTATCTTGAGAGCCAAGCCAAGCAAGGGAGCTGATGCTCAACACTATGTGGACGGTCAGGAACCAGAAGCTGGGTGGCACAGAGACCTAGATGGAACCAAATAAGACATTTGACAAAAAAATCAATGAAATGATACCCAATAATATTATCTGATACTCAGATATTGGTACCTAGCCCAATAGTTATCTGTTAGGTTTCCCCAGCAGCTAATGAGAACAGATACTGAGATCCACTGCCAAACATTTGGCAGAACTTGGGGAACAACAAGGAAGAGGGTGAAGAAGGATTGAGTGGCCAGAGAGGTCAAGGTTACAAGGAGAACACAGCCCACAAGATCAAATAAGCAGTGTTCATAGGGGCTCACAGAGATTGAAGAGGCAATCATAGAGCGTGCAGATGTCTTTACTATGTCCTCAGGATACAGGTTGTAGTTGATTAGCTTTGGGGGTTTTGTGGAATTCCTAACATTGGGAGCATGGTGTGCCTCTGACTCTGTTGCCTGTTCTTGAGAAACTTTTCTTCCTTCTTGATTGTCTCCTCCAGCCTTGATATGAAGGTTGTTATGCTGAGTTTGGTTGATATCTCCAGAAGGCCTGCTCATTTCTGAAGAGAAATAGAGCAGTAGTAGATCTGAGAGAAGTGGGGTGTTTTGAGTTCACGGTGTATTGAATGAGAAGCTTAAATAAAAAGAAGAAAGGAAAAAATGGAGAGAAAGACATTTGAGGAAGAAACACGTGGACAGATGTGCAGAGCAAAGAATGTGGAGATTAATGTGTCCCACATAAATGCCCATCACAAGGTGACTTCAACACAGGAGGAGTTCAATAATCAATAGCTACAAAGATCCATTCTGTGCCCAGTCAGCCTCTTTCCCAAGCCATCCTTGTTATTGCCCAATGGGCCCATGATCAGAGTAGCCATGCTGAGATGAGGATTTATCCATGGGATCAACCACATCGACATCCGACATCCACTCATCAAGACTCACCTGGATTGCGGCAGCTGCTGAATGCCAGATCTCACAACAGCAGAGATAAGCACAGAGCCCAAGATATGTCCCAATTTCATCAGGCTGACCAGCCAACCACTTCGTGACAGCATGATTACATTGGACCTCTTCCTCTATGAAACAGATAACACTTTGTCCTTATTGGAGTAGATACTTTTTCTAAGTATAGATTTACCTTTCCAACATGTAATGATTTTACAAAACCTACCACACAAGGACTAAGAGAATGCCTTGTCAACCATCATGGTATTCCACACAATATGGTTTCTGACCAAGGACCTAAATTCACAGACAGGGAGGTAAAACTGTGGCCTGCAAACATGGAATCCACTGGTCTTACAATGTTCAGCAATTTCCTAAATCAGCTGCCATGATAGAAAGATGGAATGGCCTTTTGAAGACACAGTTACAGAGCCAATGATGTGGCATCAACCTTGAGGACTGGGGTAGAATTCTACACAGTATATGCTTTGAACCAGTGACCAATAATGCTAAGGTTTTTCCATGGGATCATTCATGGGTCCAGGCATTAAATGGTAGAAGAGGGAATAGTTCCACTCATTGTCACCCCTAGTCACATCCTGGAAAAAAAATTGCTGCCTGTTCCCATAACTTTACATTCTGTTGGCCTGGAAGTTTGGTTCCAGGGTGGTGGTGTGGAGGCAGTGTTCCTGACTGATACCACAACAAACATTCTATTCAACTGGCAACTCAGACATCACCCAGGCCTCTTTGGGCTTCTGATGTCCTTAAACCAACAAGTTAAGCAAGAAATAACAGGGTTAGGAGAGGTGATTGATTAAGATTACCAAGAGGAAATGGGAGTGCTGCTCCACAATGGAGGTAAGAAAGATTATGGCTGTTGAGCAGGAAATCCTTTAGGACTACACTTGATGCCACCTTGTTCTATAATTGAAGACAATGGCAGACTGCAACATCTTAATACAGGCAGATAAAGTGGCAGAGACACACCAGGATGAACACATAGGTCACACCTCCATGAAAAGAGCCAAGAGTGGGTAGTGTCATTCCTACTGAGCAAGAATAAACGGCATTAGCTCAAAAATTAGTCTAATTCTGTAAGCTTTAATTTCTGCACTAATAGGTTTTCTCCCTAAACCCAGGTTTGAGAAAGTTGCAAGCAACATAGTAGAATTGGGGTTTTTATATCCCCCAAAATTCAAGGCAAAGCATTTCCAAGGCTTGTGGGTTCCGGAGATATTTTGGTGATGTGGGAACTTAGCAGAACATCTTACCTTCTGAGGGTGGAGATCAGGGTAGAGGGTGTGGAACGTCAAATTCCAGAAACCTAAGTTTTACAGTAAATAGAAACAAACTACTTTTGACCCAGAAAAAGATGGTTTCTGATCTTAATATGGAGACAAGCTGGTCCACCAGTAGTAGAGAATGTAGTTACAAAAACAGGATAAGTGTTTGTGAACAGTTTCAGAAAGGAGGATTATAGCTGGCATGAATGATTCTGTTGTGCTTTGTTAAGAAAGTTTTCATACACATATTTGTGATTTTATTTAATTTCTTTATCGTGTGATATAACACTCAAAAAGGAGTACCAATGGTTATCATATTTAGCTTTGAGATACTCATACAATATCCTTAAGACACATCACCATCTATACTAAATTAATAATGCTTTTGAGGTTTTATTATTGACAATTATATCTTGTGGCATAAGATTATATGTAAGTGTTCATGGATAATTAATTATATTTATGTGTAATTATGAGCTGGTTATTGGTTTTATTTGGAAATTATGACAAAGAAGACTTTTTTTTTTTGCTTTTTCATGCTTGATTGCCTTTACTAGCATTAGAGACTGCTTCTTTGGAATTCCTGTATCTACTGAAGACCAGCTGAGACATCCAGCCTGATAGACCGAGCATATTCTGAGTTCTTGGAATTTCTGCTCATAGCCAGCCATTGTTGGATTAGCCAGGCCACAGCATACATGGCATTCTAATAATTACACTACAGTGTAATACAGTATGTAGTGTTATTATTGCATATATAGTAATATATAGGTAATTATATATAATAATATACATACACATATTTATTTATAGTCCCATTCCTTATGTCTGCTCAGGTGTATGATTGTGTAGAGACCACCTCTAGTGGTCATTATAGTGTCTTCCTCTCTGGTCTTTTAGTGTCTCTCTGTCTCCCTCTATTTCTCAGTCTCATTTTTCTGACTGTCTTTTCTTCTCCTCTAACTGTGTCTCTCAAAGTTTCTGGCTCTTTCACTTATTCTCTCTCTTTCTCGATCTTTCTGTCTCTTTCTTCCCATCTCTCTTTCTCTGTCTCTCTGTGTGTGTCTCTTTATGTATCCCCACGTCACCTGTGTGTGTCCTTTTGCCTGCATCTGTTTCTATGTGTTTCTCTCAGTTTGTTTTCCTGTGGTAACCAGTGGCTTTCTTTGGTATGAGGACACTCTTGCCAATAAGACCTGTGCCAACCCTGTTGAGGTCCTGAACACCTTTGGCTCTGTTAGATTACCCAGTGAACTACCTACTCCAAATAAAAGTTCCACCAGTCACAACCCTGGAACAAGAGTCTATAGGGAGACAGCTAGTGCTGTCTGCCCCCACGAGCCTCAGTTCCCTTGTGAGAGGTGGCACCCATTCTCCAAGAGCATGCTCATAAGAGCTCAGGACTGGCAAGGGAGAGCATTTTTTCTTGCAAATGAGGGGTCTTGAAGTGATTGCCTATTTTCAAATGACAGATTTGAGGGAAAGGTTTGTACCACACTGAGCCTAAACCCACACGGTGAAGAATCTAGTAATTAGTCACCTGCCATAAGTTCCAGCTGTGGAACCAAAAATTCAGAGATTAAAACTAGTTGACTGATTTATCCTGTTATTAGGGATAAGCAGCATTGGAGCCAAATTATCAGGGGAGCTAGGCTGGGAATTGCTGAGTGGATTGAATCACTGAAGTTGTTTTCCTGTCCTCCAGCCTTAGTGAGTCGTTCACGACATGATGAGCTGGAGAGAGATGATAGATGTGGGGAGAACTTTACAGACCACAATTAGAAGAGGAACCGTCCGTCTCAAAATGCCCTCCTCATAACTGTTTAATATCTTCTGCTGCAAACCAGAATACTTTCTACAGAGTATGGAAGCATGGAAGTTCAAAGTATGAAGAGGACAGAACTCACAGTTTAAAATGTGAAATATAAGGTAATGACAGGCTAAATCAAATCAGTCAACATGATTGAATTGAGAAGCATTTAAGACTTCACATAGCACAAAGCAAAATTCACTTATGGTGTTTATTCTTGGTTCCCAACTTGACTACATCTGGAAAGAACTATAGTCCTAAAATGGAGGAAGCATCTCTGAGATTTTCTGCTTAAGTAGCAGAAGTAGATCCACTTCTAATAAGTATTTGTAGGTAGAAAGAGATAAACATTTAATCCAGATATCAAGACCTGAAGACACACACACTTTCCATCCAGATCTTGATGCTGGAAGGCACACCCTAAGTTCAGCCACACCCTCTGCTGTTGCTCTTTGCCTGCTTGCCCTCACCTTCAGCAAGTCCATTCCTTCCCTGGCTTTAGAGAATACTTCTCTGGAATGCCAAGAGATACTGAAGACCAGTTGACCTGTTCAACATCGTGAACTGAGTAAGTACTGGATTCTTGGACTTTCCCTTTATGGCTATAAATTGTGGGATTAGCAGGACTGCTGTCCTAAGTCATGCTAATAAACACCCCTCCCTCATCTATAGAAAGATTTATGATTTATATTCTGGTACTTTTGAGAACCCTACCACAACACTTCTTTATATGGGTGAATAAAATGTCCCAAATTATTTAACAGTTGTGAATAATGGTCAAAAGAAGTTACCTGTTGTACTAAGATTCAGTCTAGAAAATAATGGAGTGATGTAACAGTCCCTAGTAGTCTAGACTGACTTCTCTGAAATTAATATTAAAATTTGGATAGCAAATTTGAAAGAGATACAACTTTCTATCCCCCACTGAAGAAGGTTCAGAGAAAAAAACAGAAACTAAAAATCTAAAAAAAATATTTGTAATTGTGACCCCAGGTTGAAGCAGAAAAAATACCAGTTTGTCATTTTGGATCAGCTTTGATTTCAAACCATCACAAGCAGATAAGTGAGGGTTCCTGGTACTCAAGAGTTGGGGCTACACACAGATCAGCATCCAGAATTTCTCCTACTAGTGGACAATCTGCAACTTCCATTTTTTGCTTCTAGGGAATGTGGTAAGATATTAAACATCCCATTTTCTCACCAGGAGCCAATGACAAACAGAAATGGTGTATGAAAGTACACCTGGATAGGGTTGATGAATAAGGCAAAGATTACCTGTCACCTTACTTAGTGTTGCTAGCTGTCCAAAGAGCCCACTGTGGGCAAAGTTCCAGTTGTAGATCCTCCTTGCCAAATGAGAGAAAACATAATTTATGAAGAACTCAGGAGTCACCAGGTTCCTGCAAAACTGACACTGGAGATTCAAAAAAGTTCATCTTTGGAGATTTTGTCTTCTAATGGGCTTTGGATTCTCTTAGATGACAAGCTCACCCTCCTCTGCAAGGTGGTCATGTTTCAGGACTCCTTCTGCATCTCTGATCAGAGCAAGAAGCCAGGGATCCAGGTTCCAGGTGCATGATGGCAGATGACCTATGAGAGCTTTGGCAGAGTTCCCCATTCACAAACTGCTGCCTGGTGGTAGCTGGCCAGGAAATCCAGGCTCACAAGGCCATCTTAGCAGCTCACTCTCCAGTTTTCAGAGTCATGTTTGAACATGACATGGAAGAGAGCAAAAGGAACCGAGGTGAGATCCATGACCTGGAGCCACAAGTCTTCAAGGCAATGATGGGCTTCATTTACACTGGGAAGGCACCAGACCTGGACAGCATGGAAGATGCTGTGCTGGCAGCTGCTGACAAATATGATCTGGAGCATTTGAAGGTCACGTGTGACCATGCCCTCTTCCGGGACCTCTCTGTGAGTAATGCTGCCCACATTCTAATACTGGCTAAACAGTATTATGCAGAGCTGCTGAAAACTCAGGCACCGGATTTTATTACAGCTCATGCTTCTAATGTCTCTGAGTCCTCAGGCTGGAAGACAATCTTGGGCTCATACCACGACTTGGTGGCTGAAGCATACTATTTCCTTGCTTCTGCACAGGGTCTGATCCTGGAACCCCCTCTGTCAAGTCTGAAGCAATCCAAGAACATGTTCAGCTCTGACCTACAGGTGACTTCCAGAAGTAGCAGCCAGTGTGGCTGTTTCAAAGCCACTTGGGTAGACTCTGCTAGCAGACAAACTTGCCACATGGCAAGAGCAAGCAGGCAAAGACCAAAATCTTTTCTTCCTCATCTTTTTACAGGCTCCCAGCAGAAGGTGGGGCCCAATTAAAAGTGTGTCTTCTTCCATCAAGATCCAAAATAAGCCGGGCGGTGGTGGCGCACGCCTTTAATCCCAGCACTCGGGGGGCAGAGCCAGGCGGATCTCTGTGAGTTCGAGGCCAGCCTGGGCTACCAAGTGAGTTCCAGGAAAGGCGCAAAGCTACACAGAGAAACCCTGTCTCAAAAAACCAAAAAAAAAAAAAAAAAAAAGATCCAAAATAAAGGAGTATGTCTCCTTGCCTCAAGATCCAGATTAGAAGTGGTTCTTCCTACTTTAAATTAATCAAAATATCCCTCACTTATGTGCCCTTCATTTTAAGATTTTAATTAATTCCAGATGTAGTCAAATTCACAAATAAGAATAGCATTTACAAGTTCACCCCTTGTCAACTTCACCCACAAACATATCTCTTTATGTCATGCTTAATTTCCAAATGAAAACAATAACCAGCTCATAACTACACCTAAACATAATTTAATTATCCCATATACAATTGCAAATGCAGTATATATTGAAGCAGGTTATAATTTCACCTAACATAACTGTCCCCCATACAATCACGAATATATCATAAATTTAGCATAGTTAGCGATGTCCCTTGATGAATGTTCTTTCTTTCTTTATTTTTTTTTATTTTATACTTTAATTTAATTTTACATATCAGCCACGGATTCTCTTTTCTTCCCCCTCTCTTCCCCCCACCTTCCCTCCAGCTCACCCCCCATTCCCATCTCCTCCAAGGCAAAGACTCCCCTGGGGATTGAGTTCAACCTGGTAGATTCAATCCAGGCAGGTCCATTCCCCTCCTGCCAGGCTGAGCAAAGTGTCCCTGCATCTCAAATTTAAATATGATAATCATTAGTACTCTATTATTGGATGTTATGTCACATGATAAAGATATTGAAAGAAAACACAAATATCTGTATGAACCCATTCTTATTAAAATACAACAGAATTACTCATGTCAACTGTATTGCTTTTTTCTGTAATTTCTTATATGGCCTAAACTCCTGCTCCTCACCAGCTGCAATACTAAGGAGAAGGGTTCCTGTACCTTACCAGGAAAACACAGCAGACATGACCTTGTTGACGGGGGTTGGTCAGGAGGTTTTGCGTGCGTGCGCGTGCGTGCTTGCGTGCGTGCGTGCGTGCGTGCGTGCGTGCGTGTGTGTGTGTGTGTGTGTGTGTGTGTGTGAATGTGTGATGGCCTGATGGCAGGAGGGCTGGAAAAGTGACCACACTCCTTGCTGGAAGCTGCAGTGGGTGAGGTAGCAAAAGCAATGCTGGAGAGCTTGCCCTGTTGTGTCCATGAGGGAAAGCTGATATACTGACCAACCCAGCTACCACCCAGGCCCAGAAACAGGGCTACAATTTGGACAAGCCCAACATGCACCTTGTAGGGAAAAGAGATCAGCTAAAGAAACCCACTCTGACTCATGGGACCCATAACCAGTGAAAGAAACACAGCCTAGAACTGGGACCTGAGCCAGTGAAAGAAACATTTTATCCCTAAAGCTAGAACCAAAGAAACATGCCCTGACTCTGATACCAGTGCCAAAGAAACACATTGTATCCCTAGGTTCAGAGCCAGTGAAAGAAATATGCCCTGGCCTTAGAATTAGAGCCAAAAAGCTAAGAAAAGCCAGTGAAAGAAACACAGGTTGGCTCTGAAATCAGGGACATCTCTGCCCCGACCAACGAAACTAACCAATCCCTGAGCAGAAAACCTTCTCCCTGGAGAAAGTCCACCACTAAGGAATCTTATATAAACCACCTCCCTGTTTATTTGTCAGCCGTTCTTTCCCACCCTGGTAGAGGCAGCCACTCTCTTGGATTTCTCCTTCCCAAATAAATCTCTTTCTCAAAAAAATCTTGTGTGTGAAGATCTTCATTCACTGGGGCAGAGAAGATAAACCTTGCTAAGATGTCCTGAGCACAAAAAAAACCTTGGACAGACATTCCATTAGAGGGCTAAGTAAGGCAGAGCAGAACAGAAGAACCTTGCTGAGATGTCCCTTAGGGGACTGGGCAAGGCAGAGCAGAAAAAGTAACAACTCTTCACTGGAGCCAGAGGAGATTGCTATGTTTCTGCAGGGGTTTCCCCTTTAGCAGAGTGAAGCAAAAGAAGCAACATCTTGGGCCAGAGAAGAAGCAGTGTTCTGCTGGGAAGCCCTCGTAAGTGGGGGCTCAGCAAAGCTCAGCTGGAACAGTTCTCCAGGAAAATAGCAGGATTGCTATATCTTGCTGGGAGTCCATCCCCCATTACACCCCAACTCAAGGTATAGCTAGAGGTGTCCTAGCATCTCAAGGTACAGCATGACTCTACGAGCATTCACGATACCGTTTCCTTTAGAGCTGAGCTGTTCCATTACAGCTCCAGCCGCCACAGCTGTCTTAGCAGCTCAAGGTATAGATAGACTCCCCAAGTAATCAGGATACCTGCACCCTGTCACCCCAAGAGTTGCAACACACGCTTACACACCTCATTTATGAACTGCTGGAGCATGTGAAGGGGCTGGACCTGCAGATTCAAAGATGCAGGATCTCTATGACACAAGGCAACAATGAAGGTTATCCAAGAGGATTCCCAGAGAGGGTCCACTATTGACAGTGTAGCAAAAGCCAGAGACCTCAAACCAGAACAATGACTCATTGTAATGATCACTTACAAGTTAAGATGTATGGACTAAAGTGTATAATGCGTGACTCACTGTGTCACACTAGAGCTTCCACTCTGGGACTTTATTTTTGTATATAAGTTAGTTTGGTGTGGGGGGACCAGCCCCCACACTTATTTACCCAGGAACTCTTGAGGATTGAGGGATAAGAGACTTAGTTAGAAATAGAGAAGAGAGAAACAGAGAGAAAACACAGGATAGACTCGGGTGGGCCTGGATCCTTATTCAAATGGGCCCTGACTGTCTCTGCCCCAGGAAATTTGTAGAGATGCCAAGGGGTGGAGCAAAAGACCTGCCCCCAAAGCATAGCCAAGTGCAGACCATCTCAGACACCTGCACTCAGGCCCCTAGTCCTAATCATCCTCTATGCGGATCTGCCGGGTAAAGCCACGAGGAACCTGAAAACAGACTCCCACAGTTTGGTTGTCTTTGTTTTGATTTTTTTGTTTCTCTTTTGAATTTTGTTTTGTTTTGGGGGAGAGGTTGTAAGGGTGGAGGGTGGATATGAAGGGACAGGGAGATGGATGAATCTGGATGTATGATGTGAAACCCACAAAGAATCAATAAAAATTTGAATGAAAAAAAGAAGTCAAGCATTTAAGCCCAGCCCTCAAGAGACTGAGGCAAGCAGATCTCTGCATTTTTTTAGTCCAACTTGCTCTTTAGATTGGATTCCAAGACAGCCAGGGCTATGTAAAGATATTTCCTTTCCAAAACAGAAAGAGAAATAAACCTTTGGGGATTAACCCTCCTAGACTCTGGACTTGAGAGCTAGACAACAGAGGAAATCACCTCCTAGAGAAGAACCAGGAAGCAAGGTCCTTCCCTTGAATACAGTCTTGTGAGTTGACAGGACAGGATAGGCTTGGGCCCCAAGAGTCTTGCTAGGCATTTATTACATGGAGGGAAGGTAGAACCTGGGTCTGATCATTTCTCTCACCCAACACAGAATTTCTGACGTTTCTTGCAGGCATTTGAACCAGGAACATACCCGAGACTCTGCTTCCCCTCCAGTACTTCAGAGATGATGGACAATTTGTCCTGAGACCTCCTGGCCATTGCCATAACTGGGCCCTGCCTCCCTTTTAGAGGGGGTGGTCAAGTTCATCGAACAAAAGGGCTGACAGCAGAGAGATACTTTGCAAAATGCAAATGCTTAATAATAAATGAGCATTAGAAGCCAACCTGCATTCCTCTCTTCCTTGAGGTTCACTGAGTTCCGCTTAATAATTGGCTGTGGATGTCAGTATCAGCTCCCAAAAGCTGTTGGAGAAATTCCACCTGATGTCCATTGGACTGTGTCAATCTCTGAGTGTAACAGAATTCATTAGGTATTGTCTCATTGATTGTGTGTGTGTGTGTGTGTGTGTGTGTGTGTGTGTGTGTGTGAAGACACTGCACCAACTTCTACAGCTGAGCACAGCTGGATGGACTAAAATGGCCGTTTTCAAACAGAAACACCACTGGAATCCATAAGCTGATTTTACAATTTTTTATTCATTTAATATTTTATTTGGGTATTTTATTTATTTGAGATGGATGTGCCCATGGAGAAAAGAGGAGGACTGAAGAAAAGGTCCTCTGCAAGAGCAGCAATTGCTTTTGCAAACTGAGTCATCTCCCCTGACCCAAACACTGAGTTTGGAGAAAAACTTTCTTCATTCTCTTTGCTTCTCTTGTAATCAAACATGTTTGTTTTGTTCTTTCTGAGTCCTTGACCATATCTTCTGCTCAGTTCAATCCAGGTAGGTTTTTCCAAAGAAACCCTGTTGTAATGTGCTTGGTGCCAGCAGTTAAAATGAATTTCAGATTCTAACTCCTTAGACAAAAATCAAACCAGTATAACAACAGGGTAGAGGATGTGTAGATTTACCAGAGTCCAAGACTCCCCCTCCCTCAACCTGACATTGACTCCTTTACATCTGTATAAAGCCTCAGCCACCATGCTATTATTCCCTAGTTTCACTGGAAATTTTCCACATTCCACAGTCTACCTAGGTATCATTGGAAACACCATGACTGCTACTTCTGGGAGACAAGTGTGGGAAAAGGTTTGCCAGGTCCTAGAATCGCTTCAAGCATTTAATAGGGTGCTCCAAGAAAGGGCAGTGAGCAGGCATGGAACCATAAGCTTCAACCACTAAGTGGGGATATAAGCCCACCATTGTCTTCCAGCCTTAGGTCTCAGAGACCTCAGAAGCATGAGCTGCAGTGAAATCCAGTGTCTGGGTTTTCAGCTGCCCTGAGCTGTGGCGGTCAGCCAGGAAGAGAGTGTGGGCAGCATTCTCCACAGAGAGGTCCCTGAAGAGGGCATCCTCACACATGACCTTCAAACGCTCCAGGCCATACTTATCAGCAGCTGCCAGCAGAACATCTGCCATGCTGTCCAGGTCTGGTGCTGTTCCTGTGTAAATGAAGTCCATCATTGCCTTGAAGACTTGCGGCTCCAGGTCGGGGATCTCAACGCGATTCTTTCTGCTCTCCTCCATGTCATGTTGAAACATGGCTCTGAAAACTGGTGAGCGAGCTGCTAAGATGGCCTTGTGAGCCCAGAATTCCTGGCCAGCTACCACTAGGCAGCAGTCTGTGAACTGGGAATTCTTCCACAGCTCTTCTAACTCATCTGCCAATGTGCATCTGGGCACCAGAATTCCCGGCTTCCTGTTCTGGTCAGAGAGGCTCAAAGAGACCTGGGCCACGCTCACCTTGCAGACGAGGGTGAGCTGGTCATCTGGCAGGAGCCAAAATGCATGGGACAAGAGAAAATCTCGAAGAATAAACTTTTTGTAACCCCTGCCCTTGTCTGGCATGAACCTATAGGCTCTTGGGCTCTTCTTGGCTTTGGTTTTCTCTCCTTCAGCACTTATGATCCAGAACTTGAACTTTGCCCAAACATGATTCTTTGGACAGCTGAGCAACACTAGGTAAACTGACAGGTAATCTGCACTTTCTTCATCGACTCCATTCAGGTGTACTCTCAAACACCAATTGTCATTGGCTCCTATTGAGAAAGTTGGGCTTGTAATGCTTTCCAGCATTTCCTCAGCAATAAAAGGAAAGTTGCTGATGGTCCACCTGTAGGAAAAATCCTGATCGCTGATTTGTGTGTGGTCCCATCTCTGGGCTATCTCATCTCGTGCCATTTCTCCTGCAGGTCGTTTGAAGGTTCAACTGGATTGAAAATGAAGAACTAGCAAGTGTTTTCACTTCACCCTGTGAGATGCAATAACAGACAGGATTTTGATTTTCAGGGTTTTTTTCTCATCTGTTCCCTCTTCTAGCAGGCTGAAAACTATGGTCTCTGATATTTTCTATCCAGATTTCAATGCTAATTTCAGAGAACACAGTCTAGGCTACTTGATACACTTACATCACTCCGTTATTTTCTAGATTGAATCTTAGGTCAATAGGTAAGTAGATTTGACAAATATACACAGCTTTGGAATAGTTTTGATCATTCATTCTATTAATTCATATAAAAAATGTTGTACTAGGGTTCTCTAGAGGTAGAATATATGCAAGGAGCCGGGCGGTGGTGGCACACGCCTTTAATCCCAGCACTCGGGAGGCAGAGCCAGGCGGATCTCTGAGTTCGAGGCCAGCCTGGGCTACCAAGTAAGTTCCAGGAAAGGCACAAAGCTAAACAGAGAAGCCCTGTCTCCAAAAACCAAAAAAAAAAAAAAAGAATATATGCAAGGAATCTCTCTATATATGATGAAAGGGGGTTTATTAGAATCAATTTGGGCTGCAGTCCTCTAACTCCCACATTACCTATGAAGGGAAAGACCAAGATTCCAGTACTTACTCAGTGCAGAACTTTGGATGTGTCTACTGGTGTTCAGTATATGCTGGTGTTCCAAATAATCTCTATTGCCAGGGAAGGGATGGACTTGCTGCAAGGTGAGGGCAAGCAGGCAAATAGCAAGCGCTTCCTGATTCCTTGTCCTTTTATATGCTTCCAGCAGAGGGTGTGGCCCAATTTAGGGTGTGTCTTCCAACCTCAAAATCTGGATTAAAGGTGTGTGTCCTGATATCCGGATTAGATGTTTGTTTCTTTTTACTTCCAAAGTCTGTCCTTGAAATGGATCTACCTACATTAAATGAAGCAAAACACTTCTCACTATTATGACCTCCATTTTAGGGTTTTACTTAATTCCATGTCTGATTAAGTTGAGAACTAAGAATAACCATCACAAGTATATTTTGCTTACTGTGGTTCATCTCCATAAAATAAGGTGTGGTGTCCATTCCTAGACAGCTGTTATTGACTCTTCTAGGGATTTTGCACCAATTCCTCCCATGAATATGATCCAGGAATGGGTGATTTCCTTATCTGTCAGGGGTCTCAGTGTTCACAAGATGGAGGGCAGGGTGGAAGTATTCATTCATGGTGTGCAAGAAACAGAGTCAGGCAGGAACTTCTGAAAGTGACTGTCTTCTTCTGCCGTTTATTCCATCCAGACTCATAGTCCCCAGGATAGCTCCACCAACTTTCATTGGTGGTCTTTCCCCTCCCCCTTAGATAATCCTCCTTGGAAACACTCTTCTATATCCACTTAAGGGTGTGCTATGAGAAAATCCTTAGTGCTTGTCAATTCCATCCTCCTGACTGCTAAGATTCAGCTTCTCAATACCTCCTAATTTTTATTCTCCACTGGTGAGTTCTGTCCTCTTTAAACTTTGAACTTGCAGGCTTACACTGTTGGGCCTTAAAAGTGAGACAGTATTGTGGTTACCCAAGGTTGCAGAACATATCTGCCATATATCAAAGAAGAGGCTTAGGGATGTTTCCCCTTCTAAAAAGTGACTGGTAAAACGCTTCCCACATCTCTGGTCTCTTTCTAGTTCTTCATTTTTTTGAGAGACTCACTATGCCTAAAAGGCACTGAGATATGTTCAATGATTCAATCAGCTCAGAAATTGCCAGCCTAGCGCTCTATAAGTCTGGCTCCAATGCTGCTCATTCCTCAATATTGTTCATGTATCAGTTGGTTTTGAATTATTCATTTTTGGTTTCTGTACTTAGACTACCCACAGGTGGCTGAAAAGTGTCATCTGCTTGTCTTCACCCGTGGGTTAAGGTCATTGAAGTCAGGACCCTACTCCCTCAAATCTGTCATTTGAAAAGTCTGTATTTGATCAGTTCTAGACTTCTCCTTTGCTTGAAAGATTGTTAAATGGTAAGCCCAATGCTCCCTTGAGATCCTGGAGAGTTGTGTGAGGGAGCTGTCTCTCACAGGGGAAACAGACCATCTGAACACAAATCATGGGCTCTGCCCATGAGATTTCTCATTCCATAGCAAACAACAATTGTGGTGGTATTATGTTCCCCAAAATATTGTGCATGCTAATAAACGTATCTGGGGTCAGAGACAGAATAGCCACAATGTTAAACATAGAAGACAGGCAGTGGTAGCACACACCTTTAATCCTAGCATTCCACAGGCAGAAATCCATGTGTTCAAGGATACAGCCAAGCACGGTGACTCACGCCTTTAATCCCAGAAAGCAAGCCTTTAATCCCAGGGAGTGATGGTACAAAGTAGAAAGGTATATAAGGCATGAGGACCAGAAACTAGAAGCTTTTAGCTGGTTAAACTTCAGGCTTTCGAGCAGCCGTTCAGCTGAGAGCCATTGGGATGAGGACACAGAAGCTTCCAGTCTGAGGAAACAGGATCAGCTGAAGAACTATCGAGGTAAGGAAGCTGTGGCTTGTTCTGCTTCTCTGACCTTCCAGCATTCACCCCAATCCCAGGCCCTGAGTTTGTTTTATTAATAAGACTCTTTAAGATTCCTGCTACACACAATCTTGAAACCCTCTCCTACCAGCACGGAAGAAGAAGCTATGGTAGAAAGAAGAGCAAAGGTCAGATTATCATTGCAGTAACATCCTTTGCAATTTCTTACTGCTGTGTTCATGAGGTGTGTAGAGCTCTGAGTCACCTGTGCTTAGTAGTCGGCACCATGGCTTACTGAGAAGCTTCCACAACGGAGACAGGCAGTGAAGGAGCACAACATATTCTTAACATCATGCTGAATTCTCATTAGTTTATTTAGATTACCATTTTTTCATATACTTTTCTTATTAATTCTTTGAGAATTTCTCCCATGCACACTATGAATCTTGATTCTGTTCATCCATGTTCCTCCCCAACACCTAGAATGCCCTCCCACTTTCTCTTAACTTTACGTCTTCTTTTATTTTGCTTTTTTTTGGTTTTTCGACACAGGGTTTCTCTGTTTAGCTTTGCGCCTTTCCTGGAACTCACTCTGTAGCCCAGGCTGGCCTCGAACTCACAGAGATCCGCCTGCCTCTGCCTCCCGAGTGCTGGGACTACAGGTGTGCACCACCACCGCCCGGCTTTATTATGCTTCTTTAGTAAAAGAATCCAATGTGTGCTGTCATTATACTTGAGTGTGTGGCCACCCTAGAACCAGGGACAAACCCAGAAAAAGCTGACTCCCCTCCTGCCTGGACAGTTGGATTTTCAAAGATGTTACAAACAGCTCAAAAAGACTACTGAAATTTCTTTTAAATTTTATGTATTTATTTGTTTGTTTATTATTTATTTACATATTTAATGGCTATTATGTTTGCATTTATGTTTGTGTAGCAATTGTGTGCCACATACCAGAGGAGTCCAGAAGAAAGTTTAAGATTTCCTAGGACTAGAGGAATAGACAGTTGAGATCTTCCATGTGGTTCCCGGGAACTGAACTCGGTTCTTGTAGAAGAGCAGCCAGTGCTCTAAACATTAGCATCTCACCATACCAGTAGTATACTTTCTTAAGACCACACACAGTATGTTATTAAGCAGTAATTAAAACAACGCTGTTTCTCTAAGCAGCTGTGCTAGTGGCCTTGGCATGAACTTGACACAAGGTATGGTCATCTGGAGACAGGAACCTCACTTGAGAAATGCCATCAGATTGTCTATAGGGCTGTCTCTAAGGCATTTTCTTGCCCCTCCCCCACCATTTAGTTTTTGTTTTGTTTTTTGATGCAGACTCTTTCTACATAGCTGGGGCTGTCCTAGAAATCACTCTGTAGCCCAATCTGGCCCCTAAGTTACTGAGATCTGTCTGCCTCTGCCTCCCGATTTCTGGGCTTAAAGGTCTTCGCCATCAGACCTGGCTAGAGCATTTTCTTGACAATGATTGATGTCAACCTATTGGGGGCAGAGCCACCCTTTGCCAGGTGGTCCTAGGGTATATAAAAAAGCCAGCCAGTAAGCAGCACGGCTCAGTGCCTCTTCTTAGGTTCCTGACTTGCTTGAGTTCCTTCCCTGACTTCCCCTTGTGATGGACTATAACCTGGAAGCTGAGACAAAGCCTTTCTTTTCCAAGTTGCTTTTGTAATGGTGTTTCATCAGAGCAATGGATAACAAATTAAGACAGTAGGTTCATGAATTTTAATCTCATCACCACAGTCATACTTTGGTCTTTTATAAATTATATTCAAAATTTATAGCTGTCATCTACATATGGAGCACCTTACCGTTTTGAACATTTGCCACAGAAACTCAGTGAGATGTGCTGTCTTCTTGGTGGTTCCAGGTTTCTATGGAAGGCCAATGAAGAAGGAAGAAAGAAAAGGAGAAAAAGATGGATGGATGAAAATGCAACTCAGGTATAGAGAAATAGCCTAGTATGTGGGAGGCACTGATTTATGTCTCCAACAAGACTCGCACGTGCTCACATGCAAGCACATACATATACATACATCCATTCAAAGGAGAAGAGAAAGTAAAGCTTCCTTTGAACATGTGAAGGGTAACAGAGGCCCACTGAAGATTTTCATTGATTGCTATGCAGGTTATTACTACCTCTGAGACCATGCTCCCAGAATCCCTTACCTACAGATGTGTGTGCTGCACTGGATACAGATATCATATTTTATTTTGTTAATACAAAGGAGCAAGTTTTATCCCACACAGAAATTGAGTAAAAAATATAGATGGTTCCACTCACAGAGTTTCTTCTCTTAGTAGCATCTTAATCAGTGTGTTCCAGTGTTATAAGTGATATTTCCATAGTGATGTATTAAACGAAGGGCATGCATTCCAGTTTCTTTCTTGAAAGATTCATTCTGTTGCAGGTGTGCTAGTAAGAGTTTAGAAAACAATTCATGCTATGCATCTGTCGTTCTGTAAAGCACTTTCTCTAAGAAGGCCTAGTCCAGTCTCCACTAGAAAATAATAAGAAAAAAATAGAAAAAGAAGATTGGTCTGTTGCATGCAGCTTGCCCTCATCTGTTTCTAAGACCGACATCTCAAGAAAAGGACTTGTTGAGCTCTTGGGGAGGGGATTCTAGGGAACACTAATGAAGCATCGTTGTGGTTTCACATGGTAATACCTTGTAACATCTCTTAAAATAGGCAGGTGATACCAAAGTTCAGTGAAATAAATTCAAGGGTAGTTGAGGACACACAGAGGGGCAACCAAACACCACAGGACAGATTTGCAGCTGTCCAATTTGGTGAAGAATTCATTGTAACTGAAACACACTCTAGACAGCCCTGCCTGACTTCACAGATACCAAGAACCAACATTAATGTCTTGTGAATCTGAGTGCTCCTTACATATCTGTCAATTACAAGCTTCCCATCTTTTGCCAAGGTGCATTAGAAACAACAGCAGATTTTTGCAGGTTGTTATTGCCCCTTTGTGTGTTTATGTAGAACTCTGTAATTTCATTTCTTAAAACTGGACTGTCTTATTCCTACCACCTGATTTCTTTTTAAAATGATGGTATCCCTTGCTTTTGAAATTCTATTAGAGCATTACTCTCTAGACACAAAGCAAAAGTAACAGAACTTGCTGACAACTTTCATATTCTGACCAAAGTGCAGTTTAGCACCAAACAGCCGGAACAATATGTAATAGTCTTCTAACTCTGCTGTAACGAGTGGGCAACAGTCTACAAGCACAGGAATTCATTAGTTTAGAGAACTTAAGGTCATGGTTTCTAAAGGGCTCATGGAACCATCAGTAGTCTACTGGAGGCTGTCCCCTTTTGGCCTCTAGAGGGCACCAGTTCCCTTGCCTTGGGCTCATAGACCACCACTGGGAAAGTATCTTAGCTGTCCATTCTTTTTCTGACTCTTGCTCCCACCACCATCCCCCAAGTCCTTAGGACCCTTGTGATGCCATTATCCCAGCCACAGAAAACACAAGATGATCTCTCTCAAGACCTCAACACTGTAGAAGCAAATAAGGGAAGACCAGGGCTTCAAGCTCAGCCTAGGCTTACAGTGAGTTTGAGGTCAGCCTGACTTGCATGAGACCTGCCTACCAACACACAAACAAGCAGATAAACAAGTAAATAAATGAATCAAAATTAAATTAACAATATATAGAGGAAAGAACTATCATGAAAATTGACACCAACAAAGTCAGCTTTGACATGTGCAGGCTCTTTGGGACGTGGCCCTTCATATCACTAGTGTACTTGAAATAAATTATCTAATTTTTCACTTTTCCCCTAAACAGTAATCATTTATCAGTTCAAAGGAAAAATTAATACTGGGGCTGGAGAGATGGTTCTGTGGTTATGAGTATCTACTCTTCCAGAGGCCCTGAGTTCAATTCCCAGCAACCATATAGCCATTTATAAGTCTAGCTACAGAGAATCCCAGGCCACCTTTGTCCTACATGGGCTCCACACCTGCGTGTCCAATTGATGTCCGAGCATTCAAAACACATACACATAAAAGAAAAGAAAATCATAAAAAGTTAAATTTAAGTGGAAAAATTACTATCCAGAACTTCTTCCCTGCAAGAAGAAAAGCTAATCAAGAGGAGCAGCTCTAACTCCTGCTCAAAGGCTACATCAGATAGCAATATAATAAAACTTGCTCTTCTTTTTGTTTTTGTTCTCACTGGTTAATTCATGTTAGTAAAATTGTTGTAAACAAACAAACAAAAATCTCAGTGTCTCCCCAAGTAATGTACAAGCAAAGCAGAACTAACAGAAAAGTCTATTTCTTTTTATAAAATGGATGTGACATGACACAAACCCAGCCACCAAGTGCATACACACACACACACACACACACACACACACACACGGGGAGAGAGAGAGAGAGAGAGAGAGAGAGAGAGAGAGAGAGAGAGAGAGAGAGAGTCAGGTCTTTATCCCTAACCCAAAGGAGAGCTTAGCTGCTCCTTGTTGTCTGAGGTTCAACCTCAAACTCTACACCTAGACGATACCTTGGGAAACCTGGGGTGTAGAAAGGAGAGCAAAGGGATTGAGTGGGAAGAAGGCACATGAGGAGAAGCAGATACTGGCCATTAACCTGTGTGCATGAAAGACTGAATTCTCCAAAGAGAGGGGAGCGAGGACAAACAAAGTCAAGATAATGCTGGAACCTTTCCCCCAGTAGCTAAAACCAGACCAAGAGTTCTCATGAAGACAGTGTGAGTGCTGAGCTGAGATTTCCAGTGTTGAGCAATGAAAGAACCCAAGCAAAACCACTGAACTAGACAATTCTGTAGGTTTTTTAAAAAAGTTTCTTGGGGGAACAAACTGCAGAGCTGTTTCTGTGGGAGAGGGGAACGGCAGCTTGCAAATCAAACAGATCTTACATGGTAGTCAGGAGGATAGGGTCTTTGAGCTGACTCGGACTGTTGGGGTTAATCCAGAGCTAGGTGGACTTTGCCCGGTGTAGGTGATCATGAGGTGTGGAGAAAGAAAGTGGTGGATTTCCTGGCAAACAAACCCACATCTTGAGGTTTCTGAGGAGTGCTGAGTTAGGTTTCTGTTTGACTGGTATGAATCCTGCCATAACATTTTGCTTCACTTTGGGCCCAAAGTGACCTAGACAGTTGGCCTTGGACTGAAATTTCTGAAATTGTGAGTGAAAACAAACCTTTGCTCTTCCGAGTTGTTTCTTAGGCATATTGTGGCAGTCACAAAAAAAGCTGAGTATCCTGCGGGTTTGGTGGGCTGTAATCGACGCGCCAGCAGGTGGGGCTGTCTGGCTATTCTCAACACGCCAGCAGATAGGGTTGTCTGGCTTCTGGAGGCTCTACAGAAGACCTTGGTCTTCCTTTCTCTATCTCCCTCTCTCCCGTGTTTTTCAATCTCTGTTCTGTTCTTTTTGTTGTTGTTGTTGTTTTCTTCTTTTTTTGTGGTTACATTCTAGATTGAGTCTCACTATGCAGCTCTGGCTGGCCCAGACCAGTCCTTCCTTTTGAGAGCTGGCATAACAGGTACACATCATCACATCAGGCTTGACTTTTGTTTCTTTCCCCTTGGGGCTTTGAGAGAATAGTCACATATACTCCTTAGCTTTGGCCTCTCCTCCATCTTCAAAGCCATCAGTGCTGGAGTTCTCTGAGCCTTTCTTTAATAATTCTATGTTCCTTGACTCTCCTCCTTCTTTTGGGGACTGTAGTGGCTATATTAGGAAATAGACTCATCTGATTAATCTTAATTCCATCCTTAATTCATAGCCATATAATCTAACGTATTTGTATGTCCTGGGTTAAGAATGCGGCATCTAAGGGCAGCATTATTATGGCTACTTTTTTAAACACCAACATTGTTTACATCTTTTTTCTTTATTTCCTTCCTACCTTCCTTCCTCTCTCCCTCCCCACTCCTATTGATGTTTCAGGGATGAACTTTGAGGTTTCCAGGAAACAGACTTTTCATACTATGTATTTTCTCTATATCATACTATGTATTGATATAGTCATTATCAATATGCTGATATGCTGTGAAGACAACTGGCTTCTTGTATTGGTGAAGCCCTTGGAAGAGCCAAAGCTCAAGATGCCACACCCATTTCAGGGAGCCAACTTCAGCTTGGTAGTTCAATAGACCACCCAGGTCTCCCTTACAGGTGGAGATGACACCATAATCCCCAGTGCACACACCATTGTTTTCCTGACCCTGATGAGCTATGGCTCCAACCTGGACCATGTAGCATGGTCACTATGGGTTGCAGGTGGTGCAGCACTTCAGCAATGGGACCATTGGTCCAGAGGCAGCCAGGCCAGTGACATAGTAGGTGTGGTCTGTGAGACAGCAGGTCTTGATGGTGTCACTCAGACCCGCATGCTCTGGCAGCTTAATGACAGCAGTGTTGCTGTATATCAGGAGGAGCTTCCATTTCTCATGAACATAAATGTCCATCCCACATACATGGTGTCTTTTTAGTCCTCCACCACCATGAGGCTGTGCTTCCCCAGACAAACATGGTGGTCAAGGATTACTGGTTTCTCCTGACTATTTTTCTCAATTTGAATATTCATTTATCTAAATACTTTAGTTACTGGAACAAATTGGCGATTAATAAATTCTTTTTTATTTTTTAATTCTTACTAAAAATTTTACGTGTGTGTGTGTGTGTGTGTGTGTGTGTGTGTGTGTGTGTGTGTGTGTGGTGGTATCCGTGCATAGAAATCAGAAGACAACTTGTGGGAGTTGATTGTTCTCTACTTCCAATAAGTGAGTTAGTTCTAAGCATAGAACTCAGGTCATCAGGCTTGGAGGAAAGCATCCTTACGCCTCGAGTCTTCTTGCCAGTTCATGAATTTTTTTTTTTGAAAATGTGAGTTCTGTGTATCCTTTCATTACTTATAGTACAAAGTCTCCTCTCATAATGAGTACTTTGTCATGTTGCATTGGCTCTCCTGAAACATAATCCACTGATTATGTTACATGACTGGAAAACTAACCATCATGTAAGGGTAAATAAAAGGGAGATCATTTATAATATTATAATAAAATCAGTTCCGCTATGCAATTGTTCAAGCATTATGATGTCTGAAGACATACTGATGGAATAGGTGTCTTCTCAGTACACAGAGATCTACTGTCCTTGTCATAGCTATTGACACTAGCTAATGCAGTGAGCTCTACTCATAATGCAAGCTTGTTAGTATCTAATTGTGTCTTGAACAACTCTCAGGGATGTTGCAAACAATGTGAAGTTTAGCTTTCTCTGTAGTTTATTTACATTATGGGTGCATTCCTAGAAATGTCAGTAATATTCAAGGTATAAGTTCAGGCTTTGGGGGCTTGGTCATGTTACCCAGTGTTAGAATGTTTTTCTAGCATGCATGAAGTCCTGGGCTTGAGCTTTATCATCAACAACAAAAATAATGTGTTAATATGCAATGTGGAATCATGAGCACCGTTTTTACTTATATGAAAACTGGGATGATATACAGAGGACATGGATTGGCTCTCCACTTCAATGACCTCATTGCAGTGTGCAACCCATGAAGTCTTGTGATGCCTGCCAATCATTATACTCATAATGTACTCAAAAGGAATACTTATGAATATTGCAGACTCTTTCTGGAAATGACTTAATCCCCGTTGAGAATTACTGATCATTGAGATCAGGGTTGTCACTGGGAGAGAAGACAATAAACTTGACAATTGTTCAATGCTGCTCAACTCTTCTAAATATTTAATCTGTTTAAACTCAATGAAATTTTTAATAAACCTACAATGTATGATCTATTGTTAGCCCCAGTTTTGAAATAGGGTAGGGATTAAAGCTTATCAAAATTAAGTAATTTACCTTAAAAAAAACAAAAAACAAATATAATAAAAACCATGACTAAATAAATAAATAAAGACAAAGGAATTTAAATCTAAGCAATTTTGTGCCAAGCTTTGGTGAGTAACCACAAAACCTCACTTTTTATGTTAATAGATGTTCAGTCCTGAATCAATTGTCTTCAGATACATCATGATCCTGTTACCATTACTGATCATGATCTATTGACTCCCTCTCCAGTTGCCTGGCTCAACACACACACACACACACACACACACACACACACACACACACACACACACACTACTCCCATTATTTTCCAACCTCCAGCTCTATGGAAGAAATGATGATATCATAGCTGCTTCAGATCTGTGAATGATTGCAATAAAGACTGGTGAGAAAGAGTCAGGGGCATCCATTAGAAAGACTGTGTGTGTACGTTTGTGTGTGTGTGTGTGTGTGTGTGTGTGTGTGTGTCTATGTGTGTGTGTGTGTCTGATGTATTTTCACCAAGGATGTGGTAACATGGCTACAATTGTTTGGTAACTATATACAGCTGTGAATAAATTCTAAACGTTGAAATTGGCCCTGGAAAATGACTGTAGAGGTTTCTACATTTTCATTTCAGCATTTCCTTCTCAAATGAATGAACAATTCAATTTTTTGTTATTGCAAATGGAGCTGCCTGTTTGGCTTCCTACCCCAGGCTGTGGCCTCCTCCGTCCCTCTATTTAGTAATTCTCAGGCTTGTGTGGCAACTGATAGCAGTCTGTACCCTCTCTCTGAAGAGAAGCATGAAATGAAAGTCTCCTACATTGAGCTGTATACCACAATCACTTTTCCATCCCAGTTTTTATGTTTTATTATTATTGTGTATGTATGTACAGTGATGTATGTTTGTGGGTGTTCATACCATGATGTGCATATGGAGGTCAGAGGCCAACTTCGTGGAGTCAGTTCTCTCTTCCCACCTTTATGTGGGTTTCAGGGATTGAAGTAAGGTTGGTAGGCTTCCATGGCCAGTGTCTTTACCTGCTGAAACATCTCACTAGTCCCAGAATCACTTTTGTAAAGAAACTCTAACCGTTCTGGAAAACAGCTAAGTAAAAAAGGGATTTGTCTGACTTTGCCCTATAGGACTCCATGTTTGTACACAGCAGTGCTTTACTTAGCAAGCACATTGTCCTTCCCCATATATCATATTTCAGATGAAACAGGTCATATTCAGGTGGGATGGCTGTGGACACTCACCCAGGTGCAAATTCCTTAAACTCAGATGAACAAAGAGCCCTTGATCCAAAGCTGAAGTGTGTGGCAGGATATCCCAGGACCATTAATGGAATCCAGAGAGCCAGTTCATACACCAGAAATTGATTTTTATCACACTGCCAGAGGTCCCTCAGATCCAGCTATACAACTGGCTCTTGTATGCAGAGGGTGTAGTCCGGTCCCGTATAGGTGCCACAGATGTAGGTCTAAGTACCTGAGTTCCTATTAGCTTGGTTCAATGTTTCTGTAGATTTCCCCATCATGATCTTGATCCCCCTTGCTAATATAATCCCTCTTCCCTGTTTTTGACTAGAGTCCTGGAGCTCAGCCTGGTGCTTGGATGTGGATCTCTGCATCTGTATTAATCAGTTATTGGATAAAGGCTCTACAATGACAGTTAGGGTATTTACCAATATGATTACCAGAGTAGGCCAGTACAGGCAGCCTCACCACTACTGCATGTAGTCTAATCTTGGGTCATCCTTGTGGGTTTTTGGGAATTTTCCTAGCACCAGGTTTCTCCTTACCCCATAATGTCTTCCTCTATCAAGATATCTCTTTCATTGTTCTCCTACTCTGTCCCTCCTCCAGCTCAACCATCCCATTTCCTCATGTTCTCATCCCCCATCCCCTACCCTCCATTGCCCCCAACTCATCCCCATTCTACTAATCGGGTTCTTCTTTGTTTCCCCTTCCCAAGGTGTTTCATACATCCTTCTTAGGTTCTTCCTTGTTTCCTAGCTTTTCTGGAGGTGTGTGTAGTAGTCTGATTATGCTTTGCTTTACCTCTGGTATCCATTTATGAGTGAGTATTTACCAAGTTTCTGAGTCGGGTCACCTCAGTCAGAATGATATTTTCTAGTTCCATCCATTTGCCTGAAAGTTTCATGGTGTCATTTTTTTACAGCTGAGTAATACTCCATTGTGTATATGTACTACATTTTCTTTGTCTTTTCTTTGGTTGAGAGGGATCTAAGTTGCTTCCAGGTTCTGGCTATTATAAATAATGCTGCTATGAACATAGTTGAGCAAGTGTTCTTGTGATATAATTGATGCCTAAGAGTGGCATCAAAGGGTCTTGAGGTAGATGGATTCACATTTTTTTTTTAAGAAACAGCCATATTGATTTCCAAAGTGCCTGTACAAGTTTGCACTCTCACCAGCAGTGGAATAGTGTTCTCCTTGTTCCACATCTTCTACAAAATAAGCTGTCATCCATGTTTTTGATCTTAGCCATTCTGACAGTTGTAAAATTGTCTTAGAGTCATTTTGTTTTGCATTTCTCTGATGACTAAGGATATTGAGCAATTCCTTAAATGTCTATCAGCAATTTGGGATTCTTCTATTGAGAATTCTCTGTTTAGCTCTGTAGCTCATTTTTAATTGTATTGTTTGGTATTTTGCTGCCTAGTTTCTTGAGTTCTTTATATATTTTGGAGATCAGCCCTCTGTCAGATATGGGGTCATGGAAGATTTTTACCCATTCTGTAGGCTATCACTTTGTCTTATTTACTGTGTCTTTGCTTTATAGAAGCTTCTCATTTTCAAGATGTCCCATTTATTGATTATTGCTCTCAGTGTCTGTGCTCCTGGTGTTATATTTAGGAAGTGGTCTCCTGCCCAATGCTTTCTAGAGTACTTCCTACTTTCTCCTCTAACAGGTTCAGTGTAGCTGAATTTATGTTGAGGTCTTCCATCTACTCGGATTTGAGTTTTGTTCATGTTGGTATATATGAATCTATTTGCAATGTTCAACATGTTGATATCCAGTTATGCCAGCACCATTTGTTGAAGACGCTGTCTCTTTTACATTATACAGTTTTGGCTTCTTTGTCAAAAAACAGATGTTCATACGTGTGTGGATTAATGTCAGGGTCTTCACTTCGATTCTATTAGTCCACATGTGGGTTTTTATGCAAATACCAAACTGTTTTTATTACTATAGTTCTATAGTAGAGCTTGTGGTCAGGGATCATGATACCTCCAGAGGTTTCTTTATTGTCAAAGATTGTTTTAGATATCCTAGATTTACTGTTTTTCCATATCAAATTCAGTATTGTTTTGGGGGGTTCTGTGAAGAATTGACTTGGTATTTTGATGAGGATTGCATGATTTGTAGACTGCTTTTGATAAGATTACCATTTTTACTATGTTGATTCTACCTATCCATGAACATGGGAGATCTTTCCATTTTCTGATATCTTCTTCAATTTGTTTCTTCAAGGACTTCAAGTTCTTGTCATATAGGTCTATCACTTGTTTGGTTAAAGTTACCCCAAGGTATTTTATATTATTTGTGGCTATAGCAAAGAGTGATGTTTCTCTGATTTCTTTCTCAACCCATTTTTCATTTGTGTATAGGAGGGCTACTGATTGTTTTAATAGTATTCTTATTTTATAATTAACTTAATTTCACCTATCAGCCATGGATTCCCATGTCCTCCCTCTGCCCACCCTCCAGCCCTCCCACCCAATCCACTGTAGTGGGTAGCCATTCCAGCTTTGATCTGGAAGTTCCATCCCCCATTGAGACTTCGGCGACTGTCACGCCTACAAGGCGGGGCCAAGGGAGGCGCCTGGGGACCCGAGATCTGGATCGGTGGGCGCTCTCGCGGTTCCGGGACCCTGGATAGTGGAGGTGGACCAAGCAGAGCTCCAGTGAACACTGCTGGACTGTGATACACCTTCCCCAGACCCCGCGACCTACCTATCCCTTAATTTGTAAGTTACGCCATTAAATAAATCTCCTTTTAACTACGTGGAGTGGCCTTAATAATTTCACCAATAATCCACCCCACTCCTACCTCCTCCAAGAGAAGGTCTCCCCTGGGAAGTCAGCCCAGCCTAGCAGACTCAGCCAAGCAGGTCAGGGCCCCTCTTCCCTACACCAAGGCTGAGCAAAGTGTCTCAGCATAGGCTCCAGCCTCCAAAAAGTTGGCCCATGCACCAAGGACAGGTCCTGGCTCCACTGCTTGGGGGCCTCCCAAACAGTCCAAGCTAATCAACTGTCTCACTTATCCAGAGGGCCTGGTCCAGTTCCATGGAGGTTCCTCCTCCACCATTGGTTCACAGTTCATGCACTTCCACTAGTTTGAATATTTGTCCCTGTGCTTCCTCCAACCATGGTCTCAACGTCTTTTGCTCATATAATCCCTCCCTCCTCTCTCTCGCTGATTGGACTCCCAGAGCTCCACCTGGGGCTTGGCCATGGGTCTTTGCAACTGCTTCCATCCGTCACTGGATGAGAGTTCTATCATGACAGCCCTGGTGTTTGGCCATCCTATCACCAGAGCAGGTCAGCTCAGGCATCTCTTGACCATTGCCAACAGTCTACAGTGGAAGTATCTCTGGATTTCTTGAGACCTCTCTAGCACTCTGCTTCTTCCTATTCCCCTGGGATCTTCTTTCATCATGGTATATCCCTCTCCATTCTCCCATATTGCTCCTGATCCAGCTGGGACCTCCCTCTCCCCTAAGCTCTCTTTCCCCTGACCCTTACCCCCCATTACCTCCACTCCAACCCCAGTTTGCTCATGTAGATCTCATCATCTAGTTCTCTGTCATTGGGCAATCCCTGTGTCTTTCTTAGGGTCTTTTTTACTAGGTAGCCTCCCTGGAGTTGTGAGATGCAGTCTGGTTATCCTTTGCTTTACATCTAGTATCCACTTATGAGTGAGTACATGACATGTTTGTCTATTTGAGTCCGGATCACCTAACTCAGGATAATTTTTTCTAGTTCCATCCATTTGCCTGCAAATGTCATGATGTCATTGTTTTTCTCTGCTGAGTAGTACTCCATTGGGTATATTTACCACATTTTGTTTATCCATTCTTCAGTTGAAGGGCATGATTTTTTAAAATTAATCTTGCATCCTGCTACATTACTGAAGGTGTTTACTAGTTGTAGGAGTTCCCTGGTAGAATTTTTGGGGCCACTTATATATACTATCATATCATCTGTAAATGGCTAAAGTTTGCCATCTTCCTTTTCAATTTGTATTCCCTTGATCTCCTTTCGTTGTCTTATTGCCCTAGCTAGAACTTCAAGTACTATATTGAATAAATATGGGGAGAGTCCACAGCCTTGTATTGTTCCAGATTTTAGTGGAATCGCTTTGAATTTCTCTCCATTTAATCTGATGTTGGCAGTAGGCCTGCTGTAAAATGCTTTTATTATGGTTAGGTATGTTACTTGCATTCCTGATCTCTCTAGGATCTTTATCATGAAGAGGTGTTGGATTTTGTCAAAGGTTTTTTCAGCATCTAATGAGATGTGGGATTTTTTCTTTCAGATTGTTTATATGATGGATTACATTGACAGATTTTTGTATCTTGCATCTCTCAGATGAAGCCTACTTGATCATGATGGATGATTCTTTTATGTGTTCTTGGATTCAGTTTGCTAGTATTTTATTGAGTATTTTTTGCATCAATGTTCATGAGTGAGATTGGTCTGTATTTCTCTTTCTTTGTGGCATCTTTTGTGTTTTGGATATCAGGGTAACTGTAGCCTCACTGAAAGAGTTTGACAATGTTCCTTCTGTTTGTATTGTGTGGAACAATTTGAGGAGTATTGATATTAGCTCTTCTTTGACATTCTGGTAGAATTCTGCACTGAAACCATCTGACACATAGCTTCTCTTGGTTGGGAGAATTTAATGACTGCTTCTGTTTCCTTAGGTGATATAGGTCTATTTAAATTGCTTACCTTGTCTTGATTCAATTTGTGTATATTGTACCTATACTGAAAATGTCCATCTAATTTAGTTTTTCCAATTTAGTGAAGTACAGGTTTTTGACGTATGACCTGATGATTCTCTGGATTTTCTTGTTGTCTGTTTTTAATGTTTCTCTTTTTATTTCTGATTTTGTTAATTTGGATACTCTCTCTCTGTGTCTTTCAGTTAGTTTGGATAAGTGCTGGTCTATCTTGTTGTTTTTCTCAACAAACCAACTCTTTGTTTCATTGATTCTTTTTACTGTTCTCTTTGTTTCTGTTTTCTTGATTTCAGCCCTCAATTTGATTATTTCTTGGCATCTACTCTTTCTGGTTGAGTTTGCTCCTTTGTCTTCTAGAGATTTCAGGTGTGCTGTTAAGTCTCTAGTGTCAACTTCTTTATGTAGACATTTAGATCTATGAACTTTCCTCTTAGTACTGCTTTTTTGGTGTCCCTTAACTTTGGGTATATTGTATATTCATTTTCTATGAATTCTAAGCAGTCTTTAATTTCATTCTTGTTTCCTCCTTGACCTAGTGGTGATTCAGTTTAGCATCATTCAGTTTTCACAGTTTTGTAGGCTTTTGGTAATTTGTGTTGTTGTTGAATTCTAACTTTAAGCCATGGTGGTCCAATAAAATACAGAATGTTATTCCATTTTTTTAAAATTTCTATTGAGATTTGCTCTGTGGTCGAGTATGTGGTCAGTTTTATAGAAGGTTCCTTGGGATGCTGAGAAGAAGGCATAATCTCTAGAGTTTGGGTAGAATGTTCAGTAGATGTCTATTAAGTCCTTTCGAGTCATAATATGTGTTAGCTCCCTTATTTCTCTGTTAAGTTTCTGTCTGGTCAACCTGTCCATTGGTGAGAGTGGGGAGTAGAAGACTCCCACTATCAGTGTGTAGGGTTTGATGTGTGATTTAAGCTTTAGTAATGATTCTTTTCCATATGTGTGTTCCCTTGTATTTAGGGCATAAATGTTCAGAATTGAAACTTCATCTTGATGGATTTTTCCTGTGATGAATATGTCCATTTGTCCAGTGTTTTTCAGATTCCTGAGCCTTCATTCTCCTGAAAGTCAAAAACAAAAACCCTTCCCAAAATCTAATTTTGGGGAGATTACCTTTTGGTAAGTTATATCTGATTAAATGAAAAGGAGTTTGTTAGTGGTATAAGTTAGTTTAAATTGGATGGTCATGCTGGTTAATGAACTATCACCTCTTCTAATTAAAAGGTCTGTCTTGTTCCAATTGAACCTTT